>NW_027314761.1:321520-643040 GCF_023375885.2 Dermacentor andersoni
AGCCTGCTTTCATCTATTCCCTGATGCAAGCCTGGCGGAGCCCGTCTTTTGAAGAAAAGCACATGAAAACTGTCTCCTTTTCAGTTACACTGATTGCCGTTACATACGTTCACTAAATTGTGGCACGTACCGTCTCGGCAACGCATTTAAATGAGGTCACATTGACTTTATGAAAGATCTACATGTAATCAGCGAAATATAGCCATAAAGCAGGTATCGTGTCAAATGGGTCAGCTAAGCGAGGCGCATATGCATGTCACATACCTAGGACACAACCTGTTCCGCCTATAGGCTAGTAATGCCGTTTCGCCATGAAAACAGCCCCTCATTACTGATATAGTGAGGGGATAGTGGATGGCCCGATGGTACATGTAGGCCAGAAAGCAGAGAAAATCCACGAACTGCCCATAATGATGTCAAACCGTCGCTTTCGTGACGACCCCCAGATATTCAGCTAATAGCTCTACAACCTGGGCCAAGCACACATTAAACCCGCAGTGCTGGAGAAACGCTACCCGCCTACCTGGACTCATCACATTCATATGCCTGTATAACCTTACTCTGTCACCCTTCGGGGTAGCCGAGTACCTAAGGCGCTAGTATACTCGGCTCGAAATTGCGGGCTAATCCCCGGCTCCGGAGATTGCAGTTTGAATGGAGGCACACTGCGAAGACGCCCGTGTGCATCGTAGCGCACGTTAAAGATCCCCAGTTGGGCAAAATTCTCCGTAGACCTCCACTACGGCGTCCCTGTGACGTAAACCCCCCCCCCCCCCCTATTGGCGATAAAACTATCGTTACTCTACCCCGTTTTTTCCGAAACTATACTTTTCTCGAGCTTGTTAAAAAAACGCCTATTTTTTTGCCACAGCGATCGGCCCATGCGGCTAACAATGACCTTACGTACCAGTGAGAGTAGACGGAATGGTCAAATCAAGGTTGCACGAACACCTTTCTTTTTCTATAATAGACTACTTGACAGATCTGCCTATTTCACTACATTGAAGTGCGGCTGATACGTAGCGCTACATGTTGGGGTCCACAAGCTTTATTGAAAAGGGGCACATACCTCGTGGCCCATCTCCAGTGACGCAAATGCTCGTCACGGAAGTTCATTTCAGCTTCGCACACACCTAGTTTTGTATACCCAGTTATGCATGTGGAAATGAGCTTGGTTGAAGAGAAGCACATGGCAGTGACACCTATGCGGTGACCGAGATTTACGTCAAAGAGTTACAATAATCTGGAACTAGCCTGCTTTCATCTATTCCCTGATGCAAGCCTGGCGGAGCCCGTCTTTTGAAGAAAAGCACATGAAAACTGTCTCCATTTCAGTTACACTGATTGCCGTTACATACGTTCACGAAATTGTGGCACGTACCGTCTCGGCAACGCATTTAAATGAGGTAACATTGACTTTATGAAAGATCTACATGTAATCAGCGAAATATAGCCATAAAGCAGGTTCGTGTGAATGGGTCAGCTAAGAGAGGCGCATATGCATGTCACATACCTAGGACACAACCTGTTCCGCCTATAGTCTAGTAATGCCGTTTCGCCACGAAAACAGCCCCTCATTACTGATATAGTGAGGGGATAGTGGATGGCCCGATGGTACATGTAGGCGAGAAAGCAGAGAAAATCCACGAACTGCCCATAATGATGTCAAACCGTTGCTTTCGTGACGACCCCCAGATATTCAGCTAATAGCTCTACAACCTGGGCCAAGCACACATTAAACCCGCAGTGCTGGAGAAACGCTGCCCACCTACCTGGACTCATCACATTCATATGCCTGTATAACCTTACTCTGTCACCCTTCGGGGTAGCCGAGTACCTAAGGCGCTAGTATACTCGGCTCGAAATTGCGGGCTAATCCCCGGCTCCGGAGATTGCAGTTGGAATGGAGGCACACTGCGAAGACGCCCGTGTGCATCGTAGCGCACGTTAAAGATCCCCAGTTGGGCAAAATTCTCCGTAGACCTCCACTACGGCGTCCCTGTGACGTAAAACCACCCCCCCCCCCTATTGGCGATAAAACTATCGTTACTCTACCCCGTTTTTTCCGAAACTATACTTTTCTCGAGCTTGTTAAAAAAACGCCTATTTTTTTGCCACAGCGATCGGCCCATGCGGCTAACAATGACCTTACGTACCAGTGAGAGTAGACGGAATGGTCAAATCAAGGTTGCACGAACACCTTTCTTTTTCTATAATAGACTACTTGACAGATCTTCCTATTTCACTACATTGAAGTGCGGCTGATACGTAGCGCTACATGTTGGGGTCCACAAGCTTTATTGAAAAGGGGCACATACCTCGTGGCCCATCTCCAGTGACACAAATGCTCGTCACGGAAGCTCATTTCAGATTCGCACACACCTAGTTTTGTATACCCAGTTGTGCATGTGGAAATGAGCTTGGTTGAAGAGAAGCACATGGTAGTGACACCTATGCGGTGACCGAGATTTACGTCAAAGACGTCTGGAACTAGCCTGCTTTCATCTATTCCCTGATGCTAGTCTGGCGGAGCCCGTCTTTGAAGAAAAGCAAATGAAAACTGTCTCCTTTTCAGTTACACTGATTGCCGTTACATACGTTCACGAAATTGTGGCACGTACGGTCTCGGCAACGCATTAAATGAGGTAACATTGACTTATGAAAGATCTACATGTAATCAGCGAAATATAGCCATAAAGCAGGTTCGTGTGAATGGGTCAGCTAAGAGAGGCGCATATGCATGTCACATACCTAGGACACAACCTGTTCCGCCTATAGGCTAGTAATGCCGTTTCGCCACGAAAACAGCCCCTCATTACTGATATAGTGAGGGGATAGTGGATGGCCCGATGGTACATGTAGGCGAGAAAGCAGAGAAAATCCACGAACTGCCCATAATGATGTCAAACCGTCGCTTTCGTGACGACCCCAGATATTCAGCTAATAGCTCTACAACCTGGGCCAAGCACACATTAAACCCGCAGTGCTGGAGAAACGCTGCCCACCTACCTGGACTCATCACATTCATATGCCTGTATAACCTTACTCTGTCACCCTTCGGGGTAGCCGAGTACATAAGGCGCTAGTATACTCGGCTCGAAATTGCGGGCTAATCCCCGGCTCCGGAGATTGCAGTTTGAATGGAGGCACACTGCGAAGACGCCCGTGTGCATCGTAGCGCACGTTAAAGATCCCCAGTTGTGCAAAATTGTCCGTAGACCTCCACTACGGCGTCCCTGTGACGTAAAACCACCCCCCCCCCCTCTATTGGCGACAAAACTATCGTTACTCTACCCCGTTTTTTCCGAAACTATACTTTTCTCGAGCTTGTTAAAAAAACGCCTATTTTTTTGCCACAGCGATCGGCCCATGCGGCTAACAATGACCTTACGTACCAGTGAGAGTAGACGGAATGGTCAAATCAAGGTTGCACGAACACCTTTCTTTTTCTATAATAGACTACTTGACTGATCTGCCTATTTCACTACATTGAAGTGCGGCTGATACGTAGCGCTACATGTTGGGATCCACAAGCTTTATTCAAAAGGGGCACATACCTCGTGGCCCATCTCCAGTGACGCAAATGCTCGTCACGGAAGTTCATTTCAGCTTTGCACACAACCTAGTTTTGTATACCCAGTTGTGCATGTGGAAATGAGCTTGGTTGAAGAGAAGCACATGGCAGTGACACCTATGCGGTGACCGAGATTTACGTCAGAGAGTTACAATAATCTGGAACTAGCCTGCTTTCATCTATTCCCTGATGCAAGCCTGGCGGAGCCCGTCTTTTGAAGAAAAGCACATGAAAACTGTCTCCTTTTCAGTTACACTGATTGCCGTTACATACGTTCACTAAATTGTGGCACGTACCGTCTCGGCAACGCATTTAAATGAGGTCACATTGACTTTATGAAAGATCTACATGTAATCAGCGAAATATAGCCATAAAGCAGGTATCGTGTCAAATGGGTCAGCTAAGAGAGGCGCATATGCATGTCACATACCTAGGACACAACCTGTTCCGCCTATAGGCTAGTAATGCCGTTTCGCCATGAAAACAGCCCCTCATTACTGATATAGTGAGGGGATAGTGGATGGCCCGATGGTACATGTAGGCCAGAAAGCAGAGAAAATCCACGAACTGCCCATAATGATGTCAAACCGTCGCTTTCGTGACGACCCCCAGATATTCAGCTAATAGCTCTACAACCTGGGCCAAGCACACATTAAACCCGCAGTGCTGGAGAAACGCTACCCGCCTACCTGGACTCATCACATTCATATGCCTGTATAACCTTACTCTGTCACCCTTCGGGGTAGCCGAGTACCTAAGGCGCTAGTATACTCGGCTCGAAATTGCGGGCTAATCCCCGGCTCCGGAGATTGCAGTTTGAATGGAGGCACACTGCGAAGACGCCCGTGTGCATCGTAGCGCACGTTAAAGATCCCCAGTTGGGCAAAATTCTCCGTAGACCTCCACTACGGCGTCCCTGTGACGTAAACCCCCCCCCCCCCTATTGGCGATAAAACTATCGTTACTCTACCCCGTTTTTTCCGAAACTATACTTTTCTCGAGCTTGTTAAAAAAACGCCTATTTTTTTGCCACAGCGATCGGCCCATGCGGCTAACAATGACCTTACGTACCAGTGAGAGTAGACGGAATGGTCAAATCAAGGTTGCACGAACACCTTTCTTTTTCTATAATAGACTACTTGACAGATCTGCCTATTTCACTACATTGAAGTGCGGCTGATACGTAGCGCTACATGTTGGGGTCCACAAGCTTTATTGAAAAGGGGCACATACCTCGTGGCCCATCTCCAGTGACGCAAATGCTCGTCACGGAAGTTCATTTCAGCTTCGCACACACCTAGTTTTGTATACCCAGTTATGCATGTGGAAATGAGCTTGGTTGAAGAGAAGCACATGGCAGTGACACCTATGCGGTGACCAAAATTTACGTCAAAGAGTTACAATAATCTGGAACTAGCCTGCTTTCATCTATTCCCTGATGCAAGCCTGGCGGAGCCCGTCTTTTGAAGAAAAGCACATGAAAACTGTCTCCATTTCAGTTACACTGATATCCGTTTCATACGTTCACGAAATTGTGGCACGTACCGTCTCGGCAACGCATTTAAATGAGGTAACATTGACTTTATGAAAGATCTACATGTAATCAGCGAAATATAGCCATAAAGCAGGTTCGTGTGAATGGGTCAGCTAAGAGAGGCGCATATGCATGTCACATACCTAGGACACAACCTGTTCCGCCTATAGTCTAGTAATGCCGTTTCGCCACGAAAACAGCCCCTCATTACTGATATAGTGAGGGGATAGTGGATGGCCCGATGGTACATGAGGCGAGAAAGCAGAGAAAATCCACGAACTGCCCATAATGATGTCAAACCGTTGCTTTCGTGACGACCCCCAGATATTCAGCTAATAGCTCTACAACCTGGGCCAAGCACACATTAAACCCGCAGTGCTGGAGAAACGCTGCCCACCTACCTGGACTCATCACATTCATATGCCTGTATAACCTTACTCTGTCACCCTTCGGCGTAGCCGAGTACCTAAGGCGCTAGTATACTCGGCTCGAAATTGCGGGCTAATCCCCGGCTCCGGAGATTGCAGTTGGAATGGAGGCACACTGCGAAGACGCCCGTGTGCATCGTAGCGCACGTTAAAGATCCCCAGTTGGGCAAAATTCTCCGTAGACCTCCACTACGGCGTCCCTGTGACGTAAAACCACCCCCCCCCCCCCTATTGGCGATAAAACTATCGTTACTCTACCCCGTTTTTTCCGAAACTATACTTTTCTCGAGCTTGTTAAAAAAACGCCTATTTTTTTGCCACAGCGATCGGCCCATGCGGCTAACAATGACCTTACGTACCAGTGAGAGTAGACGGAATGGTCAAATCAAGGTTGCACGAACACCTTTCTTTTTCTATAATAGACTACTTGACAGATCTTCCTATTTCACTACATTGAAGTGCGGCTGATACGTAGCGCTACATGTTGGGGTCCACAAGCTTTATTGAAAAGGGGCACATACCTCGTGGCCCATCTCCAGTGACACAAATGCTCGTCACGGAAGCTCATTTCAGCTTCGCACACACCTAGTTTTGTATACCCAGTTGTGCATGTGGAAATGAGCTTGGTTGAAGAGAAGCACATGGTAGTGACACCTATGCGGTGACCGAGATTTACGTCAAAGACGTCTGGAACTAGCCTGCTTTCATCTATTCCCTGATGCTAGTCTGGCGGAGCCCGTCTTTTGAAGAAAAGCAAATGAAAACTGTCTCCTTTTCAGTTACACTGATTGCCGTTACATACGTTCACGAAATTGTGGCACGTACGGTCTCGGCAACGCATTTAAATGAGGTAACATTGACTTTATGAAAGATCTACATGTAATCAGCGAAATATAGCCATAAAGCAGGTTCGTGTGAATGGGTCAGCTAAGAGAGGCGCATATGCATGTCACATACCTAGGACACAACCTGTTCCGCCTATAGGCTAGTAATGCCGTTTCGCCACGAAAACAGCCCCTCATTACTGATATAGTGAGGGGATAGTGGATGGCCCGATGGTACATGTAGGCGAGAAAGCAGAGAAAATCCACGAACTGCCCATAATGATGTCAAACCGTCGCTTTCGTGACGACCCCCAGATATTCAGCTAATAGCTCTACAACCTGGGCCAAGCACACATTAAACCCGCAGTGCTGGAGAAACGCTGCCCACCTACCTGGACTCATCACATTCATATGCCTGTATAACCTTACTCTGTCACCCTTCGGGGTAGCCGAGTACATAAGGCGCTAGTATACTCGGCTCGAAATTGCGGGCTAATCCCCGGCTCCGGAGATTGCAGTTTGAATGGAGGCACACTGCGAAGACGCCCGTGTGCATCGTAGCGCACGTTAAAGATCCCCAGTTGTGCAAAATTGTCCGTAGACCTCCACTACGGCGTCCCTGTGACGTAAAACCACCCCCCCCCTCTATTGGCGACAAAACTATCGTTACTCTACCCCGTTTTTTCCGAAACTATACTTTTCTCGAGCTTGTTAAAAAAACGCCTATTTTTTTGCCACAGCGATCGGCCCATGCGGCTAACAATGACCTTACGTACCAGTGAGAGTAGACGGAATGGTCAAATCAAGGTTGCACGAACACCTTTCTTTTTCTATAATAGACTACTTGACTGATCTGCCTATTTCACTACATTGAAGTGCGGCTGATACGTAGCGCTACATGTTGGGATCCACAAGCTTTATTCAAAAGGGGCACATACCTCGTGGCCCATCTCCAGTGACGCAAATGCTCGTCACGGAAGTTCATTTCAGCTTCGCACACACCTAGTTTTGTATACCCAGTTATGCATGTGGAAATGAGCTTGGTTGAAGAGAAGCACATGGCAGTGACACATATGCGGTGACCGAGATTTACGTCAAAGAGTTACAATAATCTGGAACTAGCCTGCTTTCATCTATTCCCTGATGCAAGCCTGGCGGAGCCCGTCTTTTGAAGAAAAGCACATGAAAACTGTCTCCTTTTCAGTTACACTGATTGCCGTTACATACGTTCACGAAATTGTGGCACCTACCGTCTCGACAACGCATTTAAATGAGGTAACATTGACTTTATGAAAGATCTACATGTAATCAGCGAAATACAGCCATAAAGCAAGTTCGTGTGAATGGGTCAGCTAAGAGAGGCGCATATGCATGTCACATACCTAGGACACAACCTGTTCCGCCTATAGGCTAGTAATGCCGTTTCGCCACGAAAACAGCCCATCATTACTGATAAAGTGAGGGGATAGTGGATGGCCCGATGGTACATGTAGGCGAGAAAGCAGAGAAAATCCACGAACTGCCCATAATGATGTCAAACCGTCGCTTTCGTGACGACCCCCAGATATTCAGCTAATAGCTCTACAACCTGGGCCAAGCACACATTAAACCCGCAGTGCTGGAGAAACGCTGCCCACCTACCTGGACTCATCACATTCATATGCCTGTATAACCTTACTCTCTCACCCTTCGGGGTAGCCGAGTACCTAAGGCGCTAGTATACTCGGCTCGAAATTGCGGGCTAATCCCCGGCTCCGGAGATTGCAGTTGGAATGGAGGCACACTGCGAAGACGCCCGTGTGCATCGTAGCGCACGTTAAAGATCCCCAGTTGGGCAAAATTCTCCGTAGACCTCCACTACGGCGTCCCTGTGACGTAAAACCACCCCCCCCCCTATTGGCGATAAAACTATCGTTACTCTACCCCGTTTTTTCCGAAACTATACTTACTCGAGCTTGTTAAAAAAACGCCAATTTTTTTGCCACAGCGATCAGCCCATGTGGCTAACAATGCACTTACGTACCAGTGAGAGTAGACGGAATGGTCAAATCAAGGTTGCACAAACACCTTTCTTTTTCTATAATAGACTACTTGACAGATCTTCCTATTTCACTACATTGAAGTGCGGCTGATACGTAGCGCTACATGTTGGGGTCCACAAGCTTTATTGAAAAGGGGCACATACCTCGTGGCCCATCTCCAGTGACGCAAATGCTCGTCACGGAAGTTCATTTCAGCTTCGCACACACCTAGTTTTGTATACCCAGTTGTGCATGTGGAAATGAGCTTGGTTGAAGAGAAGCACATGGCAGTGACACCTATGCGGTGACCGAGATTTACGTCAAAGAGTTACAATAATCTGGAACTAGCTTGCTTTCATCTATTCCCTGATGCAAGCCTGGCGGAGCCCGTCTTTTGAAGAAAAGCACATGAAAACTGTCTCCTTTTCAGTTACACTGATTGCCGTTACATACGTTGACGAAATTGTGGCACGTACCATCTCGGCAACGCATTTAAATGAGGTAACATTGACTTTATGAAAGATCTACATGTAATCAGCGAAATATAGCCATAAAGCAGGTTCGTGTGAATGGGTCAGCTAAGAGAGGCGCATATGCATGTCACATACCTAGGACACAACCTGTTCCGCCTATAGGCTAGTAATGCCGTTTCGCCACGAAAACAGCCCCTCATTACTGATATAGTGAGGGGATAGTGGATGGCCCGATGGTACATGTAGGCGAGAAAGCAGAGAAAATCCACGAACTGCCCATAATGATGTCAAACCGTCGCTTTCGTGACGACCCCCAGATATTCAGCTAATAGCTCTACAACCTGGGCCAAGCACACATTAAACCCGCAGTGCTGGAGAAACGCTGCCCACCTACCTGGACTCATCACATTCATATGCCTGTATAACCTTACTCTGTCACCCTTCGGGGTAGCCGAGTACCTAAGGCGCTAGTATACTCGGCTCGAAATTGCGGGCTAATCCCCGGCTCCGGAGATTGCAGTTTGAATGGAGGCACACTGCGAAGACGCCCGTGTGCATCGTAGCGCACGTTAAAGATCCCCAGTTGGGCAAAATTCTCCGTAGACCTCCACTACGGCGTCCCTGTGACGTAAACCCCCCCCCCCCCCCCTATTGGCGATAAAACTATCGTTACTCTACCCCGTTTTTTCCGAAACTATACTTTTCTCGAGCTTGTTAAAAAAACGCCTATTTTTTTGCCACAGCGATCGGCCCATGCGGCTAACAATGACCTTACGTGCCAGTGAGAGTAGACGGAATGGTCAAATCAAGGTTGCACGAACACCTTTCTTTTTCTATAATAGACTACTTGACAGATCTGCCTATTTCACTACATTGAAGTGCGGCTGATACGTAGCGCTACATGTTGGGGTCCACAAGGTTTATTGAAAAGGGGCACATACCTCGTGGCCCATCTCCAGTGACGCAAATGCTCGTCACGGAAGTTCATTTCAGCTTCGCACACACCTAGTTTTGTATACCCAGTTATGCATGTGGAAATGAGCTTGGTTGAAGAGAAGCACATGGCAGTGACACATATGTGGTGACCGAGATTTACGTCAAAGAGTTACAATAATCTGGAACTAGCCTGCTTTCATCTATTCCCTGATGCAAGCCTAGCGGAGCCCGTCTTTTGAAGAAAAGCACATGAAAACTGTCTCCTTTTCAGTTACACTGATTGCCGTTACATACGTTCACTAAATTGTGGCACGTACCGTCTCGGCAACGCATTTAAATGAGGTCACATTGACTTTATGAAAGATCTACATGTAATCAGCGAAATATAGCCATAAAGCAGGTATCGTGTCAAATGGGTCAGCTAAGAGAGGCGCATATGCATGTCACATACCTAGGACACAACCTGTTCCGCCTATAGGCTAGTAATGCCGTTTCACCACGAAAACAGCCCCTCATTACTGATATAGTGAGGGGATAGTGGATGGCCCGATGGTACATGTAGGCGAGAAAGCAGAGAAAATCCACGAACTGCCCATAATGATGTAAAACCGTCGCTTTCGTGACGACCCCCAGATATTCAGCTAATAGCTCTACAACCTGGGCCAAGCACACATTAAACCCGCAGTGCTGGAGAAACGCTGCCCACCTACCTGTACTCATCACATTCATATGCCTGTATAACCTTACTCTGTCACCCTTCGGGGTAGCCGAGTACCTAAGGCGCTAGTATACTCGGCTCGAAATTGCGGGCTAATCCCCGGCTCCGGAGATTGCAGTTTGAATGGAGGCACACTGCGAAGACGCCCGTGTGCATCGTAGGGCACGTTAAAGATCCCCAGTTGTGCAAAATTCTCCGTAGACCTCCACTACGGCGTCCATGTGACGTAACCCACCCCCCCCTATTGGCGATAAAACTATCGTTACTCTACCCCGTTTTTTCCGAAACCATACTTTTCTCGAGCTTGTTAAAAAAACGCCAATTTTTTTGCCACAGCGATCAGCCCATGTGGCTAACAATGCACTTACGTACCAGTGAGAGTAGAGGGAATGGTCAAATCAAGGTTGCACGAGCACCTTTCTTTTTCTATAATAGACCACTTGACTGATCTGCCTATTTCACTACATTGAAGTGCGGCTGATACGTAGCGCTACATGTTGGGGTCCACAAGCTTTATTCAAAAGGGGCACATACCTCGTGGCCCATCTCCAGTGACGCAAATGCTCGTCACGGAAGTTCATTTCAGCTTCGCACACGCCTAGTTTTGTATACCTAGTTATGCATGTGGAAATGAGCTTGGTTGAAGAGAAGCACATGGTAGTGACACCTATGCGGTGACCGAGATTTACGTCAAAGACGTCTGGAACTAGCCTGCTTTCATCTATTCCCTGATGCTAGTCTGGCGGAGCCCGTCTTTTGAAGAAAAGCACATGAAAACTGTCTCCTTTTCAGTTACACTGATTGCCGTTACATACGTTCACTAAATTGTGGCACGTACCGTCTCGGCAACGCATTTAAATGAGGTTACATTGACTTTATGAAAGATATACATGTAATCAGCGATATATAGCCATAAAGCAGGTTCGTGTCAAATGGGTCAGCTAAGAGAGGCGCATATGCATGTCACATACCTAGGACACAACCTGTTCCGCCTATAGGCTAGTAATGCCGTTTCGCCACGAAAACAGCCCCTCATTACTGATATAGTGAGGGGATAGTGGATGGCCCGATGGTACATGTAGGCGAGAAAGCAGAGAAAATCCACGAACTGCCCATAATGATGTCAAACCGTCGCTTTCGTGACGACCCCCAGATATTCAGCTAATAGCTCTACAACCTGGGCCAAGCACACATTAAACCCGCAGTGCTGGAGAAACGCTGCCCACCTACCTGGACTCATCACATTCATATGCCTGTATAACCTTACTCTGTCACCCTTCGGGGTAGCCGAGTACCTAAGGCGCTAGTATACTCGGCTCGAAATTGCGGGCTAATCCCCGGCTCCGGAGATTGCAGTTTGAATGGAGGCACACTGCGAAGACGCCCGTGTGCATCGTAGCGCACGTTAAAGATCCCCAGTTGGGCAAAATTCTCCGTAGACCTCCACTACGGCGTCCCTGTGACGTAAAACCACCCCCCCCCCTATTGGCGATAAAACTATCGTTACTCTACCCCGTTTTTTCCGAAACTATACTTTTCTCGAGCTTGTTAAAAAAACGCCTATTTTTTTGCCACAGCGATCGGCCCATGCGGCTAACAATGACCTTACGTACCAGTGAGAGTAGACGGAATGGTCAAATCAAGGTTGCACGAACACCTTTCTTTTTCTATAATAGACTACTTGACAGATCTTCCTATTTCACTACATTGAAGTGCGGCTGATACGTAGCGCTACATGTTGGGGTCCACAAGCTTTATTGAAAAGGGGCACATACCTCGTGGCCCATCTCCAGTGACACAAATGCTCGTCACGAAAGCTCATTTCAGCTACGTACACACCTAGTTTTGTATACCCAGTTGTGCATGTGGAAATGAGCTTGGTTGAAGAGAAGCACATGGCAGTGACACCTATGCGGTGACCGAGATTTACGTCAAAGACGTACAATAATATGGAACTAGCCTACTTTCATCTATTCCCTGATGCAAGCCTGGCGGAGCCCGTCTTTTGAAGAAAAGCACACGAAAACTGTCTCCTTTTCAGTTACACTGATTGCCGTTACATACGTTCACTAAATTGTGGCACGTACCATCTCGGCAACGCATTTAAATGAGGTTACATTGACTTTATGAAAGATCTACATGTAATCAGCGAAATATAGCCATAAAGCAGGTTCGTGTCAAATGGGTCAGCTAAGAGGGGCGCATATGCATGTCACATACCTAGGACACAACGTGTTCCGCCTATAGGCTAGTAACGCCGTTTCGCCATGAAAACAGACCCTCATTATTGATATAGTGAGGGGATAGTGGATGGCCCGATGGTACAAGTAGGCGAGAAAGCAGAGAAAATCCACGAACTGCCCATAATGATGTCAAACCGTCGCTTTCGTGACGACCCCCAGATATTCAGCTAATAGCTCTACAACCTGGGCCAAGCACACATTAAACCAGCAGTGCTGGAGAAACGCTGCCCACCTACCTGGACTCATCACATTCATATGCCTGTATAACCTTACTCTGTCACCCTTCGGGGTAGCCGAGTACCTAAGGCGCTAGCATACTCGGTTCGAAATTGCGGGCTAATCCCCGGCTCCGGAGATTCCAGTTTGAATGGATGCACACTGCGAAGACGCCCGTGTGCATCGTAGCGCACGTTAAAGATCCCCAGTTGGGCAAAATTCTCCGTAGACCTCCACTACGGCGTCCCTGTGACGTAAAACCAACCCCCCCCCCCTATTGGCGATAAAACTATCGTTACTCTACCCCGTTTTTTCCGAAACTATACTTTTCTCGAGCTTGTTAAAAAACGCCTATTTTTTTGCCACAGCGATCGGCCCATGCGGCTAACAATGACCTTACGTACCAGTGAGAGTAGACGGAATGGTCAAATCAAGCTTGCACGAACACCTTTCTTTTTCTATAATAGACTACTTGACAGATCTGCCTATTTCACTACATTGAAGTGCGGCTGATACGTAGCGCTACATGTTGGGGTCCACAAGCTTTATTGAAAAGGGGCACATACCTCGTGGCCCATCTCCAGTGACGCAAATGCTCGTCACGGAAGTTCATTTCAGCTTCGCACACGCCTAGTTTTGTATACCTAGTTATGCATGTGGAAATGAGCTTGGTTGAAGAGAAGCACATGGTAGTGACACCTATGCGGTGACCGAGATTTACGTCAAAGACGTCTGGAACTAGCCTGCTTTCATCTATTCCCTGATGCTAGTCTGGCGGAGCCCGTCTTTTGAAGAAAAGCACATGAAAACTGTCTCCTTTTCAGTTACACTGATTGCCGTTACATACGTTCACTAAATTGTGGCACGTACCTTCTCGGCAACGCATTTAAATGAGGTTACATTGGCTTTATGAAAGATCTACATGTAATCAGCGAAATACAGCCATAAAGCAGGTTCGTGTGAATGGGTCAGCTAAGAGAGGCGCATATGCATGTCACATACCTAGGACACAACCTGTTCCGCCTATAGGCTAGTAATGCCGTTTCGCCACGAAAACAGCCCATCATTACTGATAAAGTGAGGGGATAGTGGATGGCCCGATGGTACATGTAGGCGAGAAAGCAGAGAAAATCCACGAACTGCCCATAATGATGTCAAACCGTCGCTTTCGTGACGACCCCCAGATATTCAGCTAATAGCTCTACAACCTGGGCCAAGCACACATTAAACCCGCAGTGCTGGAGAAACGCTGCCCACCTACCTGGACTCATCACATTCATATGCCTGTATAACCTTACTCTCTCACCCTTCGGGGTAGCCGAGTACCTAAGGCGCTAGTATACTCGGCTCGAAATTGCGGGCTAATCCCCGGCTCCGGAGATTGCAGTTGGAATGGAGGCACACTGCGAAGACGCCCGTGTGCATCGTAGCGCACGTTAAAGATCCCCAGTTGGGCAAAATTCTCCGTAGACCTCCACTACGGCGTCCCTGTGACGTAAAACCACCCCCCCCCCCCTATTGGCGATAAAACTATCGTTACTCTACCCCGTTTTTTCCGAAACTATACTTACTCGAGCTTGTTAAAAAAACGCCAATTTTTTTGCCACAGCGATCAGCCCATGTGGCTAACAATGCACTTACGTACCAGTGAGAGTAGACGGAATGGTCAAATCAAGGTTGCACAAACACCTTTCTTTTTCTATAATAGACTACTTGACAGATCTTCCTATTTCACTACATTGAAGTGCGGCTGATACGTAGCGCTACATGTTGGGGTCCACAAGCTTTATTGAAAAGGGGCACATACCTCGTGGCCCATCTCCAGTGACGCAAATGCTCGTCACGGAAGTTCATTTCAGCTTCGCACACACCTAGTTTTGTATACCCAGTTGTGCATGTGGAAATGAGCTTGGTTGAAGAGAAGCACATGGCAGTGACACCTATGCGGTGACCGAGATTTACGTCAAAGAGTTACAATAATCTGGAACTAGCTTGCTTTCATCTATTCCCTGATGCAAGCCTGGCGGAGCCCGTCTTTTGAAGAAAAGCACATGAAAACTGTCTCCTTTTCAGTTACACTGATTGCCGTTACATACGTTGACGAAATTGTGGCACGTACCATCTCGGCAACGCATTTAAATGAGGTAACATTGACTTTATGAAAGATCTACATGTAATCAGCGAAATATAGCCATAAAGCAGGTTCGTGTGAATGGGTCAGCTAAGAGAGGCGCATATGCATGTCACATACCTAGGACACAACCTGTTCCGCCTGTAGGCTAGTAATGCCGTTTCGCCACGAAAACAGCCCCTCATTACTGATATAGTGAGGGGATAGTGGATGGCCCGATGGTACATGTAGGCGAGAAAGCAGAGAAAATCCACGAACTGCCCATAATGATGTCAAACCGTCGCTTTCGTGACGACCCCCAGATATTCAGCTAATAGCTCTACAACCTGGGCCAAGCACACATTAAACCCGCAGTGCTGGAGAAACGCTGCCCACCTACCTGGACTCATCACATTCATATGCCTGTATAACCTTACTCTGTCACCCTTCGGGGTAGCCGAGTACCTAAGGCGCTAGTATACTCGGCTCGAAATTGCGGGCTAATCCCCGGCTCCGGAGATTGCAGTTTGAATGGAGGCACACTGCGAAGACGCCCGTGTGCATCGTAGCGCACGTTAAAGATCCCCAGTTGGGCAAAATTCTCCGTAGACCTCCACTACGGCGTCCCTGTGACGTAAACCCCCCCCCCCCCCTATTGGCGATAAAACTATCGTTACTCTACCCCGTTTTTTCCGAAACTATACTTTTCTCGAGCTTGTTAAAAAAACGCCTATTTTTTTGCCACAGCGATCGGCCCATGCGGCTAACAATGACCTTACGTACCAGTGAGAGTAGACGGAATGGTCAAATCAAGGTTGCACGAACACCTTTCTTTTTCTATAATAGACTACTTGACAGATCTGCCTATTTCACTACATTGAAGTGCGGCTGATACGTAGCGCTACATGTTGGGGTCCACAAGGTTTATTGAAAAGGGGCACATACCTCGTGGCCCATCTCCAGTGACGCAAATGCTCGTCACGGAAGTTCATTTCAGCTTCGCACACACCTAGTTTTGTATACCCAGTTATGCATGTGGAAATGAGCTTGGTTGAAGAGAAGCACATGGCAGTGACACCTATGCGGTAACCGAGATTTACGTCAAAGAGTTACAATAATCTGGAACTAGCCTGCTTTCATCTATTCCCTGATGCAAGCCTGGCGGAGCCCGTCTTTTGAAGAAAAGCACATGAAAACTGTCTCCTTTTCAGTTACACTGATTGCCGTTACATACGTTCACGAAATTGTGGCACGTACCGTCTCGGCAACGCATTTAAATGAGGTAACATTGACTTTATGAAAGATCTACATGTAATCAGCAAAATACAGCCATAAAGCAGGTTCGTGTGAATGGGTCAGCTAAGAGAGGCGCATATGCATGTCACATACCTAGGACACAACCTGTTCCGCCTATAGGCTAGTAATGCCGTTTCGCCACGAAAACAGCCCCTCATTACTGATATAGTGAGGGGATAGTGGATGGCCCGATGGTACATGTAGGCGAGAAAGCAGAGAAAATCCACGAACTGCCCATAATGATGTCAAACCGTCGCTTTCGTGACGACCCCCAGATATTCAGCTAATAGCTCTACAACCTGGGCCAAGCACACATTAAACCCGCAGTGCTGGAGAAACGCTGCCCACCTACCTGGACTCATCACATTCATATGCCTGTATAACCTTACTCTGTCACCCTTCGGGGTAGCCGAGTACCTAAGGCGCTAGTATACTCGGCTCGAAATTGCGGGCTAATCCCCGGCTCCGGAGATTGCAGTTGGAATGGAGGCACACTGCGAAGACGCCCGTGTGCATCGTAGCGCACGTTAAAGATCCCCAGTTGGGCAAAATTCTCCGTAGACCTCCACTACGGCGTCCCTGTGACGTAAAACCACCCCCCCCCCCCCCTATTGGCGATAAAACTATCGTTACTCTACCCCGTTTTTTCCGAAACTATACTTACTCGAGCTTGTTAAAAAAACGCCAATTTTTTTGCCACAGCGATCAGCCCATGTGGCTAACAATGCACTTACGTACCAGTGAGAGTAGACGGAATGGTCAAATCAAGGTTGCACAAACACCTTTCTTTTTCTATAATAGACTACTTGACAGATCTTCCTATTTCACTACATTGAAGTGCGGCTGATACGTAGCGCTACATGTTGGGGTCCACAAGCTTTATTGAAAAGGGGCACATACCTCGTGGCCCATCTCCAGTGACGCAAATGCTCGTCACGGAAGTTCATTTCAGCTTCGCACACACCTAGTTTTGTATACCCAGTTGTGCATGTGGAAATGAGCTTGGTTGAAGAGAAGCACATGGCAGTGACACCTATGCGGTGACCGAGATTTACGTCAAAGAGTTACAATAATCTGGAACTAGCTTGCTTTCATCTATTCCCTGATGCAAGCCTGGCGGAGCCCGTCTTTTGAAGAAAAGCACATGAAAACTGTCTCCTTTTCAGTTACACTGATTGCCGTTACATACGTTGACGAAATTGTGGCACGTACCATCTCGGCAACGCATTTAAATGAGGTAACATTGACTTTATGAAAGATCTACATGTAATCAGCGAAATATAGCCATAAAGCAGGTTCGTGTGAATGGGTCAGCTAAGAGAGGCGCATATGCATGTCACATACCTAGGACACAACCTGTTCCGCCTGTAGGCTAGTAATGCCGTTTCGCCACGAAAACAGCCCCTCATTACTGATATAGTGAGGGGATAGTGGATGGCCCGATGGTACATGTAGGCGAGAAAGCAGAGAAAATCCACGAACTGCCCATAATGATGTCAAACCGTCGCTTTCGTGACGACCCCCAGATATTCAGCTAATAGCTCTACAACCTGGGCCAAGCACACATTAAACCCGCAGTGCTGGAGAAACGCTGCCCACCTACCTGGACTCATCACATTCATATGCCTGTATAACCTTACTCTGTCACCCTTCGGGGTAGCCGAGTACCTAAGGCGCTAGTATACTCGGCTCGAAATTGCGGGCTAATCCCCGGCTCCGGAGATTGCAGTTTGAATGGAGGCACACTGCGAAGACGCCCGTGTGCATCGTAGCGCACGTTAAAGATCCCCAGTTGGGCAAAATTCTCCGTAGACCTCCACTACGGCGTCCCTGTGACGTAACCCCCCCCCCCCCCCCCCTATTGGCGATAAAACTATCGTTACTCTACCCCGTTTTTTCCGAAACTATACTTTTCTCGAGCTTGTTAAAAAAACGCCTATTTTTTTGCCACAGCGATCGGCCCATGCGGCTAACAATGACCTTACGTACCAGTGAGAGTAGACGGAATGGTCAAATCAAGGTTGCACGAACACCTTTCTTTTTCTATAATAGACTACTTGACAGATCTGCCTATTTCACTACATTGAAGTGCGGCTGATACGTAGCGCTACATGTTGGGGTCCACAAGGTTTATTGAAAAGGGGCACATACCTCGTGGCCCATCTCCAGTGACGCAAATGCTCGTCACGGAAGTTCATTTCAGCTTCGCACACACCTAGTTTTGTATACCCAGTTATGCATGTGGAAATGAGCTTGGTTGAAGAGAAGCACATGGCAGTGACACCTATGCGGTAACCGAGATTTACGTCAAAGAGTTACAATAATCTGGAACTAGCCTGCTTTCATCTATTCCCTGATGCAAGCCTGGCGGAGCCCGTCTTTTGAAGAAAAGCACATGAAAACTGTCTCCTTTTCAGTTACACTGATTGCCGTTACATACGTTCACGAAATTGTGGCACGTACCGTCTCGGCAACGCATTTAAATGAGGTAACATTGACTTTATGAAAGATCTACATGTAATCAGCAAAATACAGCCATAAAGCAGGTTCGTGTGAATGGGTCAGCTAAGAGAGGCGCATATGCATGTCACATACCTAGGACACAACCTGTTCCGCCTATAGGCTAGTAATGCCGTTTCGCCACGAAAACAGCCCCTCATTACTGATATAGTGAGGGGATAGTGGATGGCCCGATGGTACATGTAGGCGAGAAAGCAGAGAAAATCCACGAACTGCCCATAATGATGTCAAACCGTCGCTTTCGTGACGACCCCCAGATATTCAGCTAATAGCTCTACAACCTGGGCCAAGCACACATTAAACCCGCAGTGCTGGAGAAACGCTGCCCACCTACCTGGACTCATCACATTCATATGCCTGTATAACCTTACTCTGTCACCCTTCGGGGTAGCCGAGTACCTAAGGCGCTAGTATACTCGGCTCGAAATTGCGGGCTAATCCCCGGCTCCGGAGATTGCAGTTGGAATGGAGGCACACTGCGAAGACGCCCGTGTGCATCGTAGCGCACGTTAAAGATCCCCAGTTGGGCAAAATTCTCCGTAGACCTCCACTACGGCGTCCCTGTGACGTAAAACCACCCCCCCCCCCTATTGGCGATAAAACTATCGTTACTCTACCCCGTTTTTTCCGAAACTATACTTACTCGAGCTTGTTAAAAAAACGCCAATTTTTTTGCCACAGCGATCAGCCCATGTGGCTAACAATGCACTTACGTACCAGTGAGAGTAGACGGAATGGTCAAATCAAGGTTGCACAAACACCTTTCTTTTTCTATAATAGACTACTTGACAGATCTTCCTATTTCACTACATTGAAGTGCGGCTGATACGTAGCGCTACATGTTGGGGTCCACAAGCTTTATTGAAAAGGGGCACATACCTCGTGGCCCATCTCCAGTGACGCAAATGCTCGTCACGGAAGTTCATTTCAGCTTCGCACACACCTAGTTTTGTATACCCAGTTGTGCATGTGGAAATGAGCTTGGTTGAAGAGAAGCACATGGCAGTGACACCTATGCGGTGACCGAGATTTACGTCAAAGAGTTACAATAATCTGGAACTAGCCTGCTTTCATCTATTCCCTGATGCAAGCCTGGCGGAGCCCGTCTTTTCAAGAAAAGCACATGAAAACTGTCTCCTTTTCAGTTACACTGATTGCCGTTACATACGTTCACGAAATTGTGGCACGTACCGTCTCGGCAACGCATTTAAATGAGGTAACATTGACTTTATGAAAGATCTACATGTAATCAGCGAAATATAGCCATAAAGCAGGTTCGTGTGAATGGGTCAGCTAAGAGAGGCGCATATGCATGTCACATACCTAGGACACAACCTGTTCCGCCTATAGGCTAGTAATGCCGTTTCGCCACGAAAACAGCCCCTCATTACTGATATAGTGAGGGGATAGTGGATGGCCCGATGGTACATGTAGGCGAGAAAGCAGAGAAAATCCACGAACTGCCCATAATGATGTCAAACCGTCGCTTTCGTGACGACCCCCAGATATTCAGCTAATAGCTCTACAACCTGGGCCAAGCACACATTAAACCCGCAGTGCTGGAGAAACGCTGCCCACCTACCTGGACTCATCACATTCATATGCCTGTATAACCTTACTCTGTCACCCTTCGGGGTAGCCGAGTACCTAAGGCGCTAGTATACTCGGCTCGAAATTGCGGGCTAATCCCCGGCTCCGGAGATTGCAGTTTGAATGGAGGCACACTGCGAAGACGCCCGTGTGCATCGTAGCGCACGTTAAAGATCCCCAGTTGGGCAAAATTCTCCGTAGACCTCCACTACGGCGTCCCTGTGACGTAAAACCACCCCCCCCCCCCTATTGGCGATGAAACTATCGTTACTCTACCCCGTTTTTTCCGAAACTATACTTTTCTCGAGCTTGTTAAAAAAACGCCTATTTTTTTGCCACAGCGATCGGCCCATGCGGCTAACAATGACCTTACGTACCAGTGAGAGTAGACGGAATGGTCAAATCAAGGTTGCACGAACACCTTTCTTTTTCTATAATAGACTACTTGACAGATCTGCCTATTTCACTACATTGAAGTGCGGCTGATACGTAGCGCTACATGTTGGGGTCCACAAGCTTTATTGAAAAGGGGCACATACCTCGTGGCCCATCTCCAGTGACGCAAATGCTCGTCACGGAAGTTCATTTCAGCTTCGCACACACCTAGTTTTGTATACCCAGTTATGCATGTGGAAATGAGCTTGGTTGAAGAGAAGCACATGGCAGTGACACCTATGCGGTGACCGAGATTTACGTCAAAGAGTTACAATAATCTGGAACTAGCCTGCTTTCATCTATTCCCTGATGCAAGCCTGGCGGAGCCCGTCTTTTGAAGAAAAGCACATGAAAACTGTCTCCTTTTCAGTTACACTGATTGCCGTTACATACGTTCACGAAATTGTGGCACGTACCGTCTCGGCAACGCATTTAAATGAGGTAACATTGACTTTATGAAAGATCTACATGTAATCAGCGAAATATAGCCATAAAGCAGGTTCGTGTGAATGGGTCAGCTAAGAGAGGCGCATATGCATGTCACATACCTAGGACACAACCTGTTCCGCCTATAGGCTAGTAATGCCGTTTCGCCACGAAAACAGCCCCTCATTACTGATATAGTGAGGGGATAGTGGATGGCCCGATGGTACATGTAGGCGAGAAAGCAGAGAAAATCCACGAACAGCCCATAATGATGTCAAACCGTCGCTTTCGTGACGACCCCCAGATATTCAGCTAATAGCTCTACAACCTGGGCCAAGCACACATTAAACCCGCAGTGCTGGAGAAACGCTGCCCACCTACCTGGACTCATCACATTCATATGCCTGTATAACCTTACTCTGTCACCCTTCGGGGTAGCCGAGTACCTAAGGCGCTAGTATACTCGGCTCGAAATTGCGGGCTAATCCCCGGCTCCGGAGATTGCAGTTTGAATGGAGGCACACTGCGAAGACGCCCGTGTGCATCGTAGCGCACGTTAAAGATCCCCAGTTGGGCAAAATTCTCCGTAGACCTCCACTACGGCGTCCCTGTGACGTAAAACCACCCCCCCCCCTATTGGCGATAAAACTATCGTTACTCTACCCCGTTTTTTCCGAAACTATACTTTTCTCGAGCTTGTTAAAAAAACGCCTATTTTTTTGCCACAGCGATCGGCCCATGCGGCTAACAATGACCTTACGTACCAGTGAGAGTAGACGGAATGGTCAAATCAAGGTTGCACAAACACCTTTCTTTTTCTATAATAGACTACTTGACAGATCTTCCTATTTCACTACATTGAAGTGCGGCTGATACGTAGCGCTACATGTTGGGGTCCACAAGCTTTATTGAAAAGGGGCACATACCTCGTGGCCCATCTCCAGTGACGCAAATGCTCGTCACGGAAGTTCATTTCAGCTTCGCACACACCTAGTTTTGTATACCCAGTTGTGCATGTGGAAATGAGCTTGGTTGAAGAGAAGCACATGGCAGTGACACCTATGCGGTGACCGAGATTTACGTCAAAGAGTTACAATAATCTGGAACTAGCCTGCTTTCATCTATTCCCTGATGCAAGCCTGGCGGAGCCCGTCTTTTCAAGAAAAGCACATGAAAACTGTCTCCTTTTCAGTTACACTGATTGCCGTTACATACGTTCACGAAATTGTGGCACGTACCGTCTCGGCAACGCATTTAAATGAGGTAACATTGACTTTATGAAAGATCTACATGTAATCAGCGAAATATAGCCATAAAGCAGGTTCGTGTGAATGGGTCAGCTAAGAGAGGCGCATATGCATGTCACATACCTAGGACACAACCTGTTCCGCCTATAGGCTAGTAATGCCGTTTCGCCACGAAAACAGCCCCTCATTACTGATATAGTGAGGGGATAGTGGATGGCCCGATGGTACATGTAGGCGAGAAAGCAGAGAAAATCCACGAACTGCCCATAATGATGTCAAACCGTCGCTTTCGTGACGACCCCCAGATATTCAGCTAATAGCTCTACAACCTGGGCCAAGCACACATTAAACCCGCAGTGCTGGAGAAACGCTGCCCACCTACCTGGACTCATCACATTCATATGCCTGTATAACCTTACTCTGTCACCCTTCGGGGTAGCCGAGTACCTAAGGCGCTAGTATACTCGGCTCGAAATTGCGGGCTAATCCCCGGCTCCGGAGATTGCAGTTGGAATGGAGGCACACTGCGAAGACGCCCGTGTGCATCGTAGCGCACGTTAAAGATCCCCAGTTGGGCAAAATTCTCCGTAGACCTCCACTACGGCGTCCCTGTGACGTAAAACCACCCCCCCCCCCTATTGGCGATAAAACTATCGTTACTCTACCCCGTTTTTTCCGAAACTATACTTACTCGAGCGTGTTAAAAAAACGCCAATTTTTTTGCCACAGCGATCAGCCCATGTGGCTAACAATGCACTTACGTACCAGTGAGAGTAGACGGAATGGTCAAATCAAGGTTGCACAAACACCTTTCTTTTTCTATAATAGACTACTTGACAGATCTTCCTATTTCACTACATTGAAGTGCGGCTGATACGTAGCGCTACATGTTGGGGTCCACAAGCTTTATTGAAAAGGGGCACATACCTCGTGGCCCATCTCCAGTGACGCAAATGCTCGTCACGGAAGTTCATTTCAGCTTCGCACACACCTAGTTTTGTATACCCAGTTACGCATGTGGAAATGAGCTTGGTTGAAGAGAAGCGCATGGCAGTGACACATATGCGGTGACCGAGATTTACGTCAAAGAGTTACAATAATCTGGAACTAGCCTGCTTTCATCTATTCCCTGATGCAAGCCTGGCGGAGCCCGTCTTTTGAAGAAAAGCACATGAAAACTGTCTCCTTTTCAGTTACACTGATTGCCGTTACATACGTTCACTAAATTGTGGCACGTACCGTCTCGGCAATGCATTTAAATGAGGTTACATTGACTTTATGAAAGATCTACATGTAATCAGCGAAATATAGCCATAAAGCAGGTTCGTGTCAAATGGGTCAGCTAAGAGAGGCGCATATGCATGTCACATACCTAGGACACAACCTGTTCCGCCTATAGGCTAGTAATGCCGTTTCGCCACGAAAACAGCCCCTCATTACTGATATAGTGAGGGGATAGTGGATGGCCCGATGGTACATGTAGGCGAGAAAGCAGAGAAAATCCACGAACTGCCCATAATGATGTCAAACCGTCGCTTTCGTGACGACCGCCAGATATTCAGCTAATAGCTCTACAACCTGGGCCAAGCACACATTAAACCCGCAGTGCTGGAGAAACGCTGCCCACCTACCTGGACTCATCACATTCATATGCCTGTATAACCTTACTCTGTCACCCTTCGGGGTAGCCGAGTACCTAAGGCGCTAGTATACTCGGCTCGAAATTGCGGGCTAATCCCCGGCTCCGGAGATTGCAGTTGGAATGGAGGCACACTGCGAAGACGTCCGTGTGCATCGTAGCGCACGTTAAAGATCCCCAGTTGGGCAAAATTCTCCGTAGACCTCCACTACGGCGTCCCTGTGACGTAAAACCACCCCCCCTATTGGCGATAAAACTATCGTTACTCTACCCCGTTTTTTCCGAAACTATACTTACTCGAGCTTGTTAAAAAAACGCCAATTTTTTTGCCACAGCGATCAGCCCATGTGGCTAACAATGCACTTACGTACCAGTGAGAGTAGACGGAATGGTCAAATCAAGGTTGCACAAACACCTTTCTTTTTCTATAATAGACTACTTGACAGATCTTCCTATTTCACTACATTGAAGTGCGGCTGATACGTAGCGCTACATGTTGGGGTCCACAAGCTTTATTGAAAAGGGGCACATACCTCGTGGCCCATCTCCAGTGACGCAAATGCTCGTCACGGAAGTTCATTTCAGCTTCGCACACACCTAGTTTTGTATACCCAGTTGTGCATGTGGAAATGAGCTTCGTTGAAGAGAAGCACATGGCAGTGACACCTATGCGGTGACCGAGATTTACGTCAAAGAGTTACAATAATCTGGAACTAGCCTGCTTTCATCTATTCCCTGATGCAAGCCTGGCGGAGCCCGTCTTTTGAAGAAAAGCACATGAAAACTGTCTCCTTTTCAGTTACACTGATTGCCGTTACATACGTTCACGAAATTGTGGCACGTACCGTCTCGGCAACGCATTTAAATGAGGTAACATTGACTTTATGAAAGATCTACATGTAATCAGCAAAATATAGCCATAAAGCAGGTTCGTGTGAATGGGTCAGCTAAGAGAGGCGCATATGCATGTCACATACCTAGGACACAACCTGTTCCGCCTATAGGCTAGTAATGCCGTTTCGCCACGAAAACAGCCCCTCATTACTGATATAGTGAGTGGATAGTGGATGGCCCGATGGTACATGTAGGCGAGAAAGCAGAGAAAATCCACGAACTGCCCATAATGATGTCAAACCGTCGCTTTCGTGACGACCCCCAGATATTCAGCTAATAGCTCTACAACCTGGGCCAAGCACACATTAAACCCGCAGTGCTGGAGAAACGCTGCCCACCTACCTGGACTCATCACATTCATATGCCTGTATAACCTTACTCTGTCACCCTTCGGGGTAGCCGAGTACCTAAGGCGCTAGTATACTCGGCTCGAAATTGCGGGCTAATCCCCGGCTCCGGAGATTGCAGTTTGAATGGAGGCACACTGCGAAGACGCCCGTGTGCATCGTAGCGCACGTTAAAGATCCCCAGTTGGGCAAAATTCTCCGTAGACCTCCACTACGGCGTCCCTGTGACGTAAAACCACCCCCCCCCCCTATTGGCGATAAAACTATCGTTACTCTACCCCGTTTTTTCCGAAACTATACTTTTCTCGAGCTTGTTAAAAAAACGCCTATTTTTTTGCCACAGCGATCGGCCCATGCGGCTAACAATGACCTTACGTACCAGTGAGAGTAGACGGAATGGTCAAATCAAGGTTGCACGAACACCTTTCTTTTTCTATAATAGACTACTTGACAGATCTGCCTATTTCACTACATTGAAGTGCGGCTGATACGTAGCGCTACATGTTGGGGTCCACAAGCTTTATTGAAAAGGGGCACATACCTCGTGGCCCATCTCCAGTGACGCAAATGCTCGTCACGGAAGTTCATTTCAGCTTCGCACACACCTAGTTTTGTATACCCAGTTATGCATGTGGAAATGAGCTTGGTTGAAGAGAAGCACATGGCAGTGACACCTATGCGGTGACCGAGATTTACGTCAAAGAGTTACAATAATCTGGAACTAGCCTGTTTTCATCTATTCCCTGATGCAAGCCTGGCGGAGCCCGTCTTTTGAAGAAAAGCACATGAAAACTGTCTCCTTTTCAGTTACACTGATTGCCGTTACATACGTTCACGAAATTGTGGCACGTACCGTCTCGGCAACGCATTTAAATGAGGTAACATTGACTTTATGAAAGATCTACATGTAATCAGCGAAATATAGCCATAAAGCAGGTTCGTGTGAATGGGTCAGCTAAGAGAGGCGCATATGCATGTCACATACCTAGGACACAACCTGTTCCGCCTATAGGCTAGTAATGCCGTTTCGCCACGAAAACAGCCCCTCATTACTGATATAGTGAGGGGATAGTGGATGGCCCGATGGTACATGTAGGCGAGAAAGCAGAGAAAATCCACGAACAGCCCATAATGATGTCAAACCGTCGCTTTCGTGACGACCCCCAGATATTCAGCTAATAGCTCTACAACCTGGGCCAAGCACACATTAAACCCGCAGTGCTGGAGAAACGCTGCCCACCTACCTGGACTCATCACATTCATATGCCTGTATAACCTTACTCTGTCACCCTTCGGGGTAGCCGAGTACCTAAGGCGCTAGTATACTCGGCTCGAAATTGCGGGCTAATCCCCGGCTCCGGAGATTGCAGTTTGAATGGAGGCACACTGCGAAGACGCCCGTGTGCATCGTAGCGCACGTTAAAGATCCCCAGTTGGGCAAAATTCTCCGTAGACCTCCACTACGGCGTCCCTGTGACGTAAAACCACCCCCCCCCCCCCTATTGGCGATAAAACTATCGTTACTCTACCCCGTTTTTTCCGAAACTATACTTTTCTCGAGCTTGTTAAAAAAACGCCTATTTTTTTGCCACAGCGATCGGCCCATGCGGCTAACAATGACCTTACGTACCAGTGAGAGTAGACGGAATGGTCAAATCAAGGTTGCACGAACACCTTTCTTTTTCTATAATAGACTACTTGACAGATCTGCCTATTTCACTACATTGAAGTGCGGCTGATACGTAGCGCTACATGTTGGGGTCCACAAGCTTTATTGAAAAGGGGCACATACCTCGTGGCCCATCTCCAGTGACGCAAATGCTCGTCACGGAAGTTCATTTCAGCTTCGCACACACCTAGTTTTGTATACCCAGTTATGCATGTGGAAATGAGCTTGGTTGAAGAGAAGCACATGGCAGTGACACCTATGCGGTGACCGAGATTTACGTCAAAGAGTTACAATAATCTGGAACTAGCCTGCTTTCATCTATTCCCTGATGCAAGCCTGGCGGAGCCCGTCTTTTGAAGAAAAGCACATGAAAACTGTCTCCTTTTCAGTTACACTGATTGCCGTTACATACGTTCACGAAATTGTGGCACGTACCGTCTCGGCAACGCATTTAAATGAGGTAACATTGACTTTATGAAAGATCTACATGTAATCAGCGAAATATAGCCATAAAGCAGGTTCGTGTGAATGGGTCAGCTAAGAGAGGCGCATATGCATGTCACATACCTAGGACACAACCTGTTCCGCCTATAGGCTAGTAATGCCGTTTCGCCACGAAAACAGCCCCTCATTACTGATATAGTGAGGGGATAGTGGATGGCCCGATGGTACATGTAGGCGAGAAAGCAGAGAAAATCCACGAACAGCCCATAATGATGTCAAACCGTCGCTTTCGTGACGACCCCCAGATATTCAGCTAATAGCTCTACAACCTGGGCCAAGCACACATTAAACCCGCAGTGCTGGAGAAACGCTGCCCACCTACCTGGACTCATCACATTCATATGCCTGTATAACCTTACTCTGTCACCCTTCGGGGTAGCCGAGTACATAAGGCGCTAGTATACTCGGCTCGAAATTGCGGGCTAATCCCCGGCTCCGGAGATTGCAGTTTGAATGGAGGCACACTGCGAAGACGCCCGTGTGCATCGTAGCGCACGTTAAAGATCCCCAGTTGTGCAAAATTCTCCGTAGACCTCCACTACGGCGTCGCTGTGACGTAAAACCCCCCCCCCCCCCCTCTGTTGGCGACAAAGCTATCGTTACTCTACCCCGTTTTTTCCGAAACTATACTTTTCTCGAGCTTGTTAAAAAAACGCCTATTTTTTTGCCACAGCGAAAGGCCCATGCGGCTAACAATGACCTTACGTACCAGTGAGAGTAGACGGAATGGTCAAATCAAGGTTGCACGAACACCTTTCTTTTTCTATAATAGACTACTTGACAGATCTGCCTATTTCACTACATTGAAGTGCGGCTGATACGTAGCGCTACATGTTGGGGTCCACAAGCTTTATTGAAAAGGGGCACATACCTCGTGGCCCATCTCCAGAGATGCAAATGCTCGTCACGGAAGTTAATTTCAGCTTCGCACACACCTAGTTTTGTATACCCAGTTATGCATGTGGAAATGAGCTTGGTTGAAGAGAAGCACATGGCAGTGACACCTATGCGGTGACCGAGATTTACGTCAAAGAGTTACAATAATCTGGAACTAGCCTGCTTTCATCTATTCCCTGATGCAAGCCTGGCGGAGCCCGTCTTTTGAAGAAAAGCACATGAAAACTGTCTCCTTTTCAGTTACACTGATTGCCGTTACATACGTTCACTAAATTGTGGCACGTACCGTCTCGGCAATGCATTTAAATGAGGTTACATTGACTTTATGAAAGATCTACATGTAATCAGCGAAATATAGCCATAAAGCAGGTTCGTGTCAAATGGGTCAGCTAAGAGAGGCGCATATGCATGTCACATACCTAGGACACAACCTGTTCCGCCTATAGGCTAGTAATGCCGTTTCGCCACGAAAACAGCCCCTCATTACTGATATAGTGAGGGGATAGTGGATGGCCCGATGGTACATGTAGGCGAGAAAGCAGAGAAAATCCACGAACTGCCCATAATGATGTCAAACCGTCGCTTTCGTGACGACCGCCAGATATTCAGCTAATAGCTCTACAACCTGGGCCAAGCACACATTAAACCCGCAGTGCTGGAGAAACGCTGCCCACCTACCTGGACTCATCACATTCATATGCCTGTATAACCTTACTCTGTCACCCTTCGGGGTAGCCGAGTACCTAAGGCGCTAGTATACTCGGCTCGAAATTGCGGGCTAATCCCCGGCTCCGGAGATTGCAGTTGGAATGGAGGCACACTGCGAAGACGCCCGTGTGCATCGTAGCGCACGTTAAAGATCCCCAGTTGGGCAAAATTCTCCGTAGACCTCCACTACGGCGTCCCTGTGACGTAAAACCACCCCCCCTATTGGCGATAAAACTATCGTTACTCTACCCCGTTTTTTCCGAAACTATACTTACTCGAGCTTGTTAAAAAAACGCCAATTTTTTTGCCACAGCGATCAGCCCATGTGGCTAACAATGCACTTACGTACCAGTGAGAGTAGACGGAATGGTCAAATCAAGGTTGCACAAACACCTTTCTTTTTCTATAATAGACTACTTGACAGATCTTCCTATTTCACTACATTGAAGTGCGGCTGATACGTAGCGCTACATGTTGGGGTCCACAAGCTTTATTGAAAAGGGGCACATACCTCGTGGCCCATCTCCAGTGACGCAAATGCTCGTCACGGAAGTTCATTTCAGCTTCGCACACACCTAGTTTTGTATACCCAGTTGTGCATGTGGAAATGAGCTTCGTTGAAGAGAAGCACATGGCAGTGACACCTATGCGGTGACCGAGATTTACGTCAAAGAGTTACAATAATCTGGAACTAGCCTGCTTTCATCTATTCCCTGATGCAAGCCTGGCGGAGCCCGTCTTTTGAAGAAAAGCACATGAAAACTGTCTCCTTTTCAGTTACACTGATTGCCGTTACATACGTTCACGAAATTGTGGCACGTACCGTCTCGGCAACGCATTTAAATGAGGTAACATTGACTTTATGAAAGATCTACATGTAATCAGCGAAATATAGCCATAAAGCAGGTTCGTGTGAATGGGTCAGCTAAGAGAGGCGCATATGCATGTCACATACCTAGGACACAACCTGTTCCGCCTATAGGCTAGTAATGCCGTTTCGCCACGAAAACAGCCCCTCATTACTGATATAGTGAGTGGATAGTGGATGGCCCGATGGTACATGTAGGCGAGAAAGCAGAGAAAATCCACGAACTGCCCATAATGATGTCAAACCGTCGCTTTCGTGACGACCCCCAGATATTCAGCTAATAGCTCTACAACCTGGGCCAAGCACACATTAAACCCGCAGTGCTGGAGAAACGCTGCCCACCTACCTGGACTCATCACATTCATATGCCTGTATAACCTTACTCTGTCACCCTTCGGGGTAGCCGAGTACCTAAGGCGCTAGTATACTCGGCTCGAAATTGCGGGCTAATCCCCGGCTCCGGAGATTGCAGTTTGAATGGAGGCACACTGCGAAGACGCCCGTGTGCATCGTAGCGCACGTTAAAGATCCCCAGTTGGGCAAAATTCTCCGTAGACCTCCACTACGGCGTCCCTGTGACGTAAAACCACCCCCCCCCCCTATTGGCGATAAAACTATCGTTACTCTACCCCGTTTTTTCCGAAACTATACTTTTCTCGAGCTTGTTAAAAAAACGCCTATTTTTTTGCCACAGCGATCGGCCCATGCGGCTAACAATGACCTTACGTACCAGTGAGAGTAGACGGAATGGTCAAATCAAGGTTGCACGAACACCTTTCTTTTTCTATAATAGACTACTTGACAGATCTGCCTATTTCACTACATTGAAGTGCGGCTGATACGTAGCGCTACATGTTGGGGTCCACAAGCTTTATTGAAAAGGGGCACATACCTCGTGGCCCATCTCCAGTGACGCAAATGCTCGTCACGGAAGTTCATTTCAGCTTCGCACACACCTAGTTTTGTATACCCAGTTATGCATGTGGAAATGAGCTTGGTTGAAGAGAAGCACATGGCAGCGACACCTATGCGGTGACCGAGATTTACGTCAAAGAGTTACAATAATCTGGAACTAGCCTGCTTTCATCTATTCCCTGATGCAAGCCTGGCGGAGCCCGTCTTTTGAAGAAAAGCACATGAAAACTGTCTCCTTTTCAGTTACACTGATTGCCGTTACATACGTTCACGAAATTGTGGCACGTACCGTCTCGGCAACGCATTTAAATGAGGTAACATTGACTTTATGAAAGATCTACATGTAATCAGCGAAATATAGCCATAAAGCAGGTTCGTGTGAATGGGTCAGCTAAGAGAGGCGCATATGCATGTCACATACCTAGGACACAACCTGTTCCGCCTATAGGCTAGTAATGCCGTTTCGCCACGAAAACAGCCCCTCATTACTGATATAGTGAGGGGATAGTGGATGGCCCGATGGTACATGTAGGCGAGAAAGCAGAGAAAATCCACGAACAGCCCATAATGATGTCAAACCGTCGCTTTCGTGACGACCCCCAGATATTCAGCTAATAGCTCTACAACCTGGGCCAAGCACACATTAAACCCGCAGTGCTGGAGAAACGCTGCCCACCTACCTGGACTCATCACATTCATATGCCTGTATAACCTTACTCTGTCACCCTTCGGGGTAGCCGAGTACATAAGGCGCTAGTATACTCGGCTCGAAATTGCGGGCTAATCCCCGGCTCCGGAGATTGCAGTTTGAATGGAGGCACACTGCGAAGACGCCCGTGTGCATCGTAGCGCACGTTAAAGATCCCCAGTTGTGCAAAATTCTCCGTAGACCTCCACTACGGCGTCGCTGTGACGTAAAACCACCCCCCCCCCCCTCTGTTGGCGACAAAGCTATCGTTACTCTACCCCGTTTTTTCCGAAACTATACTTTTCTCGAGCTTGTTAAAAAAACGCCTATTTTTTTGCCACAGCGAACGGCCCATGCGGCTAACAATGACCTTACGTACCAGTGAGAGTAGACGGAATGGTCAAATCAAGGTTGCACGAACACCTTTCTTTTTCTATAATAGACTACTTGACAGATCTGCCTATTTCACTACATTGAAGTGCGGCTGATACGTAGCGCTACATGTTGGGGTCCACAAGCTTTATTGAAAAGGGGCACATACCTCGTGGCCCATCTCCAGAGACGCAAATGCTCGTCACGGAAGTTAATTTCAGCTTCGCACACACCTAGTTTTGTATACCCAGTTATGCATGTGGAAATGAGCTTGGTTGAAGAGAAGCACATGGCAGCGACACCTATGCGGTGACCGAGATTTACGTCAAAGAGTTACAATAATCTGGAACTAGCCTGCTTTCATCTATTCCCTGATGCAAGCCTGGCGGAGCCCGTCTTTTGAAGAAAAGCACATGAAAACTGTCTCCTTTTCAGTTACACTGATTGCCGTTACATACGTTCACGAAATTGTGGCACATACCGTCTCGGCAACGCATTTAAATGAGGTAACATTGACTTTATGAAAGATCTACATGTAATCAGCGAAATATAGCCATAAAGCAGGTTCGTGTGAATGGGTCAGCTAAGAGAGGCGCATATGCATGTCACATACCTAGGACACAACCTGTTCCGCCTATAGGCTAGTAATGCCGTTTCGCCACGAAAACAGCCCCTCATTACTGATATAGTGAGGGGATAGTGGATGGCCCGATGGTACATGTAGGCGAGAAAGCAGAGAAAATCCACGAACAGCCCATAATGATGTCAAACCGTCGCTTTCGTGACGACCCCCAGATATTCAGCTAATAGCTCTACAACCTGGGCCAAGCACACATTAAACCCGCAGTGCTGGAGAAACGCTGCCCACCTACCTGGACTCATCACATTCATATGCCTGTATAACCTTACTCTGTCACCCTTCGGGGTAGCCGAGTACATAAGGCGCTAGTATACTCGGCTCGAAATTGCGGGCTAATCCCCGGCTCCGGAGATTGCAGTTTGAATGGAGGCACACTGCGAAGACGCCCGTGTGCATCGTAGCGCACGTTAAAGATCCCCAGTTGTGCAAAATTCTCCGTAGACCTCCACTACGGCGTCGCTGTGACGTAAAACCACCCCCCCCCCCCTCTGTTGGCGACAAAGCTATCGTTACTCTACCCCGTTTTTTCCGAAACTATACTTTTCTCGAGCTTGTTAAAAAAACGCCTATTTTTTTGCCACAGCGAACGGCCCATGCGGCTAACAATGACCTTACGTACCAGTGAGAGTAGACGGAATGGTCAAATCAAGGTTGCACGAACACCTTTCTTTTTCTATAATAGACTACTTGACAGATCTGCCTATTTCACTACATTGAAGTGCGGCTGATACGTAGCGCTACATGTTGGGGTCCACAAGCTTTATTGAAAAGGGGCACATACCTCGTGGCCCATCTCCAGAGACGCAAATGCTCGTCACGGAAGTTAATTTCAGCTTCGCACACACCTAGTTTTGTATACCCAGTTATGCATGTGGAAATGAGCTTGGTTGAAGAGAAGCACATGGCAGCGACACCTATGCGGTGACCGAGATTTACGTCAAAGAGTTACAATAATCTGGAACTAGCCTGCTTTCATCTATTCCCTGATGCAAGCCTGGCGGAGCCCGTCTTTTGAAGAAAAGCACATGAAAACTGTCTCCTTTTCAGTTACACTGATTGCCGTTACATACGTTCACGAAATTGTGGCACATACCGTCTCGGCAACGCATTTAAATGAGGTAACATTGACTTTATGAAAGATCTACATGTAATCAGCGAAATATAGCCATAAAGCAGGTTCGTGTGAATGGGTCAGCTAAGAGAGGCGCATATGCATGTCACATACCTAGGACACAACCTGTTCCGCCTATAGGCTAGTAATGCCGTTTCGCCACGAAAACAGCCCCTCATTACTGATATAGTGAGGGGATAGTGGATGGCCCGATGGTACATGTAGGCCAGAAAGCAGAGAAAATCCACGAACTGCCCATAATGATGTCAAACCGTCGCTTTCGTGACGACCCCCAGATATTCAGCTAATAGCTCTACAACCTGGGCCAAGCACACCTTAAACCCGCAGTGCTGGAGAAACGCTGCCCACCTACCTGGACTCATCACATTCATATGCCTGTATAACCTTACTCTGTCACCCTTCGGGGTAGCCGAGTACCTAGGGCGCTAGTATACTCGGCTCGAAATTGCGGGCTAATCCCCGGCTCCGGAGATTGCAGTTTGAATGGAGGCACACTGCGAAGACGCCCGTGTGCATCGTAGCGCACGTTAAAGATCCCCAGTTGTGCAAAATTCTCCGTAGACCTCCACTACGGCGTCGCTGTGACGTAAAACCACCCCCCCCCCCCCTCTGTTGGCGACAAAGCTATCGTTACTCTACCCCGTTTTTTCCGAAACTATACTTTTCTCGAGCTTGTTAAAAAAACGCCTATTTTTTTGCCACAGCGAACGGCCCATGCGGCTAACAATGACCTTACGTACCAGTGAGAGTAGACGGAATGGTCAAATCAAGGTTGCACGAACACCTTTCTTTTTCTATAATAGACTACTTGACAGATCTGCCTATTTCACTACATTGAAGTGCGGCTGATACGTAGCGCTACATGTTGGGGTCCACAAGCTTTATTGAAAAGGGGCACATACCTCGTGGCCCATCTCCAGAGACGCAAATGCTCGTCACGGAAGTTAATTTCAGCTTCGCACACACCTAGTTTTGTATACCCAGTTATGCATGTGGAAATGAGCTTGGTTGAAGAGAAGCACATGGCAGTGACACCTATGCGGTGACCGAGATTTACGTCAAAGAGTTACAATAATCTGGAACTAGCCTGCTTTCATCTATTCCCTGATGCAAGCCTGGCGGAGCCCGTCTTTTGAAGAAAAGCACATGAAAACTGTCTCCTTTTCAGTTACACTGATTGCCGTTACATACGTTCACGAAATTGTGGCACGTACCGTCTCGGCAACGCATTTAAATGAGGTAACATTGACTTTATGAAAGATCTACATGTAATCAGCGAAAAACAGCCATAAAGCAGGTTCGTGTGAATGGGTCAGCTAAGAGAGGCGCATATGCATGTCACATATCTAGGACACAACCTGTTCCGCCTATAGGCTAGTAATGCCGTTTCGCCATGAAAACAGCCCCTCATTACTGATATAGTGAGGGGATAGTGGATGGCCCGATGGTACATGTAGGCCAGAAAGCAGAGAAAATCCACGAACTGCCCATAATGATGTCAAACCGTCGCTTTCGTGACGACCCCCAGATATTCAGCTAATAGCTCTACAACCTGGGCCAAGCACACCTTAAACCCGCAGTGCTGGAGAAACGCTGCCCACCTACCTGGACTCATCACATTCATATGCCTGTATAACCTTACTCTGTCACCCTTCGGGGTAGCCGAGTACCTAGGGCGCTAGTATACTCGGCTCGAAATTGCGGGCTAATCCCCGGCTCCGGAGATTGCAGTTTGAATGGAGGCACACTGCGAAGACGCCCGTGTGCATCGTAGCGCACGTTAAAGATCCCCAGTTGGGCAAAATTCTCCGTAGACCTCCACTACGGCGTCCCTGTGACGTAAAACCACCCCCCCCCCCCTATTGGCGATAAAACTATCGTTACTCTACCCCGTTTTTTCCGAAACTATACTTTTCTCGAGCTTGTTAAAAAAACGCCTATTTTTTTGCCACAGCGATCAGCCCATGTGGCTAACAATGCACTTACGTACCAGTGAGAGTAGACGGAATGGTCAAATCAAGGTTGCACAAACACCTTTCTTTTTCTATAATAGACTACTTGACAGATCTGCCTATTTCACTACATTGAAGTGCGGCTGATACGTAGCGCTACATGTTGGGGTCCACAAGCTTTATTGAAAAGGGGCACATACCTCGTGGCCCATCTCCAGTGACGCAAATGCTCGTCACGGAAGTTCATTTCAGCTTCGCACACACCTAGTTTTGTATACGCAGTTATGCATGTGGAAATGAGCTTGGTTGAAGAGAAGCACATGGCAGTGACACCTATGCGGTGACCGAGATTTACGTCAAAGAGTTACAATAATCTGGAACTAGCCTGCTTTCATCTATTCCCTGATGCAAGCCTGGCGGAGCCCGTCTTTTGAAGAAAAGCACATGAAAACTGTCTCCTTTTCAGTTACACTGATTGCCGTTACATACGTTCACGAAATTGTGGCACGTACCGTCTCGGCAACGCATTTAAATGAGGTAACATTGACTTTATGAAAGATCTACATGTAATCAGCGAAAAACAGCCATAAAGCAGGTTCGTGTGAATGGGTCAGCTAAGAGAGGCGCATATGCATGTCACATACCTAGGACACAACCTGTTCCGCCTATAGGCTAGTAATGCCGTTTCGCCACGAAAACAGCCCCTCATTACTGATATAGTGAGGGGATAGTGGATGGCCCGATGGTACATGTAGGCGAGAAAGCAGAGAAAATCCACGAACTGCCCATAATGATGTCAAACCGTCGCTTTCGTGACGACCCCCAGATATTCAGCTAATAGCTCTACAACCTGGGCCAAGCACACATTAAACCCGCAGTGCTGGAGAAACGCTGCCCACCTACCTGGACTCATCACATTCATATGCCTGTATAACCTTACTCTGTCACCCTTCGGGGTAGCCGAGTACCTAAGGCGCTAGTATACTCGGCTCGAAATTGCGGGCTAATCCCCGGCTCCGGAGATTGCAGTTTGAATGGAGGCACACTGCGAAGACGCCCGTGTGCATCGTAGCGCACGTTAAAGATCCCCAGTTGTGCAAAATTCTCCGTAGACCTCCACTACGGCGTCCCTGTGACGTAAAACCACCCCCCCCCCTCTATTGGCGACAAAACTATCGTTACTCTACCCCGTTTTTTCCGAAACTATACTTTTCTCGAGCTTGTTAAAAAAACGCCTATTTTTTTGCCACAGCGATCGGCCCATGCGGCTAACAATGACCTTACGTACCAGTGAGAGTAGACGGAATGGTCAAATCAAGGTTGCACGAACACCTTTCTTTTTCTATAATAGACTACTTGACTGATCTGCCTATTTCACTACATTGAAGTGCGGCTGATACGTAGCGCTACATGTTGGGATCCACAAGCTTTATTCAAAAGGGGCACATACCTCGTGGCCCATCTCCAGTGACGCAAATGCTCGTCACGGAAGTTCATTTCAGCTTCGTACACACCTAGTTTTGTATACCCATTTATGCATGTGGAAATGAGCTTGGTTGAAGAGAAGCACATGGCAGTGACACATATGTGGTGACCGAGATTTACGTCAAAGAGTTACAATAATCTGGAACTAGCCTGCTTTCATCTATTCCCTGATGCAAGCCTGGCGGAGCCCGTCTTTTGAAGAAAAGCACATGAAAACTGTCTCCTTTTCAGTTACACTGATTGCCGTTACATACGTTCACTAAATTGCGGCGCGTACCGTCTCGGCAACGCCTTTAAATGAGGTCACATTGACTTTGTGAAAGATCTACATGTAATCAGCGAAATATAGCCATAAAGCAGGTATCGTGTCAAATGGGTCAGCTAAGAGAGGCGCATATGCATGTCACATACCTAGGACACAACCTGTTCCGCCTATAGGCTAGTAATGCCGTTTCACCACGAAAACAGCCCCTCATTACTGATATAGTGAGGGGATAGTGGATGGCCCGATGGTACATGTAGGCGAGAAAGCAGAGAAAATCCACGAACTGCCCATAATGATGTAAAACCGTCGCTTTCGTGACGACCCCCAGATATTCAGCTAATAGCTCTACAACCTGGGCCAAGCACACATTAAACCCGCAGTGCTGGAGAAACGCTGCCCACCTACCTGTACTCATCACATTCATATGCCTGTATAACCTTACTCTGTCACCCTTCGGGGTAGCCGAGTACCTAAGGCGCTAGTATACTCGGCTCGAAATTGCGGGCTAATCCCCGGCTCCGGAGATTGCAGTTTGAATGGAGGCACACTGCGAAGACGCCCGTGTGCATCGTAGGGCACGTTAAAGATCCCCAGTTGTGCAAAATTCTCCGTAGACCTCCACTACGGCGTCCATGTGACGTAACCCACCCCCCCCTATTGGCGATAAAACTATCGTTACTCTACCCCGTTTTTTCCGAAACCATACTTTTCTCGAGCTTGTTAAAAAAACGCCAATTTTTTTGCCACAGCGATCAGCCCATGTGGCTAACAATGCACTTACGTACCAGGGAGAGTAGAGGGAATGGTCAAATCAAGGTTGCACGAGCACCTTTCTTTTTCTATAATAGACCACTTGACTGATCTGCCTATTTCACTACATTGAAGTGCGGCTGATACGTAGCGCTACATGTTGGGGTCCACAAGCTTTATTCAAAAGGGGCACATACCTCGTGGCCCATCTCCATTGACGCAAATGCTCGTCACGGAAGTTCATTTCAGCTTCGCACACACCTAGTTTTGTATACCCAGTTATGCATGTGGAAATGAGCTTGGTTGAAGAGAAGCACATGGCAGTGACACATATGCGGTGGCCGAGATTTACGTCAAAGAGTTACAATAATCTGGAACTAGCCTGCTTTCATCTATTCCCTGATGCAAGCCTGGCGGAGCCCCTCTTTTGAAGAAAAGCACATGAAAACTGTCTCCTTTTCAGTTACACTGATTGCCGTTACATACGTTCACTAAATTGTGGCACGTACCGTCTCGGCAACGCATTTAAATGAGGTTACATTGACTTTATGAAAGATCTACATGTAATCAGCGAAATATAGCCATAAAGCAGGTTCGTGTCAAATGGGTCAGCTAAGAGAGGCGCATATGCATGTCACATACCTAGGACACAACCTGTTCCGCCTATAGGCTAGTAATGCCGTTTCACCACGAAAACAGCCCCTCATTACTGATATTGTGAGGGGATAGTGGATGGCCCGATGGTACATGTAGGCGAGAAAGCAGAGAAAATCCACGAACTGCCCATAATGATGTCAAACCGTCGCTTTCGTGACGACCCCCAGATATTCAGCTAATAGCTCTACAACCTGGGCCAAGCACACATTAAACCCGCAGTGCTGGAGAAACGCTGCCCACCTACCTGGACTCATCACATTCATATGCCTGTATAACCTTACTCTGTCACCCTTCGGGGTAGCCGAGTACCTAAGGCGCTAGTATACTCGGCTCGAAATTGCGGGCTAATCCCCGGCTCCGGAGATTGCAGTTTGAATGGAGGCACACTGCGAAGACGCCCGTGTGCATCGTAGCGCACGTTAAAGATCCCCAGTTGGGCAAAATTCTCCGTAGACCTCCACTACGGCGTCCCTGTGACGTAAAACCACCCCCCCCCCTATTGGCGATAAAACTACCGTTACTCTACCCCGTTTTTTCCGAAACTATACTTTTCTCGAGCTTGTTAAAAAAACGCCTATTTTTTTGCCACAGCGATCGGCCCATGCGGCTAACAATGACCTTACGTACCAGTGAGAGTAGACGGAATGGTCAAATCAAGGTTGCACGAACACCTTTCTTTTTCTATAATAGACTACTTGACAGATCTTCCTATTTCACTACATTGAAGTGCGGCTGATACGTAGCGCTACATGTTGGGGTCCACAAGCTTTATTGAAAAGGAGCACATACCTCGTGGCCCATCTCAAGTGACACAAATGCTCGTCACGGAAGCTCATTTCAGCTTCGCACACACCTAGTTTTGTATACCCAGTTGTGCATGTGGAAATGAGCTTGGTTGAAGAGAAGCACATGGCAGTGACATCTATGCGGTGACCGAGATTTACGTCAAAGAGTTACAATAATCTGGAACTAGCCTGCTTTCATCTATTCCCTGATGCAAGCCTGGCGGAGCCCGTCTTTTGAAGAAAAGCACATGAAAACTGTCTCCTTTTCAGTTACACTGATTGCCGTTACATACGTTCACGAAATTGTGGCACGTACCGTCTCGGCAACGCATTTAAATGAGGTAACATTGACTTTATGAAAGATCTACATGTAATCAGCGAAATACAGCCATAAAGCAGGTTCGTGTGAATGGGTCAGCTAAGAGAGGCGCATATGCATGTCACATACCTAGGACACAACCTGTTCCGCCTATAGGCTAGTAATGCCGTTTCGCCATGAAAACAGCCCCTCATTACTGATATAGTGAGGGGATAGTGGATGGCCCGATGGTACATGTAGGCCAGAAAGCAGAGAAAATCCACGAACTGCCCATAATGATGTCAAACCGTCGCTTTCGTGACGACCCCCAGATATTCAGCTAATAGCTCTACAACCTGGGCCAAGCACACCTTAAACCCGCAGTGCTGGAGAAACGCTGCCCACCTACCTGGACTCATCACATTCATATGCCTGTATAACCTTACTCTGTCACCCTTCGGGGTAGCCGAGTACCTAAGGCGCTAGTATACTCGGCTCGAAATTGCGGGCTAATCCCCGGCTCCGGAGATTGCAGTTTGAATGGAGGCACACTGCGAAGACGCCCGTGTGCATCGTAGCGCACGTTAAAGATCACCAGTTGGGCAAAATTCTCCGTAGACCTCCACTACGGCGTCCCTGTGACGTAAAACCACCCCCCCCCCCTATTGGCGATAAAACTATCGTTACTCTACCCCGTTTTTTCCGAAACTATACTTTTCTCGAGCTTGTTAAAAAAACGCCTATTTTTTTGCCACAGCGATCAGCCCATGTGGCTAACAATGCACTTACGTACCAGTGAGAGTAGACGGAATGGTCAAATCAAGGTTGCACAAACACCTTTCTTTTTCTATAATAGACTACTTGACAGATCTGCCTATTTCACTACATTGAAGTGCGGCTGATACGTAGCGCTACATGTTGGGGTCCACAAGCTTTATTGAAAAGGGGCACATACCTCGTGGCCCATCTCCAGTGACGCAAATGCTCGTCACGGAAGTTCATTTCAGCTTCGCACACACCTAGTTTTGTATACGCAGTTATGCATGTGGAAATGAGCTTGGTTGAAGAGAAGCACATGGCAGTGACACCTATGCGGTGACCGAGATTTACGTCAAAGAGTTACAATAATCTGGAACTAGCCTGCTTTCATCTATTCCCTGATGCAAGCCTGGCGGAGCCCGTCTTTTGAAGAAAAGCACATGAAAACTGTCTCCTTTTCAGTTACACTGATTGCCGTTACATACGTTCACGAAATTGTGGCACGTACCGTCTCGGCAACGCATTTAAATGAGGTAACATTGACTTTATGAAAGATCTACATGTAATCAGCGAAAAACAGCCATAAAGCAGGTTCGTGTGAATGGGTCAGCTAAGAGAGGCGCATATGCATGTCACATACCTAGTACACAACCTGTTCCGCCTATAGGCTAGTAATGCCGTTTCGCCACGAAAACAGCCCCTCATTACTGATATAGTGAGGGGATAGTGGATGGCCCGATGGTACATGTAGGCGAGAAAGCAGAGAAAATCCACGAACTGCCCATAATGATGTCAAACCGTCGCTTTCGTGACGACCCCCAGATATTCAGCTAATAGCTCTACAACCTGGGCCAAGCACACATTAAACCCGCAGTGCTGGAGAAACGCTGCCCACCTACCTGGACTCATCACATTCATATGCCTGTATAACCTTACTCTGTCACCCTTCGGGGTAGCCGAGTACCTAAGGCGCTAGTATACTCGGCTCGAAATTGCGGGCTAATCCCCGGCTCCGGAGATTGCAGTTTGAATGGAGGCACACTGCGAAGACGCCCGTGTGCATCGTAGCGCACGTTAAAGATCCCCAGTTGTGCAAAATTCTCCGTAGACCTCCACTACGGCGTCCCTGTGACGTAAAACCACCCCCCCCCCTCTATTGGCGACAAAACTATCGTTACTCTACCCCGTTTTTTCCGAAACTATACTTTTCTCGAGCTTGTTAAAAAAACGCCTATTTTTTTGCCACAGCGATCGGCCCATGCGGCTAACAATGACCTTACGTACCAGTGAGAGTAGACGGAATGGTCAAATCAAGGTTGCACGAACACCTTTCTTTTTCTATAATAGACTACTTGACTGATCTGCCTATTTCACTACATTGAAGTGCGGCTGATACGTAGCGCTACATGTTGGGATCCACAAGCTTTATTCAAAAGGGGCACATACCTCGTGGCCCATCTCCAGTGACGCAAATGCTCGTCACGGAAGTTCATTTCAGCTTCGTACACACCTAGTTTTGTATACCCATTTATGCATGTGGAAATGAGCTTGGTTGAAGAGAAGCACATGGCAGTGACACATATGTGGTGACCGAGATTTACGTCAAAGAGTTACAATAATCTGGAACTAGCCTGCTTTCATCTATTCCCTGATGCAAGCCTGGCGGAGCCCGTCTTTTGAAGAAAAGCACATGAAAACTGTCTCCTTTTCAGTTACACTGATTGCCGTTACATACGTTCACTAAATTGCGGCACGTACCGTCTCGGCAACGCCTTTAAATGAGGTCACATTGACTTTGTGAAAGATCTACATGTAATCAGCGAAATATAGCCATAAAGCAGGTATCGTGTCAAATGGGTCAGCTAAGAGAGGCGCATATGCATGTCACATACCTAGGACACAACCTGTTCCGCCTATAGGCTAGTAATGCCGTTTCACCACGAAAACAGCCCCTCATTACTGATATAGTGAGGGGATAGTGGATGGCCCGATGGTACATGTAGGCGAGAAAGCAGAGAAAATCCACGAACTGCCCATAATGATGTAAAACCGTCGCTTTCGTGACGACCCCCAGATATTCAGCTAATAGCTCTACAACCTGGGCCAAGCACACATTAAACCCGCAGTGCTGGAGAAACGCTGCCCACCTACCTGTACTCATCACATTCATATGCCTGTATAACCTTACTCTGTCACCCTTCGGGGTAGCCGAGTACCTAAGGCGCTAGTATACTCGGCTCGAAATTGCGGGCTAATCCCCGGCTCCGGAGATTGCAGTTTGAATGGAGGCACACTGCGAAGACGCCCGTGTGCATCGTAGGGCACGTTAAAGATCCCCAGTTGTGCAAAATTCTCCGTAGACCTCCACTACGGCGTCCATGTGACGTAACCCACCCCCCCCTATTGGCGATAAAACTATCGTTACTCTACCCCGTTTTTTCCGAAACCATACTTTTCTCGAGCTTGTTAAAAAAACGCCAATTTTTTTGCCACAGCGATCAGCCCATGTGGCTAACAATGCACTTACGTACCAGGGAGAGTAGAGGGAATGGTCAAATCAAGGTTGCACGAGCACCTTTCTTTTTCTATAATAGACCACTTGACTGATCTGCCTATTTCACTACATTGAAGTGCGGCTGATACGTAGCGCTACATGTTGGGGTCCACAAGCTTTATTCAAAAGGGGCACATACCTCGTGGCCCATCTCCATTGACGCAAATGCTCGTCACGGAAGTTCATTTCAGCTTCGCACACACCTAGTTTTGTATACCCAGTTATGCATGTGGAAATGAGCTTGGTTGAAGAGAAGCACATGGCAGTGACACATATGCGGTGGCCGAGATTTACGTCAAAGAGTTACAATAATCTGGAACTAGCCTGCTTTCATCTATTCCCTGATGCAAGCCTGGCGGAGCCCCTCTTTTGAAGAAAAGCACATGAAAACTGTCTCCTTTTCAGTTACACTGATTGCCGTTACATACGTTCACTAAATTGTGGCACGTACCGTCTCGGCAACGCATTTAAATGAGGTTACATTGACTTTATGAAAGATCTACATGTAATCAGCGAAATATAGCCATAAAGCAGGTTCGTGTCAAATGGGTCAGCTAAGAGAGGCGCATATGCATGTCACATACCTAGGACACAACCTGTTCCGCCTATAGGCTAGTAATGCCGTTTCACCACGAAAACAGCCCCTCATTACTGATATAGTGAGGGGATAGTGGATGGCCCGATGGTACATGTAGGCGAGAAAGCAGAGAAAATCCACGAACTGCCCATAATGATGTCAAACCGTCGCTTTCGTGACGACCCCCAGATATTCAGCTAATAGCTCTACAACCTGGGCCAAGCACACATTAAACCCGCAGTGCTGGAGAAACGCTGCCCACCTACCTGGACTCATCACATTCATATGCCTGTATAACCTTACTCTGTCACCCTTCGGGGTAGCCGAGTACCTAAGGCGCTAGTATACTCGGCTCGAAATTGCGGGCTAATCCCCGGCTCCGGAGATTGCAGTTTGAATGGAGGTACACTGCGAAGACGCCCGTGTGCATCGTAGCGCACGTTAAAGATCCCCAGTTGGGCAAAATTCTCCGTAGACCTCCACTACGGCGTCCCTGTGACGTAAAACCACCCCCCCCCTATTGGCGATAAAACTACCGTTACTCTACCCCGTTTTTTCCGAAACTATACTTTTCTCGAGCTTGTTAAAAAAACGCCTATTTTTTTGCCACAGCGATCGGCCCATGCGGCTAACAATGACCTTACGTACCAGTGAGAGTAGACGGAATGGTCAAATCAAGGTTGCACGAACACCTTTCTTTTTCTATAATAGACTACTTGACAGATCTTCCTATTTCACTACATTGAAGTGCGGCTGATACGTAGCGCTACATGTTGGGGTCCACAAGCTTTATTGAAAAGGAGCACATACCTCGTGGCCCATCTCAAGTGACACAAATGCTCGTCACGGAAGCTCATTTCAGCTTCGCACACACCTAGTTTTGTATACCCAGTTGTGCATGTGGAAATGAGCTTGGTTGAAGAGAAGCACATGGCAGTGACACCTATGCGGTGACCGAGATTTACGTCAAAGACGTACAATAATATGGAACTAGCCTGCTTTCATCTATTCCCTGATGCAAGCCTGGCGGAGCCCGTCTTTTGAAGAAAAGCACATGAAAACTGTCTCCTTTTCAGTTACACTGATTGCCGTTACATACGTTCACTAAATTGTGGCACGTACCGTCTCGGCAACGCATTTAAATGAGGTCACATTGACTTTATGAAAGATCTACATGTAATCAGCGAAATATAGCCATAAAGCAGGTATCGTGTCAAATGGGTCAGCTAAGAGATGCGCATATGCATGTCACATACCTAGGACACAACCTGTTCCGCCTATAGGCTAGTAATGCCGTTTCGCCATGAAAACAGCCCCTCATTACTGATATAGTGAGGGGATAGTGGATGGCCCGATGAAACATGTAGGCCAGAAAGCAGAGAAAATCCACGAACTGCCCATAATGATGTCAAACCGTCGCTTTCGTGACGACCCCCAGATATTCAGCTAATAGCTCTACAACCTGGGCCAAGCACACATTAAACCCGCAGTGCTGGAGAAACGCTGCCCACCTACCTGGACTCATCACATTCATATGCCTGTATAACCTTACTCTGTCACCCTTCGGGGTAGCCGAGTACCTAAGGCGCTAGTATACTCGGCTCGAAATTGCGGGCTAATCCCCGGCTCCGGAGATTGCAGTTTGAATGGAGGCACACTGCGAAGACGCCCGTGTGCATCGTAGCGCACGTTAAAGATCCCCAGTTGTGCAAAATTCTCCGTAGACCTCCACTACGGCGTCCCTGTGACGTAAAACCACCCCCCCCCCCTCTATTGGCGACAAAACTATCGTTACTCTACCCCGTTTTTTCCGAAACTATACTTTTCTCGAGCTTGTTAAAAAACGCCTATTTTTTTGCCACAGCGATCGGCCCATGCGGCTAACAATGACCTTACGTACCAGTGAGAGTAGACGGAATGGTCAAATCAAGGTTGCACGAACACCTTTCTTTTTCTATAATAGACTACTTGACTGATCTGCCTATTTCACTACATTGAAGTGCGGCTGATACGTAGCGTTACATGTTGGGATCCACAAGCTTTATTCAAAAGGGGCACATACCTCGTGGCCCATCTCCAGTGACGCAAATGCTCGTCACGGAAGTTCATTTCAGCTTCGTACACACCTAGTTTTGTATACCCATTTATGCATGTGGAAATGAGCTTGGTTGAAGAGAAGCACATGGCAGTGACACATATGCGGTGACCGAGATTTACGTCAAAGAGTTACAATAATCTGGAACTAGCCTGCTTTCATCTATTCCCTGATGCAAGCCTGGCGGAGCCCGTCTTTTGAAGAAAAGCACATTAAAACTGTCTCCTTTTCAGTTACACTGATTGCCGTTACATACGTTCACTAAATTGTGGCACGTACCGTCTCGGCAACGCATTTAAATGAGGTCACATTGACTTTATGAAAGATCTACATGTAATCAGCGAAATATAGCCATAAAGCAGGTATCGTGTCAAATGGGTCAGCTAAGAGAGGCGCATATGCATGTCACATACCTAGGACACAACCTGTTCCGCCTATAGGCTAGTAATGCCGTTTCACCACGAAAACAGCCCCTCATTACTGATATAGTGAGGGGATAGTGGATGGCCCGATGGTACATGTAGGCGAGAAAGCAGAGAAAATCCACGAACTGCCCATAATGATGTAAAACCGTCGCTTTCGTGACGACCCCCAGATATTCAGCTAATAGCTCTACAACCTGGGCCAAGCACACATTAAACCCGCAGTGCTGGAGAAACGCTGCCCACCTACCTGGACTCATCACATTCATATGCCTGTATAACCTTACTCTGTCACCCTTCGGGGTAGCCGAGTACCTAAGGCGCTAGTATACTCGGCTCGAAATTGCGGGCTAATCCCCGGCTCCGGAGATTGCAGTTTGAATGGAGGCACACTGCGAAGACGCCCGTGTGCATCGTAGGGCACGTTAAAGATCCCCAGTTGGGCAAAATTCTCCGTAGACCTCCACTACGGCGTCCATGTGACGTAACCCACCCCCCCCTATTGGCGATAAAACTATCGTTACTCTACCCCGTTTTTTCCGAAACCATACTTTTCTCGAGCTTGTTAAAAAAACGCCAATTTTTTTGCCACAGCGATCAGCCCATGTGGCTAACAATGCACTTACGTACCAGTGAGAGTAGACGGAATGGTCAAATCAAGGTTGCACGAGCACCTTTCTTTTTCTATAATAGACCACTTGACTGATCTGCCTATTTCACTACAATGAAGTGCGGCTGATACGTAGCGCTACATGTTGGGGTCCACAAGCTTTATTCAAAAGGGGCACATACCTCGTGGCCCATCTCCATTGACGCAAATGCTCGTCACGGAAGTTCATTTCAGCTTCGCACACACCTAGTTTTGTATACCCAGTTATGCATGTGGAAATGAGCTTGGTTGAAGAGAAGCACATGGCAGTGACACATATGCGGTGGCCGAGATTTACGTCAAAGAGTTACAATAATCTGGAACTAGCCTGCTTTCATCTATTCCCTGATGCAAGCCTGGCGGAGCCCCTCTTTTGAAGAAAAGCACATGAAAACTGTCTCCTTTTCAGTTACACTGATTGCCGTTACATACGTTCACTAAATTGTGGCACGTACCGTCTCGGCAACGCATTTAAATGAGGTTACATTGACTTTATGAAAGATCTACATGTAATCAGCGAAATATAGCCATAAAGCAGGTTCGTGTCAAATGGGTCAGCTAAGAGAGGCGCATATGCATGTCACATACCTAGGACACAACCTGTTCCGCCTATAGGCTAGTAATGCCGTTTCACCACGAAAACAGCCCCTCATTACTGATATAGTGAGGGGATAGTGGATGGCCCGATGGTACATGTAGGCGAGAAAGCAGAGAAAATCCACGAACTGCCCATAATGATGTCAAACCGTCGCTTTCGTGACGACCCCCAGATATTCAGCTAATAGCTCTACAACCTGGGCCAAGCACACATTAAACCCGCAGTGCTGGAGAAACGCTGCCCACCTACCTGGACTCATCACATTCATATGCCTGTATAACCTTACTCTGTCACCCTTCGGGGTAGCCGAGTACCTAAGGCGCTAGTATACTCGGCTCGAAATTGCGGGCTAATCCCCGGCTCCGGAGATTGCAGTTTGAATGGAGGCACACTGCGAAGACGCCCGTGTGCATCGTAGCGCACGTTAAAGATCCCCAGTTGGGCAAAATTCTCCGTAGACCTCCACTACGGCGTCCCTGTGACGTAAAACCACCCCCCCCCCTATTGGCGATAAAACTATCGTTACTCTACCCCGTTTTTTCCGAAACTATACTTTTCTCGAGCTTGTTAAAAAAACGCCTATTTTTTTGCCACAGCGATCGGCCCATGCGGCTAACAATGACCTTACGTACCAGTGAGAGTAGACGGAATGGTCAAATCAAGGTTGCACGAACACCTTTCTTTTTCTATAATAGGCTACTTGACAGATCTGCCTATTTCACTACATTGAAGTGCGGCTGATACGTAGCGCTACATGTTGGGGTCCACAAGCTTTATTGAAAAGGGGCACATACCTCGTGGCCCATCTCCAGTGACGCAAATGCTCGTCACGGAAGTTCATTTCAGCTTCGCACATGCCTAGTTTTGTATACCTAGTTATGCATGTGGAAATGAGCTTGGTTGAAGAGAAGCACATGGCAGTGACACCTATGCGGTGACCGAGGTTTACGTCAAAGACGTACAATAATCTGGAACTAGCCTGCTTTCATCTATTCCCTGATGCTAGTCTGGCGGGGCCCGTCTTTTGAAGAAAAGCACATGAAAACTGTCTCCATTTCAGTTACACTGATTGCCGTTACATACGTTCACTAAATTGTGGCACGTACCGTCTCGGCAACGCATTTAAATGAGGTTACATTGACTTTATGAAAGATCTACATGTAATCAGCGAAATATAGCCATAAAGCAGGTTCGTGTCAAATGGGTCAGCTAAGAGAGGCGCATATGCATGTCACATACCTAGGACACAACCTGTTCCGCCTATAGGCTAGTAATGCCGTTTCACCACGAAAACAGCCCCTCATTACTGATATAGTGAGGGGATAGTGGATGGCCCGATGGTACATGTAGGCGAGAAAGCAGAGAAAATCCACGAACTGCCCATAATGATGTCAAACCGTCGCTTTCGTGACGACCCCCAGATATTCAGCTAATAGCTCTACAACCTGGGCCAAGCACACATTAAACCCGCAGTGCTGGAGAAACGCTGCCCACCTACCTGGACTCATCACATTCATATGCCTGTATAACCTTACTCTGTCACCCTTCGGGGTAGCCGAGTACCTAAGGCGCTAGTATACTCGGCTCGAAATGGCGGGCTAATCCCCGGCTCCGGAGATTGCAGTTTGAATGGAGGCACACTGCGAAGACGCCCGTGTGCATCGTAGCGCACGTTAAAGATCCCCAGTTGGGCAAAATTCTCCGTAGACCTCCACTACGGCGTCCCTGTGGCGTAAAACCCCCCCCCCCCCCCCTATTGGCGATAAAACTATCGTTACTCTACCCCGTTTTTTCCGAAACTATACTTTTCTCGAGCTTGTTAAAAAAACGCCTATTTTTTTGCCACAGCGATCGGCCCATGCGGCTAACAATGACCTTACGTACCAGTGAGAGTAGACGGAATGGTCAAATCAAGGTTGCACGAACACCTTTCTTTTTCTATAATAGACTACTTGACAGATCTTCCTATTTCACTACATTGAAGTGCGGCTGATACGTAGCGCTACATGTTGGGGTCCACAAGCTTTATTGAAAAGGGGCACATACCTCGTGGCCCATCTCCAGTGACACAAATGCTCCTCACGGAAGCTCATTTCAGCTTCGCACACACCTAGTTTTGTATACCCAGTTGTGCATGTGGAAATGAGCTTGGTTGAAGAGAAGCACATGGTAGTGACACCTATGCGGTGACCGACATTTACGTCAAAGACGTCTGGAACTAGCCTGCTTTCATCTATTCCCTGATGCTAGTCTGGCGGAGCCCGTCTTTTGAAGAAAAGCACATGAAAACTGTCTCCTTTTCAGTTACACTGATTGCCGTTACATACGTTCACTAAATTGTGGCACGTACCGTCTCGGCAACGCATTTAAATGAGGTCACATTGACTTTATGAAAGATCTACATGTAATCAGCGAAATATAGCCATAAAGCAGGTATCGTGTCAAATGGATCAGCTAAGAGAGGCGCATATGCATGTCACATACCTAGGACACAACCTGTTCCGCCTATAGGCTAGTAATGCCGTTTCACCACGAAAACAGCCCCTCATTACTGATATAGTGAGGGGATAGTGGATGGCCCGATGGTACATGTAGGCGAGAAAGCAGAGAAAATCCACGAACTGCCCATAATGATGTAAAACCGTCGCTTTCGTGACGACCCCCAGATATTCAGCTAATAGCTCTACAACCTGGGCCAAGCACACATTAAACCCGCAGTGCTGGAGAAACGCTGCCCACCTACCTGGACTCATCACATTCATATGCCTGTATAACCTTACTCTGTCACCCTTCGGGGTAGCCGAGTACCTAAGGCGCTAGTATACTCGGCTCGAAATTGCGGGCTAATCCCCGGCTCCGGAGATTGCAGTTTGAATGGAGGCACACTGCGAAGACGCCCGTGTGCATCGTAGGGCACGTTAAAGATCCCCAGTTGGGCAAAATTCTCCGTAGACCTCCACTACGGCGTCCATGTGACGTAACCCACCCCCCCCTATTGGCGATAAAACTATCGTTACTCTACCCCGTTTTTTCCGAAACCATACTTTTCTCGAGCTTGTTAAAAAAACGCCAATTTTTTTGCCACAGCGATCAGCCCATGTGGCTAACAATGCACTTACGTACCAGTGAGAGTAGACGGAATGGTCAAATCAAGGTTGCACGAGCACCTTTCTTTTTCTATAATAGACCACTTGACTGATCTGCCTATTTCACTACATTGAAGTGCGGCTGATACGTAGCGCTACATGTTGGGGTCCACAAGCTTTATTCAAAAGGGGCACATACCTCGTGGCCCATCTCCATTGACGCAAATGCTCGTCACGGAAGTTCATTTCAGCTTCGCACACACCTAGTTTTGTATACCCAGTTATGCATGTGGAAATGAGCTTGGTTGAAGAGAAGCACATGGCAGTGACACATATGCGGTGGCCGAGATTTACGTCAAAGAGTTACAATAATCTGGAACTAGCCTGCTTTCATCTATTCCCTGATGCAAGCCTGGCGGAGCCCCTCTTTTGAAGAAAAGCACATGAAAACTGTCTCCTTTTCAGTTACACTGATTGCCGTTACATACGTTCACTAAATTGTGGCACGTACCGTCTCGGCAACGCATTTAAATGAGGTTACATTGACTTTATGAAAGATCTACATGTAATCAGCGAAATATAGCCATAAAGCAGGTTCGTGTCAAATGGGTCAGCTAAGAGAGGCGCATATGCATGTCACATACCTAGGACACAACCTGTTCCGACTATAGGCTAGTAATGCCGTTTCACCACGAAAACAGCCCCTCATTACTGATATAGTGAGGGGATAGTGGATGGCCCGATGGTACATGTAGGCGAGAAAGCAGAGAAAATCCACGAACTGCCCATAATGATGTCAAACCGTCGCTTTCGTGACGACCCCCAGATATTCAGCTAATAGCTCTACAACCTGGGCCAAGCACACATTAAACCCGCAGTGCTGGAGAAACGCTGCCCACCTACCTGGACTCATCACATTCATATGCCTGTATAACCTTACTCTGTCACCCTTCGGGGTAGCCGAGTACCTAAGGCGCTAGTATACTCGGCTGGAAATTGCGGGCTAATCCCCGGCTCCGGAGATTGCAGTTTGAATGGAGGCACACTGCGAAGACGCCCGTGTGCATCGTAGCGCACGTTAAAGATCCCCAGTTGGGCAAAATTCTCCGTAGACCTCCACTACGGCGTCCCTGTGACGTAAAACCACCCCCCCCCCCCCCCTATTGGCGATAAAACTATCGTTACTCTACCCCGTTTTTTCCGAAACTATACTTTTCTCGAGCTTGTTAAAAAAACGCCTATTTTTTTGCCACAGCGATCGGCCCATGCGGCTAACAATGACCTTACGTACCAGTGAGAGTAGACGGAATGGTCAAATCAAGGTTGCACGAACACCTTTCTTTTTCTATAATAGGCTACTTGACAGATCTGCCTATTTCACTACATTGAAGTGCGGCTGATACGTAGCGCTACATGTTGGGGTCCACAAGCTTTATTGAAAAGGGGCACATACCTCGTGGCCCATCTCCAGTGACGCAAATGCTCGTCACGGAAGTTCATTTCAGCTTCGCACATGCCTAGTTTTGTATACCTAGTTATGCATGTGGAAATGAGCTTGGTTTAAGAGAAGCACATGGCAGTGACACCTATGCGGTGACCGAGGTTTACGTCAAAGACGTACAATAATCTGGAACTAGCCTGCTTTCATCTATTCCCTGATGCTAGTCTGGCGGGGCCCGTCTTTTGAAGAAAAGCACATGAAAACAGTCTCCATTTCAGTTACACTGATTGCCGTTACATACGTTCACTAAATTGTGGCACGTACCGTCTCGGCAACGCATTTAAATGAGGTTACATTGACTTTATGAAAGATCTACATGTAATCAGCGAAATATAGCCATAAAGCAGGTTCGTGTCAAATGGGTCAGCTAAGAGAGGCGCATATGCATGTCACATACCTAGGACACAACCTGTTCCGCCTATAGGCTAGTAATGCCGTTTCACCACGAAAACAGCCCCTCATTACTGATATAGTGAGGGGATAGTGGATGGCCCGATGGTACATGTAGGCGAGAAAGCAGAGAAAATCCACGAACTGCCCATAATGATGTCAAACCGTCGCTTTCGTGACGACCCCCAGATATTCAGCTAATAGCTCTACAACCTGTACCAAGCACACATTAAACCCGCAGTGCTGGAGAAACGCTGCCCACCTACCTGGACTCATCACATTCATATGCCTGTATAACCTTACTCTGTCACCCTTCGGGGTAGCCGAGTACCTAAGGCGCTAGTATACTCGGCTCGAAATTGCGGGCTAATCCCCGGCTCCGGAGATTGCAGTTTGAATGGAGGCACACTGCGAAGACGCCCGTGTGCATCGTAGCGCACGTTAAAGATCCCCAGTTGGGCAAAATTCTCCGTAGACCTCCACTACGGCGTCCCTGTCACGTAAAACCACCCCCCCCCCTATTGGCGATAAAACTATCGTTACTCTACCCCGTTTTTTCCGAAACTATACTTTTCTCGAGCTTGTTAAAAAAACGCCTATTTTTTTGCCACAGCGATCGGCCCATGCGGCTAACAATGACCTTACGTACCAGTGAGAGTAGACGGAATGGTCAAATCAAGGTTGCACGAACACCTTTCTTTTTCTATAATAGACTACTTGACAGATCTTCCTATTTCACTACATTGAAGTGCGGCTGATACGTAGCGCTACATGTTGGGGTCCACAAGCTTTATTGAAAAGGGGCACATACCTCGTGGCCCATCTCCAGTGACACAAATGCTCCTCACGGAAGCTCATTTCAGCTTCGCACACACCTAGTTTTGTATACCCAGTTGTGCATGTGGAAATGAGCTTGGTTGAAGAGAAGCACATGGTAGTGACACCTATGCGGTGACCGAGATTTACGTCAAAGACGTCTGGAACTAGCCTGCTTTCATCTATTCCCTGATGCTAGTCTGGCGGAGCCCGTCTTTTGAAGAAAAGCACATGAAAACTGTCTCCTTTTCAGTTACACTGATTGCCGTTACATACGTTCACTAAATTGTGGCACGTACCGTCTCGGCAACGCATTTAAATGAGGTCACATTGACTTTATGAAAGATCTACATGTAATCAGCGAAATATAGCCATAAAGCAGGTATCGTGTCAAATGGATCAGCTAAGAGAGGCGCATATGCATGTCACATACCTAGGACACAACCTGTTCCGCCTATAGGCTAGTAATGCCGTTTCACCACGAAAACAGCCCCTCATTACTGATATAGTGAGGGGATAGTGGATGGCCCGATGGTACATGTAGGCGAGAAAGCAGAGAAAATCCACGAACTGCCCATAATGATGTAAAACCGTCGCTTTCGTGACGACCCCCAGATATTCAGCTAATAGCTCTACAACCTGGGCCAAGCACACATTAAACCCGCAGTGCTGGAGAAACGCTGCCCACCTACCTGGACTCATCACATTCATATGCCTGTATAACCTTACTCTGTCACCCTTCGGGGTAGCCGAGTACCTAAGGCGCTAGTATACTCGGCTCGAAATTGCGGGCTAATCCCCGGCTCCGGAGATTGCAGTTTGAATGGAGGCACACTGCGAAGACGCCCGTGTGCATCGTAGCGCACGTTAAAGATCCCCAGTTGGGCAAAATTCTCCGTAGACCTCCACTACGGCGTCCCTGTGACGTAAAACCACCCCCCCCCCCTATTGGCGATAAAACTATCGTTACTCTACCCCGTTTTTTCCGAAACTATACTTTTCTCGAGCTTGTTAAAAAAACGCCTATTTTTTTGCCACAGCGATCGGCCCATGCGGCTAACAATGACCTTACGTACCAGTGAGAGTAGACGGAATGGTCAAATCAAGGTTGCACGAACACCTTTCTTTTTCTATAATAGGCTACTTGACAGATCTGCCTATTTCACTACATTGAAGTGCGGCTGATACGTAGCGCTACATGTTGGGGTCCACAAGCTTTATTGAAAAGGGGCACATACCTCGTGGCCCATCTCCAGTGACGCAAATGCTCGTCACGGAAGTTCATTTCAGCTTCGCACATGCCTAGTTTTGTATACCTAGTTATGCATGTGGAAATGAGCTTGGTTGAAGAGAAGCACATGGCAGTGACACCTATGCGGTGACCGAGGTTTACGTCAAAGACGTACAATAATCTGGAACTAGCCTGCTTTCATCTATTCCCTGATGCTAGTCTGGCGGAGCCCGTCTTTTGAAGAAAAGCACATGAAAACTGTCTCCATTTCAGTTACACTGATTGCCGTTACATACGTTCACTAAATTGTGGCACGTACCGTCTCGGCAACGCATTTAAATGAGGTTACATTGACTTTATGAAAGATCTACATGTAATCAGCGAAATATAGCCATAAAGCAGGTTCGTGTCAAATGGGTCAGCTAAGAGAGGCGCATATGCATGTCACATACCTAGGACACAACCTGTTCCGCCTATAGGCTAGTAATGCCGTTTCACCACGAAAACAGCCCCTCATTACTGATATAGTGAGGGGATAGTGGATGGCCCGATGGTACATGTAGGCGAGAAAGCAGAGAAAATCCACGAACTGCCCATAATGATGTCAAACCGTCGCTTTCGTGACGACCCCCAGATATTCAGCTAATAGCTCTACAACCTGGGCCAAGCACACATTAAACCCGCAGTGCTGGAGAAACGCTGCCCACCTACCTGGACTCATCACATTCATATGCCTGTATAACCTTACTCTGTCACCCTTCGGGGTAGCCGAGTACCTAAGGCGCTAGTATACTCGGCTCGAAATTGCGGGCTAATCCCCGGCTCCGGAGATTGCAGTTTGAATGGAGGCACACTGCGAAGACGCCCGTGTGCATCGTAGCGCACGTTAAAGATCCCCAGTTGGGCAAAATTCTCCGTAGACCTCCACTACGGCGTCCCTGTGACGTAAAACCACCCCCCCCCCCCTATTGGCGATAAAACTATCGTTACTCTACCCCGTTTTTTCCGAAACTATACTTTTCTCGAGCTTGTTAAAAAAACGCCTATTTTTTTGCCACAGCGATCGGCCCATGCGGCTATCAATGACCTTACGTACCAGTGAGAGTAGACGGAATGGTCAAATCAAGGTTGCACGAACACCTTTCTTTTTCTATAATAGACTACTTGACAGATCTTCCTATTTCACTACATTGAAGTGCGGCTGATACGTAGCGCTACATGTTGGGGTCCACAAGCTTTATTGAAAAGGGGCACATACCTCGTGGCCCATCTCCAGTGACACAAATGCTCGTCACGGAAGCTCATTTCAGCTTCGCACACACCTAGTTTTGTATACCCAGTTGTGCATGTGGAAATGAGCTTGGTTGAAGAGAAGCACATGGTAGTGACACCTATGCGGTGACCGAGATTTACGTCAAAGACGTCTGGAACTAGCCTGCTTTCATCTATTCCCTGATGCTAGTCTGGCGGAGCCCGTCTTTTGAAGAAAAGCACATGAAAACTGTCTCCTTTTCAGTTACACTGATTGCCGTTACATACGTTCATTAAATTGTGGCACGTACCGTCTCGGCAACGCATTTAAATGAGGTTACATTGACTTTATGAAAGATCTACATGTAATCAGCGAAAAATAGCCATAAAGCAGGTTCGTGTCAAATGGGTCAGCTAAGAGGGGCGCATATGCATGTCACATACCTAGGACACAACGTGTTCCGCCTATAGGCTAGTAATGCCGTTTCGCCATGAAAACAGACCCTCATTATTGATATAGTGAGGGGATAGTGGATGGCCCGATGGTACATGTAGGCGAGAAAGCAGAGAAAATCCACGAACTGCCCATAATGATGTCAAACCGTCGCTTTCGTGACGACCCCCAGATATTCAGCTAATAGCTCTACAACCTGGGCCAAGCACACATTAAACCCGCAGTGCTGGAGAAACGCTGCCCACCTACCTGGACTCATCACATTCATATGCCTGTATAACCTTACTCTGTCACCCTTCGGGGTAGCCGAGTACCTAAGGCGCTAGCATACTCGGTTCGGAATTGCGGGCTAATCCCCGGCTCCGGAGATTGCAATTTGAATGGAGGCACACTGCGAAGACGCCCGTGTGCATCGTAGCGCACGTTAAAGATCCCCAGTTGGGCAAAATTCTCCGTAGACCTCCACTACGGCGTCCCTGTGACGTAAAACCAACCCCCCCCCTATTGGCGATAAAACTATCGTTACTCTACCCCGTTTTTTCCGAAACTATACTTTTCTCGAGCTTGTTAAAAAAACGCCTATTTTTTTGCCACAGCGATCGGCCCATGCGGCTAACAATGACCTTACGTACCAGTGAGAGTAGACGGAATGGTCAAATCAAGGTTGCACGAACACCTTTCTTTTTCTATAATAGACTACTTGACAGATCTGCCAATTTCACTACATTGAAGTGCGGCTGATACGTAGCGCTACATGTTGGGGTCCACAAGCTTTATTGAAAAGGGGCACATACCTCGTGGCCCATCTCCAGTGACGCAAATGCTCGTCACGGAAGTTCATTTCAGCTTCGCACATGCCTAGTTTTGTATACCTAGTTATGCATGTGGAAATGAGCTTGGTTGAAGAGAAGCACATGGCAGTGACACCTATGCGGTGACCGAGGTTTACGTCAAAGACGTACAATAATCTGGAACTAGCCTGCTTTCATCTATTCCCTGATGCTAGTCTGGCGGAGCCCGTCTTTTGAAGAAAAGCACATGAAAACTGTCTCCATTTCAGTTACACTGATTGCCGTTACATACGTTCACTAAATTGTGGCACGTACCGTCTCGGCAACGCATTTAAATGAGGTTACATTGACTTTATGAAAGATCTACATGTAATCAGCGAAATATAGCCATAAAGCAGGTTCGTGTCAAATGGGTCAGCTAAGAGAGGCGCATATGCATGTCACATACCTAGGACACAACCTGTTCCGCCTATAGGCTAGTAATGCCGTTTCACCACGAAAACAGCCCCTCATTACTGATATAGTGAGGGGATAGTGGATGGCCCGATGGTACATGTAGGCGAGAAAGCAGAGAAAATCCACGAACTGCCCATAATGATGTCAAACCGTCGCTTTCGTGACGACCCCCAGATATTCAGCTAATAGCTCTACAACCTGGGCCAAGCACACATTAAACCCGCAGTGCTGGAGAAACGCTGCCCACCTACCTGGACTCATCACATTCATATGCCTGTATAACCTTACTCTGTCACCCTTCGGGGTAGCCGAGTACCTAAGGCGCTAGCATACTCGGTTCGAAATTGCGGGCTAATCCCCGGCTCCGGAGATTGCAGTTTGAATGGAGGCACACTGCGAAGACGCCCGTGTGCATCGTAGGGCACGTTAAAGATCCCCAGTTGGGCAAAATTCTCCGTAGACCTCCACTACGGCGTCCCTGTGACGTAAAACCAACCCCCCCCCTATTGGCGATAAAACTATCGTTACTCTACCCCGTTTTTTCCGAAACTATACTTTTCTCGAGCTTGTTAAAAAAACGCCTATTTTTTTGCCACAGCGATCGGCCCATGCGGCTAACAATGACCTTACGTACCAGTGAGAGTAGACGGAATGGTCAAATCAAGGTTGCACGAACACCTTTCATTTTCTATAATAGACTACTTGACAGATCTGCCAATTTCACTACATTGAAGTGCGGCTGATACGTAGCGCTACATGTTGGGGTCCACAAGCTTTATTGAAAAGGGGCACATACCTCGTGGCCCATCTCCAGTGACGCAAATGCTCGTCACGGAAGTTCATTTCAGCTTCGCACATGCCTAGTTTTGTATACCTAGTTATGCATGTGGAAATGAGCTTGGTTGAAGAGAAGCACATGGCAGTGACACCTATGCGGTGACCGAGGTTTACGTCAAAGACGTCTGGAACTAGCCTGCTTTCATCTATTCCCTGATGCTAGTCTGGCGGAGCCCGTCTTTTGAAGAAAAGCACATGAAAACTGTCTCCATTTCAGTTACACTGATTGCCGTTACATACGTTCACTAAATTGTGGCACGTACCGTCTCGGCAACGCATTTAAATGAGGTTACATTGACTTTATGAAAGATCTACATGTAATCAGCGAAATATAGCCATAAAGCAGGTTCGTGTCAAATGGGTCAGCTAAGAGGGGCGCATATGCATGTCACATACCTAGGACACAACCTGTTCCGCCTATAGGCTAGTAATGCCGTTTCGCCACGAAAACAGCCCCTCATTACTGATATAGTGAGGGGATAGTGGATGGCCCGATGGTACATGTAGGCGAGAAAGCAGAGAAAATCCACGAACTGCCCATAATGATGTCAAACCGTCGCTTTCGTGACGACCCCCAGATATTCAGCTAATAGCTCTACAACCTGGGCCAAGCACACATTAAACCCGCAGTGCTGGAGAAACGCTGCCCACCTACCTGGACTCATCACATTCATATGCCTGTATAACCTTACTCTGTCACCCTTCGGGGTACCCGAGTACCTAAGGCGCTAGTATACTCGGCTCGAAATTGCGGGCTAATCCCCGGCTCCGGAGATTGCAGTTTGAATGGAGGCACACTGCGAAGACGCCCGTGTGCATCGTAGCGCACGTTAAAGATCCCCAGTTGGGCAAAATTCTCCGTAGACCTCCACTACGGCGTCCCTGTGACGTAAAACCACCCCCCCCCCCCCTATTGGCGATAAAACTATCGTTACTCTACCCCGTTTTTTCCGAAACTATACTTTTCTCGAGCTTGTTAAAAAAACGCCTATTTTTTTGCCACAGCGATCGGCCCATGCGGCTAACAATGACCTTACGTACCAGTGAGAGTAGGCGGAATGGTCAAATCAAGGTTGCACGAACACCTTTCTTTTTCTATAATAGGCTACTTGACAGATCTGCCTATTTCACTACATTGAAGTGCGGCTGATACGTAGCGCTACATGTTGGGGTCCACAAGCTTTATTGAAAAGGGGCACATACCTCGTGGCCCATCTCCAGTGACACAAATGCTCGTCACGGAAGCTCATTTCAGCTTCGCACACACCTAGTTTTGTATACCCAGTTGTGCATGTGGAAATGAGCTTGGTTGAAGAGAAGCACATGGTAGTGACACCTACGCGGTGACCGAGATTTACGTCAAAGACGTCTGGAACTAGCCTGCTTTCATCTATTCCCTGATGCTAGTCTGGCGGAGCCCGTCTTTTGAAGAAAAGCACATGAAAACTGTCTCCTTTTCAGTTACACTGATTGCCGTTACATACGTTCACTAAATTGTGGCACGTACCGTCTCGGCAACGCATTTAAATGAGGTTACATTGACTTTATGAAAGATCTACATGTAATCAGCGAAATATAGCCATAAAGCAGGTTCGTGTCAAATGGGTCAGCTAAGAGGGGCGCATATGCATGTCACATACCTAGGACACAACGTGTTCCGCCTATAGGCTAGTAATGCCGTTTCGCCATGAAAACAGACCCTCATTATTGATATAGTGAGGGGATAGTGGATGGCCCGATGGTACATGTAGGCGAGAAAGAAGAGAAAATCCACGAACTGCCCATAATGATGTCAAACCGTCGCTTTCGTGACGACCCCCAGATATTCAGCTAATAGCTCTACAACCTGGGCCAAGCACACATTAAACCCGCAGTGCTGGAGAAACGCTCCCCACCTACCTGGACTCATCACATTCATATGCCTGTATAACCTTACTCTGTCACCCTTCGGGGTAGCCGAGTACCTAAGGCGCTAGCATGCTCGGTTCGAAATTGCGGGCTAATCCCCGGCTCCGGAGATTGCAGTTTGAATGGAGGCACACTGCGAAGACGCCCGTGTGCATCGTAGCGCACGTTAAAGATCCCCAGTTGGGCAAAATTCTCCGTAGACCTCCACTACGGCGTCCCTGTGACGTAAAACCAACCCCCCCCCCCTATTGGCGATAAAACTATCGTTACTCTACCCCGTTTTTTCCGAAACTATACTTTTCTCGAGCTTGTTAAAAAAACGCCTATTTTTTTGCCACAGCGATCGGCCCATGCGGCTAACAATGACCTTACGTACCAGTGAGAGTAGACGGAATGGTCAAATCAAGGTTGCACGAACACCTTTCTTTTTCTATAATAGACTACTTGACAGATCTGCCTATTTCACTACATTGAAGTGCGGCTGATACGTAGCGCTACATGTTGGGGTCCACAAGCTTTATTGAAAAGGGGCACATACCTCGTGGCCCATCTCCAGTGACGCAAATGCTCGTCACGGAAGTTCATTTCAGCTTCGCACATGCCTAATTTTGTATACCTAGTTATGCATGTGGAAATGAGCTTGGTTGAAGAGAAGCACATGGCAGTGACACCTATGCGGTGACCGAGGTTTACGTCAAAGACGTACAATAATCTGGAGCTAGCCTGCTTTCATCTATTCCCTGATGCTAGTCTGGCGGAGCCCGTCTTTTGAAGAAAAGCACATGAAAACTGTCTCCATTTCAGTTACACTGATTGCCGTTACATACGTTCACTAAATTGTGGCACGTACCGTCTCGGCAACGCATTTAAATGAGGTTACATTGACTTTATGAAAGATCTACATGTAATCAGCGAAATATAGCCATAAAGCAGGTTCGTGTCAAATGGGTCAGCAAAGAGAGGCGCATATGCATGTCACATACCTAGGACACAACGTGTTCCGCCTATAGGCTAGTAATGCCGTTTCGCCATGAAAACAGACCCTCATTATTGATATAGTGAGGGGATAGTGGATGGCCCGATGGTACATGTAGGCGAGAAAGCAGAGAAAATCCACGAACTGCCCATAATGATGTCAAACCGTCGCTTTCGTGACGACCCCCAGATATTCAGCTAATAGCTCTACAACCTGGGCCAAGCACACATTAAACCCGCAGTGCTGGAGAAACGCTGCCCACCTACCTGGACTCATCACATTCATATGCCGGTATAACCTTACTCTGTCACCCTTCGGGGTAGCCGAGTACCTAAGGCGCTAGCATACTCGGTTCGAAATTGCGGGCTAATCCCCGGCTCCGGAGATTGCAGTTTGAATGGAGGCACACTGCGAAGACGCCCGTGTGCATCGTAGCGCACGTTAAAGATCCCCAGTTGGGCAAAATTCTCCGTAGACCTCCACTACGGCGTCCCTGTGACGTAAAACCAACCCCCCCCCCTATTGGCGATAAAACTATCGTTACTCTACCCCGTTTTTTCCGAAACTATACTTTTCTCGAGCTTGTTAAAAAAACGCCTATTTTTTTGCCACAGCGATCGGCCCATGCGGCTAACAATGACCTTACGTACCAGTGAGAGTAGACGCAATGGTCAAATCAAGGTTGCACGAACACCTTTCTTTATCTATAATAGACTACTTGACAGATCTGCCTATTTCACTACATTGAAGTGCGGCTGATACGTAGCGCTACATGTTGGGGTCCACAAGCTTTATTGAAAAGGGGCACATACCTCGTGGCCCATCTCCAGTGACGCAAATGCTCGTCACGGAAGTTCATTTCAGCTTCGCACACACCTAGTTTTGTATACCCAGTTATGCATGTGGAAATGAGCTTGGTTGAAGAGAAGCACATGGCAGTGACACCTATGCGGTGACCGAGATTTACGTCAAAGATTTACAATAATCTGGAACTAGCCTGCTTTCATCTATTCCCTGATGCAAGCCTGGCGGAGCCCGTCTTTTGAAGAAAAGCACATGAAAACTGTCTCCTTTTCAGTTACACTGATTGCCGTTACATACGTTCACTAAATTGTGGCACGTACCGTCTCGGCAACGCATTTAAATGAGGTCACATTGACTTTATGAAAGATCTACATGTAATCAGCGAAATACAGCCATAAAGCAGGTTCGTGTGAATGGGTCAGCTAAGAGAGGCGCATATGCATGTCACATACCTAGGACACAACCTGTTCCGCCTATAGGCTAGTAATGCCGTTTCGCCACGAAAACAGCCCCTCATTACTGATATAGTGAGGGGATAGTGGATGGCCCGATGGTACATGTAGGCGAGAAAGCAGAGAAAATCCACGAACTGCCCATAATGATGTCAAACCGTCGCTTTCGTGACGACCCCCAGATATTCAGCTAATAGCTCTACAACCTGGGCCAAGCACACATTAAACCCGCAGTGCTGGAGAAACGCTGCCCACCTACCTGGACTCATCACATTCATATGCCTGTATAACCTTACTCTGTCACCCTTCGGGGTAGCCGAGTACCTAAGGCGCTAGTATACTCGGCTCGAAATTGCGGGCTAATCCCCGGCTCCGGAGAATGCAGTTGGAATGGAGGCACACTGCGAAGACGCCCGTGTGCATCGTAGCGCACGTTAAAGATCCTCAGTTGGGCAAAATTCTCCGTAGACCTCCACTACGGCGTCCCTGTGACGTAAAACCACCCCCCCCCCCCCCTATTGGCGATAAAACTATCGTTACTCTACCCCGTTTTTTCCGAAACTATACTTACTCGAGGTTGTTAAAAAAACGCCAATTTTTTTGCCACAGCGATCAGCCCATGTGGCTAACAATGCACTTACGTACCAGTGAGAGTAGACGGAATGGTCAAATCAAGGTTGCACAAACACCTTTCTTTTTCTATAATAGACTACTTGACAGATCTTCCTATTTCACTACATTGAAGTGCGGCTGATACGTAGCGCTACATGTTGGGGTCCACAAGCTTTATTGAAAAGGGGCACATACCTCGTGGCCCATCTCCAGTGACGCAAATGCTCGTCACGGAAGTTCATTTCAGCTTCGCACACACCTAGTTTTGTATACCCAGTTGTGCATGTGGAAATGAGCTTGGTTGAAGAGAAGCACATGGCAGTGACACCTATGCGGTGACCGAGATTTACGTCAAAGAGTTACAATAATCTGGAACTAGCCTGCTTTCATCTATTCCCTGATGCAAGCCTGGCGGAGCCCGTCTTTTGAAGAAAAGCACATGAAAGCTGTCTCCTTTTCAGTTACACTGGTGTCCGTTACATACGTTCACGAAATTGTGGCACGTACCGTCTCGGCAACGCATTTAAATGAGGTAACATTGACTTTATGAAAGATCTACATGTAATCAGCAAAATACAGCCATAAAGCAGGTTCGTGTGAATGGGTCAGCTAAGAGAGGCGCATATGCATGTCACATACCTAGGACACAACCTGTTCCGCCTATAGGCTAGTAATGCCGTTTCGCCACGAAAACAGCCCCTCATTACTGATATAGTGAGGGGATAGTGGATGGCCCGATGGTACATGTAGGCGAGAAAGCAGAGAAAATCCACGAACTGCCCATAATGATGTCAAACCGTCGCTTTCCTGACGACCCCCAGATATTCAGCTAATAGCTCTACAACCTGGGCCAAGCACACATTAAACCCGCAGTGCTGGAGAAACGCTGCCCACCTACCTGGACTCATCACATTCATATGCCTGTATAACCTTACTCTGTCACCCTTCGGGGTAGCCGAGTACCTAAGGCGCTAGTATACTCGGCTCGAAATTGCGGGCTAATCCCCGGCTCCGGAGATTGCAGTTGGAATGGAGGCACACTGCGAAGACGCCCGTGCGCATCGTAGCGCACGTTAAAGATCCCCAGTTGGGCAAAATTCTCCGTAGACCTCCACTACGGCGTCCCTGTGACGTAAAACCACCCCCCCCCCACTATTGGCGATAAAACTATCGTTACTCTACCCCGTTTTTTCCGAAACTATACTTTTCTCGAGCTTGTTAAAAAAACGCCTATTTTTTTGCCACAGCGATCGGCCCATGCGGCTAACAATGACCTTACGTACCAGTGAGAGTAGACGGAATGGTCAAATCAAGGTTGCACGAACACCTTTCTTTTTCTATAATAGACTACTTGACAGATCTGCCTATTTCACTACATTGAAGTGCGGCTGATACGTAGCGCTACATGTTGGGGTCCACAAGCTTTATTGAAAAGGGGCACATACCTCGTGGCCCATCTCCAGTGACGCAAATGCTCGTCACGGAAGTTCATTTCAGCTTCGCACACACCTAGTTTTGTATACCCAGTTATGCATGTGGAAATGAGCTTGGTTGAAGAGAAGCACATGGCAGTGACACCTATGCGGTGACCGAGATTTACGTCAAAGATTTACAATAATCTGGAACTAGCCTGCTTTCATCTATTCCCTGATGCAAGCCTGGCGGAGCCCGTCTTTTGAAGAAAAGCACATGAAAACTGTCTCCTTTTCAGTTACACTGATTGCCGTTACATATGTTCACGAAATTGTGGCACGTACCGTCTCGGCAACGCATTTAAATGAGGTAACATTGACTTTATGAAAGATCTACATGTAATCAGCGAAATACAGCCATAAAGCAGGTTCGTGTGAATGGGTCAGCTAAGAGAGGCGCATATGCATGTCACATACCTAGGACACAACCTGTTCCGCCTATAGGCTAGTAATGCCGTTTCGCCACGAAAACAGCCCCTCATTACTGATATAGTGAGGGGATAGTGGATGGCCCGATGGTACATGTAGGCGAGAAAGCAGAGAAAATCCACGAACTGCCCATAATGATGTCAAACCGTCGCTTTCGTGACGACCCCCAGATATTCAGCTAATAGCTCTACAACCTGGGCCAAGCACACATTAAACCCGCAGTGCTGGAGAAACGCTGCCCACCTACCTGGACTCATCACATTCATATGCCTGTATAACCTTACTCTCTCACCCTTCGGGGTAGCCGAGTACCTAAGGCGCTAGTATACTCGGCTCGAAATTGCGGGCTAATCCCCGGCTCCGGAGATTGCAGTTGGAATGGAGGCACACTGCGAAGACGCGCGTGTGCATCGTAGCGCACGTTAAAGATCCCCAGTTGGGCAAAATTCTCCGTAGACCTCCACTACGGCGTCCCTGTGACGTAAAACCACCCCCCCCCCCCCTATTGGCGATAAAACTATCGTTACTCTACCCCGTTTTTTCCGAAACTATACTTACTCGAGCTTGTTAAAAAAACGCCAATTTTTTTGCCACAGCGATCAGCCCATGTGGCTAACAATGCACTTACGTACCAGTGAGAGTAGACGGAATAGTCAAATCAAGGTTGCACAAACACCTTTCTTTTTCTATAATAGACTACTTGACAGATCTTCCTATTTCACTACATTGAAGTGCGGCTGATACGTAGCGCTACATGTTGGGGTCCACAAGCTTTATTGAAAAGGGGCACATACCTCGTGGCCCATCTCCAGTGACGCAAATGCTCGTCACGGAAGTTCATTTCAGCTTCGCACACACCTAGTTTTGTATACCCAGTTGTGCATGTGGAAATGAGCTTGGTTGAAGAGAAGCACATGGCAGTGACACCTATGCGGTGACCGAGATTTACGTCAAAGAGTTACAATAATCTGGAACTAGCCTGCTTTCATCTATTCCCTGATGCAAGCCTGGCGGAGCCCGTCTTTTGAAGAAAAGCACATGAAAACTGTCTCCTTTTCAGTTACACTGATTGCCGTTACATACGTTGACGAAATTGTGGCACGTACCGTCTCGGCAACGCATTTAAATGAGGTAACATTGACTTTATGAAAGATCTACATGTAATCAGCGAAATATAGCCATAAAGCAGGTTCGTGTCAAATGGGTCAGCTAAGAGAGGCGCATATGCATGTCACATACCTAGGACACAACCTGTTCCGCCTATAGGCTAGTAATGCCGTTTCGCCACGAAAACAGCCCCTCATTACTGATATAGTGAGGGGATAGTGGATGGCCCGATGGTACATGTAGGCGAGAAAGCAGAGAAAATCCACGAACTGCCCATAATGATGTCAAACCGTCGCTTTCGTGACGACCCCCAGATATTCAGCTAATAGCTCTACAACCTGGGCCAAGCACACATTAAACCCGCAGTGCTGGAGAAACGCTGCCCACCTACCTGGACTCATCACATTCATATGCCTGTATAACCTTACTCTGTCACCCTTCGGGGTAGCCGAGTACCTAAGGCGCTAGTATACTCGGCTCGAAATTGCGGGCTAATCCCCGGCTCCGGAGATTGCAGTTGGAATGGAGGCACACTGCGAAGACGCCCGTGTGCATCGTAGCGCACGTTAAAGATCCCCAGTTGGGCAAAATTCTCCGTAGACCTCCACTACGGCGTCCCTGTGACGTAAAACCACCCCCCCTATTGGCGATAAAACTATCGTTACTCTACCCCGTTTTTTCCGAAACTATACTTACTAGAGCTTGTTAAAAAAACGCCAATTTTTTTGCCACAGCGATCAGCCCATGTGGCTAACAATGCACTTACGTACCAGTGAGAGTAGACGGAATGGTCAAATCAAGGTTGCACAAACACCTTTCTTTTTCTATAATAGACTACTTGACAGATCTTCCTATTTCACTACATTGAAGTGCGGCTGATACGTAGCGCTACATGTTGGGGTCCACAAGCTTTATTGAAAAGGGGCACATACCTCGTGGCCCATCTCCAGTGACGCAAATGCTCGTCACGGAAGTTCATTTCAGCTTCGCACACACCTAGTTTTGTATACCCAGTTGTGCATGTGGAAATGAGCTTGGTTGAAGAGAAGCACATGGCAGTGACACCTATGCGGTGACCGAGATTTACGTCAAAGAGTTACAATAATCTGGAACTAGCCTGCTTTCATCTATTCCCTGATGCAAGCCTGGCGGAGCCCGTCTTTTGAAGAAAAGCACATGAAAACTGTCTCCTTTTCAGTTACACTGATTGCCGTTACATACGTTCACGAAATTGTGGCACGTACCGTCTCGGCAACGCATTTAAATGAGGTAACATTGACTTTATGAAAGATCTACATGTAATCAGCGAAATATAGCCATAAAGCAGGTTCGTGTGAATGGGTCAGCTAAGAGAGGCGCATATGCATGTCACATACCTAGGACACAACCTGTTCCGCCTATAGGCTAGTAATGCCGTTTCGCCACGAAAACAGCCCCTCATTACTGATATAGTGAGTGGATAGTGGATGGCCCGATGGTACATGTAGGCGAGAAAGCAGAGAAAATCCACGAACTGCCCATAATGATGTCAAACCGTCGCTTTCGTGACGGCCCCCAGATATTCAGCTAATAGCTCTACAACCTGGGCCAAGCACACATTAAACCCGCAGTGCTGGAGAAACGCTGCCCACCTACCTGGACTCATCACATTCATATGCCTGTATAACCTTACTCTGTCACCCTTCGGGGTAGCCGAGTACCTAAGGCGCTAGTATACTCGGCTCGAAATTGCGGGCTAATCCCCGGCTCCGGAGATTGCAGTTTGAATGGAGGCACACTGCGAAGACGCCCGTGTGCATCGTAGCGCACGTTAAAGATCCCCAGTTGGGCAAAATTCTCCGTAGACCTCCACTACGGCGTCCCTGTGACGTAAAACCACCCCCCCCCCTATTGGCGATAAAACTATCGTTACTCTACCCCGTTTTTTCCGAAACTATACTTTTCTCGAGCTTGTTAAAAAAACGCCTATTTTTTTGCCACAGCGATCGGCCCATGCGGCTAACAATGACCTTACGTACCAGTGAGAGTAGACGGAATGGTCAAATCAAGGTTGCACGAACACCTTTCTTTTTCTATAATAGACTACTTGACAGATCTGCCTATTTCACTACATTGAAGTGCGGCTGATACGTAGCGCTACATGTTGGGGTCCACAAGCTTTATTGAAAAGGGGCACATACCTCGTGGCCCATCTCCAGTGACGCAAATGCTCGTCACGGAAGTTCGTTTCAGCTTCGCACACACCTAGTTTTGTATACCCAGTTGTGCATGTGGAAATGAGCTTGGTTGAAGAGAAGCACATGGCAGTGACACCTATGCGGTGACCGAGATTTACGTCAAAGACGTACAATAATATGGAACTAGCCTGCTTTCATCTATTCCCTGATGCAAGCCTGGCGGAGCCCGTCTTTTGAAGAAAAGCACATGAAAACTGTCTCCTTTTCAGTTACACTGATTGCCGTTACATACGTTCACTAAATTGTGGCACGTACCGTCTCGGCAACGCATTTAAATGAGGTCACATTGACTTTATGAAAGATCTACATGTAATCAGCGAAATATAGCCATAAAGCAGGTATCGTGTCAAATGGGTCAGCTAAGAGATGCGCCTATGCATGTCACATACCTAGGACACAACCTGTTCCGCCTATAGGCTAGTAATGCCGTTTCGCCATGAAAACAGCCCCTCATTACTGATATAGTGAGGGGATAGTGGATGGCCCGATGGTACATGTAGGCGAGAAAGCAGAGAAAATCCACGAACTGCCCATAATGATGTAAAACCGTCGCTTTCGTGACGACCCCCAGATATTCAGCTAATAGCTCTACAACCTGGGCCAAGCACACATTAAACCCGCAGTGCTGGAGAAACGCTGCCCACCTACCTGTACTCATCACATTCATATGCCTGTATAACCTTACTCTGTCACCCTTCGGGGTAGCCGAGTACCTAAGGCGCTAGTATACTCGGCTCGAAATTGCGGGCTAATCCCCGGCTCCGGAGATTGCAGTTTGAATGGAGGCACACTGCGAAGACGCCCGTGTGCATCGTAGGGCACGTTAAAGATCCCCAGTTGGGCAAAATTCTCCGTAGACCTCCACTACGGCGTCCATGTGACGTAACCCACCCCCCCCTATTGGCGATAAAACTATCGTTACTCTACCCCGTTTTTTCCGAAACCATACTTTTCTCGAGCTTGTTAAAAAAACGCCAATTTTTTTGCCACAGCGATCAGCCCATGTGGCTAACAATGCACTTACGTACCAGTGAGAGTAGACGGAATGGTCAAATCAAGGTTGCACGAGCACCTTTCTTTTTCTATAATAGACCACTTGACTGATCTGCCTATTTCACTACATTGAAGTGCGGCTGATACGTAGCGCTACATGTTGGGGTCCACAAGCTTTATTCAAAAGGGGCACATACCTCGTGGCCCATCTCCATTGACGCAAATGCTCGTCACGGAAGTTCATTTCAGCTTCACACACACCTAGTTTTGTATACCCAGTTATGCATGTGGAAATGAGCTTGGTTGAAGAGAAGCACATGGCAGTGACACATATGCGGTGGCCGAGATTTACGTCAAAGAGTTACAATAATCTGGAACTAGCCTGCTTTCATCTATTCCCTGATGCAAGCCTGGCGGAGCCCCTCTTTTGAAGAAAAGCACATGAAAACTGTCTCCTTTTCAGTTACACTGATTGCCGTTACATACGTTCACTAAATTGTGGCACGTACCGTCTCGGCAACGCATTTAAATGAGGTTACATTGACTTTATGAAAGATCTACATGTAATCAGCGAAATATAGCCATAAAGCAGGTTCGTGTCAAATGGGTCAGCTAAGAGAGGCGCATATGCATGTCACATACCTAGGACACAACCTGTTCCGCCTATAGGCTAGTAATGCCGTTTCACCACGAAAACAGCCCCTCATTACTGATATAGTGAGGGGATAGTGGATGGCCCGATGGTACATGTAGGCGAGAAAGCAGAGAAAATCCACGAACTGCCCATAATGATGTCAAACCGTCGCTTTCGTGACGACCCCCAGATATTCAGCTAATAGCTCTACAACCTGGGCCAAGCACACATTAAACCCGCAGTGCTGGAGAAACGCTGCCCACCTACCTGGACTCATCACATTCATATGCCTGTATAACCTTACTCTGTCACCCTTCGGGGTAGCCGAGTACCTAAGGCGCTAGTATACTCGGCTCGAAATTGCGGGCTAATCCCCGGCTCCGGAGATTGCAGTTTGAATGGAGGCACACTGCGAAGACGCCCGTGTGCATCGTAGCGCACGTTAAAGATCCCCAGTTGGGCAAAATTCTCCGTAGACCTCCATTACGGCGTCCCTGTGACGTAAAAACACCCCCCCCCCCTATTGGCGATAAAACTACCGTTACTCTACCCCGTTTTTTCCGAAACTATACTTTTCTCGAGCTTGTTAAAAAAACGCCTATTTTTTGCCACAGCGATCGGCCCATGCGGCTAACAATGACCTTACGTACCAGTGAGAGTAGACGGAATGGTCAAATCAAGGTTGCACGAACACCTTTCTTTTTCTATAATAGACTACTTGACAGACCTTCCTATTTCACTACATTGAAGTGCGGCTGATACGTAGCGCTACATGTTGGGGTCCACAAGCTTTATTGAAAAGGAGCACATACCTCGTGGCCCATCTCAAGTGACACAAATGCTCGTCACGGAAGCTCATTTCAGCTTCGCACACACCTAGTTTTGTATACCCAGTTGTGCATGTGGAAATGAGCTTGGTTGAAGAGAAGCACATGGCAGTGACACCTATGCGGTGACCGAGATTTACGTCAAAGACGTACAATAATATGGAACTAGCCTGCTTTCATCTATTCCCTGATGCAAGCCTGGCGGAGCCCGTCTTTTGAAGAAAAGCACATGAAAACTGTCTCCTTTTCAGTTACACTGATTGCCGTTACATACGTTCACTAAATTGTGGCACGTACCGTCTCGGCAACGCATTTAAATGAGGTCACATTGACTTTATGAAAGATCTACATGTAATCAGCGAAATATAGCCATAAAGCAGGTATCGTGTCAAATGGGTCAGCTAAGAGATGCGCATATGCATGTCACATACCTAGGACACAACCTGTTCCGCCTATAGGCTAGTAATGCCGTTTCGCCATGAAAACAGCCCCTCATTACTGATATAGTGAGGGGATAGTGGATGGCCCGATGGTACATGTAGGCCAGAAAGCAGAGAAAATCCACGAACTGCCCATAATGATGTCAAACCGTCGCTTTCGTGACGACCCCCAGATATTCAGCTAATAGCTCTACAACCTGGGCCAAGCACACATTAAACCCGCAGTGCTGGAGAAACGCTGCCCACCTACCTGGACTCATCACATTCATATGCCTGTATAACCTTACTCTGTCACCCTTCGGGGTAGCCGAGTACCTAAGGCGCTAGTATACTCGGCTCGAAATTGCGGGCTAATCCCCGGCTCCGGAGATTGCAGTTTGAATGGAGGCACACTGCGAAGACGCCCGTGTGCATCGTAGCGCACGTTAAAGATCCCCAGTTGTGCAAAATTCTCCGTAGACCTCCACTACGGCGTCCCTGTGACGTAAAACCACCCCCCCCCCCCCCCTCTATTGGCGACAAAACTATCGTTACTCTACCCCGTTTTTTCCGAAACTATACTTTTCTCGAGCTTGTTAAAAAACGCCTATTTTTTTGCCACAGCGATCGGCCCATGCGGCTAACAATGACCTTACGTACCAGTGAGAGTAGACGGAATGGTCAAATCAAGGTTGCACGAACACCTTTCTTTTTCTATAATAGACTACTTGACTGATCTGGCTATTTCACTACATTGAAGTGCGGCTGATACGTAGCGTTACATGTTGGGATCCACAAGCTTTATTCAAAAGGGGCACATACCTCGTGGCCCATCTCCAGTGACGCAAATGCTCGTCACGGAAGTTCATTTCAGCTTCGTACACACCTAGTTTTGTATACCCATTTATGCATGTGGAAATGAGCTTGGTTGAAGAGAAGCACATGGCAGTGACACATATGCGGTGACCGAGATTTACGTCAAAGAGTTACAATAATCTGGAACTAGCCTGCTTTCATCTATTCCCTGATGCAAGCCTGGCGGAGCCCGTCTTTTGAAGAAAAGCACATTAAAACTGTCTCCTTTTCAGTTACACTGATTGCCGTTACATACGTTCACTAAATTGTGGCACGTACCGTCTCGGCAACGCATTTAAATGAGGTCACATTGACTTTATGAAAGATCTACATGTAATCAGCGAAATATAGCCATAAAGCAGGTATCGTGTCAAATGGGTCAGCTAAGAGAGGCGCATGTGCATGTCACATACCTAGGACACAACCTGTTCCGCCTATAGGCTAGTAATGCCGTTTCACCACGAAAACAGCCCCTCATTACTGATATAGTGAGGGGATAGTGGATGGCCCGATGGTACATGTAGGCGAGAAAGCAGAGAAAATCCACGAACTGCCCATAATGATGTAAAACCGTCGCTTTCGTGACGACCCCCAGATATTCAGCTAATAGCTCTACAACCTGGGCCAAGCACACATTAAACCCGCAGTGCTGGAGAAACGCTGCCCACCTACCTGGACTCATCACATTCATATGCCTGTATAACCTTACTCTGTCACCCTTCGGGGTAGCCGAGTACCTAAGGCGCTAGTATACTCGGCTCGAAATTGCGGGCTAATCCCCGGCTCCGGAGATTGCAGTTTGAATGGAGGCACACTGCGAAGACGCCCGTGTGCATCGTAGGGCACGTTAAAGATCCCCAGTTGGGCAAAATTCTCCGTAGACCTCCACTACGGCGTCCATGTGACGTAACCCACCCCCCCCTATTGGCGATAAAACTATCGTTACTCTACCCCGTTTTTTCCGAAACCATACTTTTCTCGAGCTTGTTAAAAAAACGCCAATTTTTTTGCCACAGCGATCAGCCCATGTGGCTAACAATGCACTTACGTACCAGTGAGAGTAGACGGAATGGTCAAATCAAGGTTGCACGAGCACCTTTCTTTTTCTATAATAGACCACTTGACTGATCTGCCTATTTCACTACATTGAAGTGCGGCTGATACGTAGCGCTACATGTTGGGGTCCACAAGCTTTATTCAAAAGGGGCACATACCTCGTGGCCCATCTCCATTGACGCAAATGCTCGTCACGGAAGTTCATTTCAGCTTCGCACACACCTAGTTTTGTATACCCAGTTATGCATGTGGAAATGAGCTTGGTTGAAGAGAAGCACATGGCAGTGACACATATGCGGTGGCCGAGATTTACGTCAAAGAGTTACAATAGTCTGGAACTAGCCTGCTTTCATCTATTCCCTGATGCAAGCCTGGCGGAGCCCCTCTTTTGAAGAAAAGCACATGAAAACTGTCTCCTTTTCAGTTACACTGATTGCCGTTACATACGTTCACTAAATTGTGGCACGTACCGTCTCGGCAACGCATTTAAATGAGGTTACATTGACTTTATGAAAGATCTACATGTAATCAGCGAAATATAGCCATAAAGCAGGTTCGTGTCAAATGGGTCAGCTAAGAGAGGCGCATATGCATGTCACATACCTAGGACACAACCTGTTCCGCCTATAGGCTAGTAATGCCGTTTCACCACGAAAACAGCCCCTCATTACTGATATAGTGAGGGGATAGTGGATGGCCCGATGGTACATGTAGGCGAGAAAGCAGAGAAAATCCACGAACTGCCCATAATGATGTCAAACCGTCGCTTTCGTGACGACCCCCAGATATTCAGCTAATAGCTCTACAACCTGGGCCAAGCACACATTAAACCCGCAGTGCTGGAGAAACGCTGCCCACCTACCTGGACTCATCACATTCATATGCCTGTATAACCTTACTCTGTCACCCTTCGGGGTAGCCGAGTACCTAAGGCGCTAGTATACTCGGCTCGAAATTGCGGGCTAATCCCCGGCTCCGGAGATTGCAGTTTGAATGGAGGCACACTGCGAAGACGCCCGTGTGCATCGTAGCGCACGTTAAAGATCCCCAGTTGGGCAAAATTCTCCGTAGACCTCCACTACGGCGTCCCTGTGACGTAAAACCACCCCCCCCCCTATTGGCGATAAAACTATCGTTACTCTACCCCGTTTTTTCCGAAACTATACTTTTCTCGAGCTTGTTAAAAAAACGCCTATTTTTTTGCCACAGCGATCGGCCCATGCGGCTAACAATGACCTTACGTACCAGTGAGAGTAGACGGAATGGTCAAATCAAGGTTGCACGAACACCTTTCTTTTTCTATAATAGGCTACTTGACAGATCTGCCTATTTCACTACATTGAAGTGCGGCTGATACGTAGCGCTACATGTTGGGGTCCACAAGCTTTATTGAAAAGGGGCACATACCTCGTGGCCCATCTCCAGTGACGCAAATGCTCGTCACGGAAGTTCATTTCAGCTTCGCACATGCCTAGTTTTGTATACCTAGTTATGCATGTGGAAATGAGCTTGGTTGAAGAGAAGCACATGGCAGTGACACCTATGCGGTGACCGAGGTTTACGTCAAAGACGTACAATAATCTGGAACTAGCCTGCTTTCATCTATTCCCTGATGCTAGTCTGGCGGAGCCCGTCTTTTGAAGAAAAGCACATGAAAACTGTCTCCATTTCAGTTAGACTGATTGCCGTTACATACGTTCACTAAATTGTGGCACGTACCGTCTCGGCAACGCATTTAAATGAGGTTACATTGACTTTATGAAAGATCTACATGTAATCAGCGAAATATAGCCATAAAGCAGGTTCGTGTCAAATGGGTCAGCTAAGAGAGGCGCATATGCATGTCACATACCTAGGACACAACCTGTTCCGCCTATAGGCTAGTAATGCCGTTTCACCACGAAAACAGCCCCTCATTACTGATATAGTGAGGGGATAGTGGATGGCCCGATGGTACATGTAGGCGAGAAAGCAGAGAAAATCCACGAACTGCCCATAATGATGTCAAACCGTCGCTTTCGTGACGACCCCCAGATATTCAGCTAATAGCTCTACAACCTGGGCCAAGCACACATTAAACCCGCAGTGCTGGAGAAACGCTGCCCACCTACCTGGACTCATCACATTCATATGCCTGTATAACCTTACTCTGTCACCCTTCGGGGTAGCCGAGTACCTAAGGCGCTAGTATACTCGGCTCGAAATTGCGGGCTAATCCCCGGCTCCGGAGATTGCAGTTTGAATGGAGGCACACTGCGAAGACGCCCGTGTGCATCGTAGCGCACGTTAAAGATCCCCAGTTGGGCAAAATTCTCCGTAGACCTCCACTACGGCGTCCCTGTGACGTAAAACCACCCCCCCCCCCTATTGGCGATAAAACTATCGTTACTCTACCCCGTTTTTTCCGAAACTATACTTTTCTCGAGCTTGTTAAAAAAACGCCTATTTTTTTGCCACAGCGATCGGCCCATGCGGCTAACAATGACCTTACGTACCAGTGAGAGTAGACGGAATGGTCAAATCAAGGTTGCACGAACACCTTTCTTTTTCTATAATAGACTACTTGACAGATCTTCCTATTTCACTACATTGAAGTGCGGCTGATACGTAGCGCTACATGTTGGGGTCCACAAGCTTTATTGAAAAGGGGCACATACCTCGTGGCCCATCTCCAGTGACACAAATGCTCCTCACGGAAGCTCATTTCAGCTTCGCACACACCTAGTTTTGTATACCCAGTTGTGCAAGTGGAAATGAGCTTGGTTGAAGAGAAGCACATGGTAGTGACACCTGTGCGGTGACCGAGATTTACGTCAAAGACGTCTGGAACTAGCCTGCTTTCATCTATTCCCTGATGCTAGTCTGGCGGAGCCCGTCTTTTGAAGAAAAGCACATGAAAACTGTCTCCTTTTCAGTTACACTGATTGCCGTTACATACGTTCACTAAATTGTGGCACGTACCGTCTCGGCAACGCATTTAAATGAGGTCACATTGACTTTATGAAAGATCTACATGTAATCAGCGAAATATAGCCATAAAGCAGGTATCGTGTCAAATGGATCAGCTAAGAGAGGCGCATATGCATGTCACATACCTAGGACACAACCTGTTCCGCCTATAGGCTAGTAATGCCGTTTCACCACGAAAACAGCCCCTCATTACTGATATAGTGAGGGGATAGTGGATGGCCCGATGGTACATGTAGGCGAGAAAGCAGAGAAAATCCACGAACTGCCCATAATGATGTAAAACCGTCGCTTTCGTGACGACCCCCAGATATTCAGCTAATAGCTCTACAACCTGGGCCAAGCACACATTAAACCCGCAGTGCTGGAGAAACGCTGCCCACCTACCTGGACTCATCACATTCATATGCCTGTATAACCTTACTCTGTCACCCTTCGGGGTAGCCGAGTACCTAAGGCGCTAGTATACTCGGCTCGAAATTGCGGGCTAATCCCCGGCTCCGGAGATTGCAGTTTGAATGGAGGCACACTGCGAAGACGCCCGTGTGCATCGTAGCGCACGTTAAAGATCCCCAGTTGGGCAAAATTCTCCGTAGACCTCCACTACGGCGTCCCTGTGACGTAAAACCACCCCCCCCCCCTATTGGCGATAAAACTATCGTTACTCTACCCCGTTTTTTCCGAAACTATACTTTTCTCGAGCTTGTTAAAAAAACGCCTATTTTTTTGCCACAGCGATCGGCCCATGCGGCTAACAATGACCTTACGTACCAGTGAGAGTAGACGGAATGGTCAAATCAAGGTTGCACGAACACCTTTCTTTTTCTATAATAGGCTACTTGACAGATCTGCCTATTTCACTACATTGAAGTGCGGCTGATACGTAGCGCTACATGTTGGGGTCCACAAGTTTTATTGAAAAGGGGCACATACCTCGTGGCCCATCTCCAGTGACGCAAATGCTCGTCACGGAAGTTCATTTCAGCTTCGCACATGCCTAGTTTTGTATACCTAGTTATGCATGTGGAAATGAGCTTGGTTGAAGAGAAGCACATGGCAGTGACACCTATGCGGTGACCGAGGTTTACGTCAAAGACGTACAATAATCTGGAACTAGCCTGCTTTCATCTATTCCCTGATGCTAGTCTGGCGGAGCCCGTCTTTTGAAGAAAAGCACATGAAAACTGTCTCCATTTCAGTTACACTGATTGCCGTTACATACGTTCACTAAATTGTGGCACGTACCGTCTCGGCAACGCATTTAAATGAGGTTACATTGACTTTATGAAAGATCTACATGTAATCAGCGAAATATAGCCATAAAGCAGGTTCGTGTCAAATGGGTCAGCTAAGAGAGGCGCATATGCATGTCACATACCTAGGACACAACCTGTTCCGCCTATAGGCTAGTAATGCCGTTTCACCACGAAAACAGCCCCTCATTACTGATATAGTGAGGGGATAGTGGATGGCCCGATGGTACATGTAGGCGAGAAAGCAGAGAAAATCCACGAACTGCCCATAATGATGTCAAACCGTCGCTTTCGTGACGACCCCCAGATATTCAGCTAATAGCTCTACAACCTGGGCCAAGCACACATTAAACCCGCAGTGCTGGAGAAACGCTGCCCACCTACCTGGACTCATCACATTCATATGCCTGTATAACCTTACTCTGTCACCCTTCGGGGTAGCCGAGTACCTAAGGCGCTAGTATACTCGGCTCGAAATTGCGGGCTAATCCCCGGCTCCGGAGATTGCAGTTTGAATGGAGGCACACTGCGAAGACGCCCGTGTGCATCGTAGCGCACGTTAAAGATCCCCAGTTGGGCAAAATTCTCCGTAGACCTCCACTACGGCGTCCCTGTGACGTAAAACCACCCCCCCCCCTATTGGCGATAAAACTATCGTTACTCTACCCCGTTTTTTCCGAAACTATACTTTTCTCGAGCTTGTTAAAAAAACGCCTATTTTTTTGCCACAGCGATCGGCCCATGCGGCTAACAATGACCTTACGTACCAGTGAGAGTAGACGGAATGGTCAAATCAAGGTTGCACGAACACCTTTCTTTTTCTATAATAGACTACTTGACAGATCTTCCTATTTCACTACATTGAAGTGCGGCTGATACGTAGCGCTACATGTTGGGGTCCACAAGCTTTATTGAAAAGGGGCACATACCTCGTGGCCCATCTCCAGTGGCACAAATGCTCGTCACGGAAGCTCATTTCAGCTTCGCACACACCTAGTTTTGTATACCCAGTTGTGCATGTGGAAATGAGCTTGGTTGAAGAGAAGCACATGGTAGTGACACCTATGCGGTGACCGAGATTTACGTCAAAGACGTCTGGAACTAGCCTGCTTTCATCTATTCCCTGATGCTAGTCTGGCGGAGCCCGTCTTTTGAAGAAAAGCACATGAAAACTGTCTCCTTTTCAGTTACACTGATTGCCGTTACATACGTTCACTAAATTGTGGCACGTACCGTCTCGGCAACGCATTTAAATGAGGTTACATTGACTTTATGAAAGATCTACATGTAATCAGCGAAATATAGCCATAAAGCAGGTTCGTGTCAAATGGGTCAGCTAAGAGGGGCGCATATGCATGTCACATACCTAGGACACAACGTGTTCCGCCTATAGGCTAGTAATGCCGTTTCGCCATGAAAACAGACCCTCATTATTGATATAGTGAGGGGATAGTGGATGGCCCGATGGTACATGTAGGCGAGAAAGCAGAGAAAATCCACGAACTGCCCATATTGATGTCAAACCGTCGCTTTCGTGACGACCCCCAGATATTCAGCTAATAGCTCTACAACCTGGGCCAAGCACACATTAAACCCGCAGTGCTGGAGAAACGCTGCCCACCTACCTGGACTCATCACATTCATATGCCTGTATAACCTTACTCTGTCACCCTTCGGGGTAGCCGAGTACCTAAGGCGCTAGCATACTCGGTTCGGAATTGCGGGCTAATCCCCGGCTCCGGAGATTGCAGTTTGAATGGAGGCACACTGCGAAGACGCCCGTGTGCATCGTAGCGCACGTTAAAGATCCCCAGTTGGGCAAAATTCTCCGTAGACCTCCACTACGGCGTCCCTGTGACGTAAAACCAACCCCCCCCCCTATTGGCGATAAAACTATCGTTACTCTACCCCGTTTTTTCCGAAACTATACTTTTCTCGAGCTTGTTAAAAAAACGCCTATTTTTTTGCCACAGCGATCGGCCCATGCGGCTAACAATGACCTTACGTACCAGTGAGAGTAGACGGAATGGTCAAATCAAGGTTGCACGAACACCTTTCTTTTTCTATAATAGACTACTTGACAGATCTGCCTATTTCACTACATTGAAGTGCGGCTGATACGTAGCGCTACATGTTGGGGTCCACAAGCTTTATTGAAAAGGGGCACATACCTCGTGGCCCATCTCCAGTGACGCAAATGCTCGTCACGGAAGTTCATTTCAGCTTCGCACATGCCTAGTTTTGTATACCTAGTTATGCATGTGGAAATGAGCTTGGTTGAAGAGAAGCACATGGCAGTGACACCTATGCGGTGACCGAGGTTTACGTCAAAGACGTACAATAATCTGGAACTAGCCTGCTTTCATCTATTCCCTGATGCTAGTCTGGCGGAGCCCGTCTTTTGAAGAAAAGCACATGAAAACTGTCTCCATTTCAGTTACACTGATTGCCGTTACATACGTTCACTAAATTGTGGCACGTACCGTCTCGGCAACGCATTTAAATGAGGTTACATTGACTTTATGAAAGATCTACATGTAATCAGCGAAATATAGCCATAAAGCAGGTTCGTGTCAAATGGGTCAGCTAAGAGAGGCGCATATGCATGTCACATACCTAGGACACAACCTGTTCCGCCTATAGGCTAGTAATGCCGTTTCACCACGAAAACAGCCCCTCATTACTGATATAGTGAGGGGATAGTGGATGGCCCGATGGTACATGTAGGCGAGAAAGCAGAGAAAATCCACGAACTGCCCATAATGATGTCAAACCGTCGCTTTCGTGACGACCCCCAGATATTCAGCTAATAGCTCTACAACCTGGGCCAAGCACACATTAAACCCGCAGTGCTGGAGAAACGCTGCCCACCTACCTGGACTCATCACATTCATATGCCTGTATAACCTTACTCTGTCACCCTTCGGGGTAGCCGAGTACCTAAGGCGCTAGTATACTCGGCTCGAAATTGCGGGCTAATCCCCGGCTCCGGAGATTGCAGTTTGAATGGAGGCACACTGCGAAGACGCCCGTGTGCATCGTAGCGCACGTTAAAGATCCCCAGTTGGGCAAAATTCTCCGTAGACCTCCACTACGGCGTCCCTGTGACGTAAAACCAACCCCCCCCCCCCTATTGGCGATAAAACTATCGTTACTCTACCCCGTTTTTTCCGAAACTATACTTTTCTCGAGCTTGTTAAAAAAACGCCTATTTTTTTGCCACAGCGATCGGCCCATGCGGCTAACAATGACCTTACGTACCAGTGAGAGTAGACGGAATGGTCAAATCAAGGTTGCACGAACACCTTTCTTTTTCTATAATAGACTACTTGACAGATCTGCCTATTTCACTACATTGAAGTGCGGCTGATACGTAGCGCTACATGTTGGGGTCCACAAGCTTTATTGAAAAGGGGCACATACCTCGTGGATCATCTCCAGTGACACAAATGCTCGTCACGGAAGCTCATTTCAGCTTCGCACACACCTAGTTTTGTATACCCAGTTGTGCATGTGGAAATGAGCTTGGTTGAAGAGAAGCACATGGTAGTGACACCTACGCGGTGACCGAGATTTACGTCAAAGACGTCTGGAACTAGCCTGCTTTCATCTATTCCCTGATGCTAGTCTGGCGGAGCCCGTCTTTTGAAGAAAAGCACATGAAAACTGTCTCCTTTTCAGTTACACTGATTGCCGTTACATACGTTCACTAAATTGTGGCACGTACCGTCTCGGCAACGCATTTAAATGAGGTTACATTGACTTTATGAAAGATCTACATGTAATCAGCGAAATATAGCCATAAAGCAGGTTCGTTTCAAATGGGTCAGCTAAGAGGGGCGCATATGCATGTCACATACCTAGGACACAACGTGTTCCGCCTATAGGCTAGTAATGCCGTTTCGCCATGAAAACAGACCCTCATTATTGATATAGTGAGGGGATAGTGGATGGCCCGATGGTACATGTAGGCGAGAAAGCAGAGAAAATCCACGAACTGCCCATAATGATGTCAAACCGTCGCTTTCGTGACGACCCCCAGATATTCAGCTAATAGCTCTACAACCTGGGCCAAGCACACATTAAACCCGCAGTGCTGGAGAAACGCTGCCCACCTACCTGGACTCATCACATTCATATGCCTGTATAACCTTACTCTGTCACCCTTCGGGGTAGCCGAGTACCTAAGGCGCTAGCATACTCGGTTCGAAATTGCGGGCTAATCCCCGGCTCCGGAGATTGCAGTTTGAATGGAGGCACACTGCGAAGACGCCCGTGTGCATCGTAGCGCACGTTAAAGATCCCCAGTTGGGCAAAATTCTCCGTAGACCTCCACTACGGCGTCCCTGTGACGTAAAACCAACCCCCCCCCCCCCCTATTGGCGATAAAACTATCGTTACTCTACCCCGTTTTTTCCGAAACTATACTTTTCTCGAGCTTGTTAAAAAAACGCCTATTTTTTTGCCACAGCGATCGGCCCATGCGGCTAACAATGACCTTACGTACCAGTGAGAGTAGACGGAATGGTCAAATCAAGGTTGCACGAACACCTTTCTTTTTCTATAATAGACTACTTGACAGATCTGCCTATTTCACTACATTGAAGTGCGGCTGATACGTAGCGCTACATGTTGGGGTCCACAAGCTTTATTGAAAAGGGGCACATACCTCGTGGCCCATCTCCAGTGACGCAAATGCTCGTCACGGAAGTTCATTTCAGCTTCGCACATGTCTAGTTTTGTATACCTAGTTATGCATGTGGAAATGAGCTTGGTTGAAGAGAAGCACATGGCAGTGACACCTATGCGGTGACCGAGATTTACGTCAAAGATTTACAATAATCTGGAACTAGCCTGCTTTCATCTATTCCCTGATGCAAGCCTGGCGGAGCCCGTCTTTTGAAGAAAAGCACATGAAAACTGTCTCCTTTTCAGTTACACTGATTGCCGTTACATACGTTCACTAAATTGTGGCACGTACCGTCTCGGCAACGCATTTAAATGAGGTCACATTGACTTTATGAAAGATCTACATGTAATCAGCGAAATACAGCCATAAAGCAGGTTCGTGTGAATGGGTCAGCTAAGAGAGGCGCATATGCATGTCACATACCTAGGACACAACCTGTTCCGCCTATAGGCTAGTAATGCCGTTTCGCCACGAAAACAGCCCCTCATTACTGATATAGTGAGGGGATAGTGGATGGCCCGATGGTACATGTAGGCGAGAAAGCAGAGAAAATCCACGAACTGCCCATAATGATGTCAAACCGTCGCTTTCGTGACGACCCCCAGATATTCAGCTAATAGCTCTACAACCTGGGCCAAGCACACATTAAACCCGCAGTGCTGGAGAAACGCTGCCCACCTACCTGGACTCATCACATTCATATGCCTGTATAACCTTACTCTGTCACCCTTCGGGGTAGCCGAGTACCTAAGGCGCTAGTATACTCGGCTCGAAATTGCGGGCTAATCCCCGGCTCCGGAGAATGCAGTTGGAATGGAGGCACACTGCGAAGACGCCCGTGTGCATCGTAGCGCACGTTAAAGATCCTCAGTTGGGCAAAATTCTCCGTAGACCTCCACTACGGCGTCCCTGTGACGTAAAACCACCCCCCCCCCCTATTGGCGATAAAACTATCGTTACTCTACCCCGTTTTTTCCGAAACTATACTTTTCTCGAGCTTGTTAAAAAAACGCCTATTTTTTTGCCACAGCGATCGGCCCATGCGGCTAACAATGACCTTACGTACCAGTGAGAGTAGACGGAATGGTCAAATCAAGGTTGCACGAACACCTTTCTTTTTCTATAATAGACTACTTGACAGATCTGCCTATTTCACTACATTGAAGTGCGGCTGATACGTAGCGCTACATGTTGGGGTCCACAAGCTTTATTGAAAAGGGGCACATACCTCGTGGCCCATCTCCAGTGACACAAATGCTCGTCACGGAAGCTCATTTCAGCTTCGCACACACCTAGTTTTGTATACCCAGTTGTGCATGTGGAAATGAGCTTGGTTGAAGAGAAGCACATGGTAGTGACACCTACGCGGTGACCGAGATTTACGTCAAAGACGTCTGGAACTAGCCTGCTTTCATCTATTCCCTGATGCTAGTCTGGCGGAGCCCGTCTTTTGAAGAAAAGCACATGAAAACTGTCTCCTTTTCAGTTACACTGATTGCCGTTACATACGTTCACTAAATTGTGGCACGTACCGTCTCGGCAACGCATTTAAATGAGGTTACATTGACTTTATGAAAGATCTACATGTAATCAGCGAAATATAGCCATAAAGCAGGTTCGTGTCAAATGGGTCAGCTAAGAGGGGCGCATATGCATGTCACATACCTAGGACACAACGTGTTCCGCCTATAGGCTAGTAATGCCGTTTCGCCATGAAAACAGACCCTCATTATTGATATAGTGAGGGGATAGTGGATGGCCCGATGGTACATGTAGGCGAGAAAGCAGAGAAAATCCACGAACTGCCCATAATGATGTCAAACCGTCGCTTTCGTGACGACCCCCAGATATTCAGCTAATAGCTCTACAACCTGGGCCAAGCACACATTAAACCCGCAGTGCTGGAGAAACGCTGCCCACCTACCTGGACTCATCACATTCATATGCCTGTATAACCTTACTCTGTCACCCTTCGGGGTAGCCGAGTACCTAAGGCGCTAGCATACTCGGTTCGAAATTGCGGGCTAATCCCCGGCTCCGGAGATTGCAGTTTGAATGGAGGCACACTGCGAAGACGCCCGTGTGCATCGTAGCGCACGTTAAAGATCCCCAGTTGGGCAAAATTCTCCGTAGACCTCCACTACGGCGTCCCTGTGACGTAAAACCAACCCCCCCCCCCCCCCTATTGGCGATAAAACTATCGTTACTCTACCCCGTTTTTTCCGAAACTATACTTTTCTCGAGCTTGTTAAAAAAACGCCTATTTTTTTGCCACAGCGATCGGCCCATGCGGCTAACAATGACCTTACGTACCAGTGAGAGTAGACGGAATGGTCAAATCAAGGTTGCACGAACACCTTTCTTTTTCTATAATAGACTACTTGACAGATCTGCCTATTTCACTACATTGAAGTGCGGCTGATACGTAGCGCTACATGTTGGGGTCCACAAGCTTTATTGAAAAGGGGCACATACCTCGTGGCCCATCTCCAGTGACGCAAATGCTCGTCACGGAAGTTCATTTCAGCTTCGCACATGTCTAGTTTTGTATACCTAGTTATGCATGTGGAAATGAGCTTGGTTGAAGAGAAGCACATGGCAGTGACACCTATGCGGTGACCGAGATTTACGTCAAAGATTTACAATAATCTGGAACTAGCCTGCTTTCATCTATTCCCTGATGCAAGCCTGGCGGAGCCCGTCTTTTGAAGAAAAGCACATGAAAATTGTCTCCTTTTCAGTTACACTGATTGCCGTTACATACGTTCACTAAATTGTGGCACGTACCGTCTCGGCAACGCATTTAAATGAGGTCACATTGACTTTATGAAAGATCTACATGTAATCAGCGAAATACAGCCATAAAGCAGGTTCGTGTGAATGGGTCAGCTAAGAGAGGCGCATATGCATGTCACATACCTAGGACACAACCTGTTCCGCCTATAGGCTAGTAATGCCGTTTCGCCACGAAAACAGCCCCTCATTACTGATATAGTGAGGGGATAGTGGATGGCCCGATGGTACATGTAGGCGAGAAAGCAGAGAAAATCCACGAACTGCCCATAATGATGTCAAACCGTCGCTTTCGTGACGACCCCCAGATATTCAGCTAATAGCTCTACAACCTGGGCCAAGCACACATTAAACCCGCAGTGCTGGAGAAACGCTGCCCACCTACCTGGACTCATCACATTCATATGCCTGTATAACCTTACTCTGTCACCCTTCGGGGTAGCCGAGTACCTAAGGCGCTAGTATACTCGGCTCGAAATTGCGGGCTAATCCCCGGCTCCGGAGAATGCAGTTGGAATGGAGGCACACTGCGAAGACGCCCGTGTGCATCGTAGCGCACGTTAAAGATCCTCAGTTGGGCAAAATTCTCCGTAGACCTCCACTACGGCGTCCCTGTGACGTAAAACCACCCCCCCCCCCTATTGGCGATAAAACTATCGTTACTCTACCCCCGTTTTTTCCGAAACTATACTTTTCTCGAGCTTGTTAAAAAAACGCCTATTTTTTTGCCACAGCGATCGGCCCATGCGGCTAACAATGACCTTACGTACCAGTGAGAGTAGACGGAATGGTCAAATCAAGGTTGCACGAACACCTTTCTTTTTCTATAATAGACTACTTGACAGATCTTCCTATTTCACTACATTGAAGTGCGGCTGATACGTAGCGCTACATGTTGGGGTCCACAAGCTTTATTGAAAAGGGGCACATACCTCGTGGCCCATCTCCAGTGACACAAATGCTCGTCACGGAAGCTCATTTCAGCTTCGCACACACCTAGTTTTGTATACCCAGTTGTGCATGTGGAAATGAGCTTGGTTGAAGAGAAGCACATGGTAGTGACACCTACGCGGTGACCGAGATTTACGTCAAAGACGTCTGGAACTAGCCTGCTTTCATCTATTCCCTGATGCTAGTCTGGCGGAGCCCGTCTTTTGAAGAAAAGCACATGAAAACTGTCTCCTTTTCAGTTACACTGATTGCCGTTACATACGTTCACTAAATTGTGGCACGTACCGTCTCGGCAACGCATTTAAATGAGGTTACATTGACTTTATGAAAGATCTACATGTAATCAGCGAAATATAGCCATAAAGCAGGTTCGTGTCAAATGGGTCAGCTAAGAGGGGCGCATATGCATGTCACATACCTAGGACACAACGTGTTCCGCCTATAGGCTAGTAATGCCGTTTCGCCACGAAAACAGCCCCTCATTACTGATATAGTGAGGGGATAGTGGATGGCCCGATGGTACATGTAGGCGAGAAAGCAGAGAAAATCCACGAACTGCCCATAATGATGTCAAACCGTCGCTTTCCTGACGACCCCCAGATATTCAGCTAATAGCTCTACAACCTGGGCCAAGCACACATTAAACCCGCAGTGCTGGAGAAACGCTGCCCACCTACCTGGACTCATCACATTCATATGCCTGTATAACCTTACTCTGTCACCCTTCGGGGTAGCCGAGTACCTAAGGCGCTAGTATACTCGGCTCGAAATTGCGGGCTAATCCCCGGCTCCGGAGATTGCAGTTGGAATGGAGGCACACTGCGAAGACGCCCGTGTGCATCGTAGCGCACGTTAAAGATCCCCAGTTGGGCAAAATTCTCCGTAGACCTCCACTACGGCGTCCCTGTGACGTAAAACCCCCCCCCCCCCCCCCACTATTGGCGATAAAACTATCGTTACTCTACCCCGTTTTTTCCGAAACTATACTTACTCGAGCTTGTTAAAAAAACGCCAATTTTTTTGCCACAGCGATCAGCCCATGTGGCTAACAATGCACTTACGTACCAGTGAGAGTAGACGGAATGGTCAAATCAAGGTTGCACAAACACCTTTCTTTTTCTATAATAGACTACTTGACAGATCTTCCTATTTCACTACATTGAAGTGCGGCTGATACGTAGCGCTACATGTTGGGGTCCACAAGCTTTATTGAAAAGGGGCACATACCTCGTGGCCCATCTCCAGTGACGCAAATGCTCGTCACGGAAGTTCATTTCAGCTTCGCACACACCTAGTTTTGTATACCCAGTTGTGCATGTGGAAATGAGCTTGGTTGAAGAGAAGCACATGGCAGTGACACCTATGCGGTGACCGAGATTTACGTCAAAGAGTTACAATAATCTGGAACTAGCCTGCTTTCATCTATTCCCTGATGTAAGCCTGGCGGAGCCCGTCTTTTGAAGAAAAGCACATGAAAACTGTCTCCTTTTCAGTTACACTGATTGCCGTTACATACGTTCACGAAATTGTGGCACGTACCGTCTCGGCAACGCATTTAAATGAGGTAACATTGACTTTATGAAAGATCTACATGTAATCAGCGAAATATAGCCATAAAGCAGGTTCGTGTGAATGGGTCAGCTAAGAGAGGCGCATATGCATGTCACATACCTAGGACACAACCTGTTCCGCCTATAGGCTAGTAATGCCGTTTCGCCACGAAAACAGCCCCTCATTACTGATATAGTGAGGGGATAGTGGATGGCCCGATGGTACATGTAGGCGAGAAAGCAGAGAAAATCCACGAACTGCCCATAATGATGTCAAACCGTCGCTTTCGTGACGACCCCCAGATATTCAGCTAATAGCTCTACAACCTGGGCCAAGCACACATTAAACCCGCAGTGCTGGAGAAACGCTGCCCACCTACCTGGACTCATCACATTCATATGCCTGTATAACCTTACTCTGTCACCCTTCGGGGTAGCCGAGTACCTAAGGCGCTAGTATACTCGGCTCGAAATTGCGGGCTAATCCCCGGCTCCGGAGATTGCAGTTGGAATGGAGGCACACTGCGAAGACGCCCGTGTGCATCGTAGCGCACGTTAAAGATCCCCAGTTGGGCAAAATTCTCCGTAGACCTCCACTACGGCGTCCCTGTGACGTAAACCCCCCCCCCCCCTATTGGCGATAAAACTATCGTTACTCTACCCTGTTTTTTCCGAAACTATACTTACTCGAGCTTGTTAAAAAAACGCCAATTGTTTTGCCACAGCGATCAGCCCATGTGGCTAACAATGCACTTACGTACCAGTGAGAGTAGACGGAATGGTCAAATCAAGGTTGCACAAACACCTTTCTTTTTCTATAATAGACTACTTGACTGATCTGCCTATTTCACTACATTGAAGTGCGGCTGATACGTAGCGCTACATGTTGGGATCCACAAGCTTTATTCAAAAGGGGCACATACCTCGTGGCCCATCTCCAGTGACGCAAATGCTCGTCACGGAAGTTCATTTCAGCTTCGCACACACCTAGTTTTGTATACCCAGTTATGCATGTGGAAATGAGCTTGGTTGAAGAGAAGCACATGGCAGTGACACATATGCGGTGACCGAGATTTACGTCAAAGAGTTACAATAATCTGGAACTAGCCTGCTCTCCTCTATTCCCTGATGCAAGCCTGGCGGAGCCCGTCTTTTGAAGAAAAGCACATGAAAACTGTCTCCTTTTCAGTTACACTGATTGCCGTTACATACGTTCACTAAATTGTGGCACGTACCGTCTCGGCAACGCATTTAAATGAGGTTACATTGACTTTATGAAAGATCTACATGTAATCAGCGAAATATAGCCATAAAGCAGGTTCGTGTCAAATGGGTCAGCTAAGAGAGGCGCATATGCATGTCACATACCTAGGACACAACCTGTTCCGCCTATAGGCTAGTAATGCCGTTTCGCCACGAAAACAGCCCCTCATTACTGATATAGTGAGGGGATAGTGGATGGCCCGATGGTACATGTAGGCGAGAAAGCAGAGAAAATCCACGAACTGCCCATAATGATGTCAAACCGTCGCTTTCGTGACGACCCCCAGATATTCAGCTAATAGCTCTACAACCTGGGCCAAGCACACATTAAACCCGCAGTGCTGGAGAAACGCTGCCCACCTACCTGGACTCATCACATTCATATGCCTGTATAACCTTACTCTGTCACCCTTCGGGGTAGCCGAGTACCTAAGGCGCTAGTATACTCGGCTCGAAATTGCGGGCTAATCCCCGGCTCCGGAGATTGCAGTTGGAATGGAGGCACACTGCGAAGACGCCCGTGTGCATCGTAGCGCACGTTAAAGATCCCCAGTTGGGCAAAATTCTCCGTAGACCTCCACTACGGCGTCCCTGTGACGTAAACCCCCCCCCCCCCCTATTGGCGATAAAACTATCGTTACTCTACCCCGTTTTTTCCGAAACTATACTTACTCGAGCTTGTTAAAAAAACGCCAATTGTTTTGCCACAGCGATCAGCCCATGTGGCTAACAATGCACTTACGTACCAGTGAGAGTAGACGGAATGGTCAAATCAAGGTTGCACAAACACGTTTCTTTTTCTATAATAGACTACTTGACTGATCTGCCTATTTCACTACATTGAAGTGCGGCTGATACGTAGCGCTACATGTTGGGATCCACAAGCTTTATTCAAAAGGGGCACATACCTCGTGGCCCATCTCCAGTGACGCAAATGCTCGTCACGGAAGTTCATTTCAGCTTCGCACACACCTAGTTTTGTATACCCAGTTATGCATGTGGAAATGAGCTTGGTTGAAGAGAAGCACATGGCAGTGACACATATGCGGTGACCGAGATTTACGTCAAAGAGTTACAATAATCTGGAACTAGCCTGCTCTCCTCTATTCCCTGATGCAAGCCTGGCGGAGCCCGTCTTTTGAAGAAAAGCACATGAAAACTGTCTCCTTTTCAGTTACACTGATTGCCGTTACATACGTTCACTAAATTGTGGCACGTACCGTCTCGGCAACGCATTTAAATGAGGTTACATTGACTTTATGAAAGATCTACATGTAATCAGCGAAATATAGCCATAAAGCAGGTTCGTGTCAAATGGGTCAGCTAAGAGAGGCGCATATGCATGTCACATACCTAGGACACAACCTGTTCCGCCTATAGGCTAGTAATGCCGTTTCGCCACGAAAACAGCCCCTCATTACTGATATAGTGAGGGGATAGTGGATGGCCCGATGGTACATGTAGGCGAGAAAGCAGAGAAAATCCACGAACTGCCCATAATGATGTCAAACCGTCACTTTCGTGACGACCGCCAGATATTCAGCTAATAGCTCTACAACCTGGGCCAAGCACACATTAAACCCGCAGTGCTGGAGAAACGCTGCCCACCTACCTGGACTCATCACATTCATATGCCTGTATAACCTTACTCTGTCACCCTTCGGGGTAGCCGAGTACCTAAGGCGCTAGTATACTCGGTTCGAAATTGCGGGCTAATCCCCCGCTCCGGAGATTGCAGTTTGAATGGAAGCACACTGCGAAGACGCCCGTGTGCATCGTAGCGCACGTTAAAGATCCCCAGTTGGGCAAAATTCTCCGTAGACCTCCACTACGGCGTCCCTGTGACGTAAAACCAACCCCCCCCCCCCCCCCTATTGGCGATAAAACTATCGTTACTCTACCCCGTTTTTTCCGAAACTATACTTTTCTCGAGCTTGTTAAAAAAACGCCTATTTTTTTGCCACAGCGATCGGCCCATGCGGCTAATAATGACCTTACGTACCAGTGAGAGTAGACGGAATGGTCAAATCAAGGTTGCACGAACACCTTTCTTTTTCTATAATAGACTACTTGACAGATCTGCCTATTTCACTACATTGAAGTGCGGCTGATACGTAGCGCTACATGTTGGGGTCCACAAGCTTTATTGAAAAGGGGCACATACCTCGTGGCCCATCTCCAGTGACGCAAATGCTCGTCACGGAAGTTCATTTCAGCTTCGCACACGCCTAGTTTTGTATACCTAGTTATGCATGTGGAAATGAGCTTGGTTGAAGAGAAGCACATGGTAGTGACACCTATGCGGTGACCGAGATTTACGTCAAAGACGTCTGGAACTAGCCTGCTTTCATCTATTCCCTGATGCAAGCCTGGCGGAGCCCGTCTTTTGAAGAAAAGCACATGAAAACTGTCTCCTTTTCAGTTACACTGATTGCCGTTATATACGTTCACGAAATTGTGGCACGTACGGTCTCGGCAACGCATTTCAATGGGGTAACATTGACTTTATGAAAGATCTACATGTAATCAGCGAAATATAGCCATAAAGCAGGTTCGTGTGAATGGGTCAGCTAAGAGAGGCGCATATGCATGTCACATACCTAGGACACAACCTGTTCCGCCTATAGGCTAGTAATGCCGTTTCGCCACGAAAACAGCCCCTCATTACTGATATAGTGAGGGGATAGTGGATGGCCCGATGGTACATGTAGGCGAGAAAGCAGAGAAAATCCACGAACTGCCCATAATGATGTCAAACCGTCGCTTTCGTGAGGACCCCCAGATATTCAGGTAATAGCTCTACAACCTCGGCCAAGCACACATTAAACCCGCAGTGCTGGAGAAACGCTGCCCAACTACCTGGACTCATCACATTCATATGCCTGTATAACCTTACTCTGTCACCCTTCGGGGTAGCCGAGTACATAAGGCGTTAGTATACTCGGCTCGAAATTGCGGGCTAATCCCCGGCTCCGGAGATTGCAGTTTGAATGGAGGCACACTGCGAAGACGCCCGTGTGCATCGTAGCGCACGTTAAAGATCCCCAGTTGTGCAAAATTCTCCGTAGACCTCCACTACGGCGTCCCTGTGACGTAAAACCACCCCCCCCCCCCTCTATTGGCGACAAAACTATCGTTACTCTACCCCGTTTTTTCCGAAACTATACTTTTCTCGAGCTTGTTAAAAAAACGCCTATTTTTTTGCCACAGCGATCGGCCCATGCGGCTAACAATGACCTTACGTACCAGTGAGAGTAGACGGAATGGTCAAATCAAGGTTGCACGAACACCTTTCTTTTTCTATAATAGACTACTTGACAGATCTTCCTATTTCACTACATTGAAGTGCGGCTGATACGTAGCGCTACATGTTGGGGTCCACAAGCTTTATTGAAAAGGGGCACATACCTCGTGGCCCATCTCCAGTGACGCAAATGCTCGTCACGGAAGTTCATTTCAGCTTCGCACACACCTAGTTTTGTATACCCAGTTGTGCATGTGGAAATGAGCTTGGTTGAAGAGAAGCACATGGCAGTGACACCTATGCGGTGACCGAGATTTACGTCAAAGAGTTACAATAATCTGGAACTAGCCTGCTTTCATCTATTCCCTGATGCAAGCCTGGCGGAGCCCGTCTTTTGAAGAAAAGCACATGAAAACTGTCTCCTTTTCAGTTACACTGATTGCCGTTACATACGTTCACGAAATTGTGGCACGTACCGTCTCGGCAACGCATTTAAATGAGGTAACGTTGACTTTATGAAAGATCTACATGTAATCAGCAAAATACAGCCATAAAGCAGGTTCGTGTGAATGGGTCAGCTAAGAGAGGCGCATATGCATGTCACATACCTAGGACACAACCTGTTCCGCCTATAGGCTAGTAATGCCGTTTCGCCACGAAAACAGCCCCTCATTACTGATATAGTGAGGGGATAGTGGATGGCCCGATGGTACATGTAGGCGAGAAAGCAGAGAAAATCCACGAACTGCCCATAATGATGTCAAACCGTCGCTTTCGTGACGACCCCCAGATATTCAGCTAATAGCTCTACAACCTGGGCCAAGCACACATTAAACCCGCAGTGCTGGAGAAACGCTGCCCACCTACCTGGACTCATCACATTCATATGCCTGTATAACCTTACTCTGTCACCCTTCGGGGTAGCCGAGTACCTAAGGCGCTAGTATACTCGGCTCGAAATTGCGGGCTAATCCCCGGCTCCGGAGATTGCAGTTGGAATGGAGGCACACTGCGAAGACGCCCGTGTGCATCGTAGCGCACGTTAAAGATCCCCAGTTGGGCAAAATTCTCCGTAGACCTCCACTACGGCGTCCCTGTGACGTAAAACCACCCCCCCCCACTATTGGCGATAAAACTATCGTTACTCTACCCCGTTTTTTCCGAAACTATACTTACTCGAGCTTGTTAAAAAAACGCCAATTTTTTTGCCACAGCGATCAGCCCATGTGGCTAACAATGCACTTACGTACCAGTGAGAGTAGACGGAATGGTCAAATCAAGGTTGCACAAACACCTTTCTTTTTCTATAATAGACTACTTGACAGATCTTCCTATTTCACTACATTGAAGTGCGGCTGATACGTAGCGCTACATGTTGGGGTCCACAAGCTTTATTGAAAAGGGGCACATACCTCGTGGCCCATCTCCAGTGACGCAAATGCTCGTCACGGAAGTTCATTTCAGCTTCGCACACACCTAGTTTTGTATACCCAGTTGTGCATGTGGAAATGAGCTTGGTTGAAGAGAAGCACATGGCAGTGACACCTATGCGGTGACCGAGATTTACGTCAAAGAGTTACAATAATCTGGAACTAGCCTGCTTTCATCCATTCCCTGATGTAAGCCTGGCGGAGCCCGTCTTTTGAAGAAAAGCACATGAAAACTGTCTCCTTTTCAGTTACACTGATTGCCGTTACATACGTTCACGAAATTGTGGCACGTACCGTCTCGGCAACGCATTTAAATGAGGTAACATTGACTTTATGAAAGATCTACATGTAATCAGCGAAATATAGCCATAAAGCAGGTTCGTGTGAATGGGTCAGCTAAGAGAGGCGCATATGCATGTCACATACCTAGGACACAACCTGTTCCGCCTATAGGCTAGTAATGCCGTTTCGCCACGAAAACAGCCCCTCATTACTGATATAGTGAGGGGATAGTGGATGGCCCGATGGTACATGTAGGCGAGAAAGCAGAGAAAATCCACGAACTGCCCATAATGATGTCAAACCGTCGCTTTCGTGACGACCCCCAGATATTCAGCTAATAGCTCTACAACCTGGGCCAAGCACACATTAAACCCGCAGTGCTGGAGAAACGCTGCCCACCTACCTGGACTCATCACATTCATATGCCTGTATAACCTTACTCTGTCACCCTTCGGGGTAGCCGAGTACCTAAGGCGCTAGTATACTCGGCTCGAAATTGCGGGCTAATCCCCGGCTCCGGAGATTGCAGTTGGAATGGAGGCACACTGCGAAGACGCCCGTGTGCATCGTAGCGCACGTTAAAGATCCCCAGTTGGGCAAAATTCTCCGTAGACCTCCACTACGGCGTCCCTGTGACGTAAACCCCCCCCCCCCCCCTATTGGCGATAAAGCTATCGTTACTCTACCCCGTTCTTTCCGAAACTATACTTACTCGAGCTTGTTAAAAAAACGCCAATTGTTTTGCCACAGCGATCAGCCCATGTGGCTAACAATGCACTTACGTACCAGTGAGAGTAGACGGAATGGTCAAATCAAGGTTGCACAAACACCTTTCTTTTTCTATAATAGACTACTTGACTGATCTGCCTATTTCACTACATTGAAGTGCGGCTGATACGTAGCGCTACATGTTGGGATCCACAAGCTTTATTCAAAAGGGGCACATACCTCGTGGCCCATCTCCAGTGACGCAAATGCTCGTCACGGAAGTTCATTTCAGCTTCGCACCCACCTAGTTTTGTATACCCAGTTATGCATGTGGAAATGAGCTTGGTTGAAGAGAAGCACATGGCAGTGACACATATGCGGTGACCGAGATTTACGTCAAAGAGTTACAATAATCTGGAACTAGCCTGCTTTCATCTATTCCCTGATGCAAGCCTGGCGGAGCCCGTCTTTTGAAGAAAAGCACATGAAAACTGTCTCCTTTTCAGTTACACTGATTGCCGTTACATACGTTCACTAAATTGTGGCACGTACCGTCTCGGCAACGCATTTAAATGAGGTTACATTGACTTTATGAAAGATCTACATGTAATCAGCGAAATATAGCCATAAAGCAGGTTCGTGTCAAATGGGTCAGCTAAGAGAGGCGCATATGCATGTCACATACCTAGGACACAACCTGTTCCGCCTATAGGCTAGTAATGCCGTTTCGCCACGAAAACAGCCCCTCATTACTGATATAGTGAGGGGATAGTGGATGGCCCGATGGTACATGTAAGCGAGAAAGCAGAGAAAATCCACGAACTGCCCATAATGATGTCAAACCGTCGCTTTCGTGACGACCGCCAGATATTCAGCTAATAGCTCTACAACCTGGGCCAAGCACACATTAAACCCGCAGTGCTGGAGAAACGCTGCCCACCTACCTGGACTCATCACATTCATATGCCTGTATAACCTTACTCTGTCACCCTTCGGGGTAGCCGAGTACCTAAGGCGCTAGTATACTCGGCTCGAAATTGCGGGCTAATCCCCGGCTCCGGAGATTGCAGTTGGAATGGAGGCACACTGCGAAGACGCCCGTGTGCATCGTAGCGCACGTTAAAGATCCCCAGTTGGGCAAAATTCTCCGTAGACCTCCACTACGGCGTCCCTGTGACGTAAAACCACCCCCCCTATTGGCGATAAAACTATCGTTACTCTACCCCGTTTTTTCCGAAACTATACTTTTCTCGAGCTTGTTAAAAAAACGCCAATTTTTTTGCCACAGCGATCAGCCCATGTGGCTAACAATGCACTTACGTACCAGTGAGAGTAGACGGAATGGTCAAATCAAGGTTGCACAAACACCTTTCTTTTTCTATAATAGACTACTTGACAGATCTTCCTATTTCACTACATTGAAGTGCGGCTGATACGTAGCGCTACATGTTGGGGTCCACAAGCTTTATTGAAAAGGGGCACATACCTCGTGGCCCATCTCCAGTGACGCAAATGCTCGTCACGGAAGTTCATTTCAGCTTCGCACACACCTAGTTTTGTATACCCAGTTGTGCATGTGGAAATGAGCTTGGTTGAAGAGAAGCACATGGCAGTGACACCTATGCGGTGACCGAGATTTACGTCAAAGAGTTACAATAATCTGGAACTAGCCTGCTTTCATCTATTCCCTGATGCAAGCCTGGCGGAGCCCGTCTTTTGAAGAAAAGCACATGAAAACTGTCTCCTTTTCAGTTACACTGATTGCCGTTACATACGTTCACGAAATTGTGGCACGTACCGTCTCGGCAACGCATTTAAATGAGGTAACATTGACTTTATGAAAGATCTACATGTAATCAGCGAAATATAGCCATAAAGCAGGTTCGTGTGAATGGGTCAGCTAAGAGAGGCGCATATGCATGTCACATACCTAGGACACAACCTGTTCCGCCTATAGGCTAGTAATGCCGTTTCGCCACGAAAACAGCCCCTCATTACTGATATAGTGAGGGGATAGTGGATGGCCCGATGGTACATGTAGGCGAGAAAGCAGAGAAAATCCACGAACTGCCCATAATGATGTCAAACCGTCGCTTTCGTGACGACCGCCAGATATTCAGCTAATAGCTCTACAACCTGGGCCAAGCACACATTAAACCCGCAGTGCTGGAGAAACGCTGCCCACCTACCTGGACTCATCACATTCATATGCCTGTATAACCTTACTCTGTCACCCTTCGGGGTAGCCGAGTACCTAAGGCGCTAGTATACTCGGCTCGAAATTGCGGGCTAATCCCCGGCTCCGGAGATTGCAGTTGGAATGGAGGCACACTGCGAAGACGCCCGTGTGCATCGTAGCGCACGTTAAAGATCCCCAGTTGGGCAAAATTCTCCGTAGACCTCCACTACGGCGTCCCTGTGACGTAAAACCACCCCCCCCCTATTGGCGATAAAACTATCGTTACTCTACCCCGTTTTTCCGAAACTATACTTACTCGAGCTTGTTAAAAAAACGCCAATTTTTTTGCCACAGCGATCAGCCCATGTGGCTAACAATGCACTTACGTACCAGTGAGAGTAGACGGAATGGTCAAATCAAGGTTGCACAAACACCTTTCTTTTTCTATAATAGACTACTTGACAGATCTGCCTATTTCACTACATTGAAGTGCGGCTGATACGTAGCGCTACATGTTGGGGTCCACAAGCTTTATTGAAAAGGGGCACATACCTCGTGGCCCATCTCCAGTGACGCAAATGCTCGTCACGGAAGTTCATTTCAGCTTCGCACACACCTAGTTTTGTATACCCAGTTATGCATGTGGAAATGAGCTTGGTTGAAGAGAAGCACATGGCAGTGACACCTATGCGGTGACCGAGATTTACGTCAAAGAGTTACAATAATCTGGAACTAGCCTGCTTTCATCTATTCCCTGATGCAAGCCTGGCGGAGCCCGCCTTTTGAAGAAAAGCACATGAAAACTGTCTCCTTTTCAGTTACACTGATTGCCGTTACATACGTTCACGAAATTGTGGCACGTACCGTCTCGGCAACGCATTTAAATGAGGTAACATTGACTTTATGAAAGATCTACATGTAATCCGCGAAATACAGCCATAAAGCAGGTTCGTGTGAATGGGTCAGCTAAGAGAGGCGCATATGCATGTCACATACCTAGGACACAACCTGTTCCGCCTATAGGCTAGTAATGCCGTTTCGCCACGAAAACAGCCCCTCATTACTGATATAGTGAGGGGATAGTGGATGGCCCGATGGTACATGTAGGCGAGAAAGCAGAGAAAATCCACGGACTGCCCATAATGATGTCAAACCGTCGCTTTCGTGACGACCCCCAGATATTCAGCTAATAGCTCTACAACCTGGGCCAAGCACACATTAAACCCGCAGTGCTGGCGAAACGCTGCCCACCTACCTGGACTCATCACATTCATATGCCTGTATAACCTTACTCTGTCACCCTTCGGGGTAGCCGAGTACATAAGGCGCTAGTATACTCGGCTCGAAATTGCGGGCTAATCCCCGGCTCCGGAGATTGCAGTTTGAATGGAGGCACACTGCGAAGACGCCCGTGTGCATCGTAGCGCACGTTAAAGATCCCCAGTTGTGCAAAATTCTCCGTAGACATCCACTACGGCGTCGCTGTGACGTAAAACCACCCCCCCCCCCCCTCTATTGGCGACAAAGCTATCGTTACTCTACCCCGTTTTTTCCGAAACTATACTTTTCTCGAGCTTGTTAAAAAAACGCCTATTTTTTTGCCACAGCGATCGGCCCATGCGGCTAACAATGACCTTACGTACCAGTGAGAGTAGACGGAATGGTCAAATCAAGGTTGCACGAACACCTTTCTTTTTCTATAATAGACTACTTGACAGATCTGCCTATTTCACTACATTGAAGTGCGGCTGATACGTAGCGCTACATGTTGGGGTCCACAAGCTTTATTGAAAAGGGGCACATACCTCGTGGCCCATCTCCAGTGACGCAAATGCTCGTCACGGAAGTTCATTTCAGCTTCGCACACACCTAGTTTTGTATACCCAGTTATGCATGTGGAAATGAGCTTGGTTGAAGAGAAGCACATGGCAGTGACACCTATGCGGTGACCGAGATTTACGTCAAAGAGTTACAATAATCTGGAACTAGCCTGCTTTCATCTATTCCCTGATGCAAGCCTGGCGGAGCCCGTCTTTTGAAGAAAAGCACATGAAAACTGTCTCCTTTTCAGTTACACTGATTGCCGTTACATACGTTCACGAAATTGTGGCACGTACCGTCTCGGCAACGCATTTAAATGAGGTAACATTGACTTTATGAAAGATCTACATGTAATCAGCGAAATACAGCCATAAAGCAGGTTCGTGTGAATGGGTCAGCTAAGAGAGGCGCATATGCATGTCACATACCTAGGACACAACCTGTTCCGCCTATAGGCTAGTAATGCCGTTTCGCCACGAAAACAGCCCCTCATTACTGATATAGTGAGGGGATAGTGGATGGCCCGATGGTACATGTAGGCGAGAAAGCAGAGAAAATCCACGAACTGCCCATAATGATGTCAAACCGTCGCTTTCGTGACGACCCCCAGATATTCAGCTAATAGCTCTACAACCTGGGCCAAGCACACATTAAACCCGCAGTGCTGGAGAAACGCTGCCCACCTACCTGGACTCATCACATTCATATGCCTGTATAACCTTACTCTGTCACCCTTCGGGGTAGCCGAGTACCTAAGGCGCTAGTATACTCGGCTCGAAATTGCGGGCTAATCCCCGGCTCCGGAGATTGCAGTTGGAATGGAGGCACACTGCGAAGACGCCCGTGTGCATCGTAGCGCACGTTAAAGATCCCCAGTTGGGCAAAATTCTCCGTAGACCTCCACTACGGCGTCCCTGTGACGTAAAACCACCCCCCCCCCCCTATTGGCGATAAAACTATCGTTACTCTACCCCGTTTTTTCCGAAACTATACTTACTCGAGCTTGTTAAAAAAACGCCAATTTTTTTGCCACAGCGATCAGCCCATGTGGCTAACAATGCACTAACGTACCAGTGAGAGTAGACGGAATGGTCAAATCAAGGTTGCACAAACACCTTTCTTTTTCTATAATAGACTACTTGACAGATCTTCCTATTTCACTACATTGAAGTGCGGCTGATACGTAGCGCTACATGTTGGGGTCCACAAGCTTTATTGAAAAGGGGCACATACTTCGTGGCCCATCTCCAGTGACGCAAATGCTCGTCACGGAAGTTCATTTCAGCTTCGCACACACCTAGTTTTGTATACCCAGTTGTGCATGTGGAAATGAGCTTGGTTGAAGAGAAGCACATGGCAGTGACACCTATGCGGTGACCGAGATTTACGTAAAGACGTACAATAATATGGAACTAGCCTGCTTTCATCTATTCCCTGATGCAAGCCTGGCGGAGCCCGTCTTTTGAAGAAAAGCACATGAAAAGTGTCTCCTTTTCAGTTACACTGATTGCCGTTACATACGTTCACGAAATTGTGGCACGTACCGTCTCGGCAACGCATTTAAATGAGGTAACATTGACTTTATGAAAGATCTACATGTAATCAGCGAAATACAGCCATAAAGCAGGTTCGTGTGAATGGGTCAGCTAAGAGAGGCGCATATGCATGTCACATACCTAGGACACAACCTGTTCCGCCTATAGGCTAGTAATGCCGTTTCGCCACGAAAACAGCCCCTCATTACTGATATAGTGAGGGGATAGTGGATGGCCCGATGGTACATGTAGGCGAGAAAGCAGAGAAAATCCACGAACTGCCCATAATGATGTCAAACCGTCGCTTTCGTGACGACCCCCAGATATTCAGCTAATAGCTCTACAACCTGGGCCAAGCACACATTAAACCCGCAGTGCTGGAGAAACGCTGCCCACCTACCTGGACTCATCACATTCATATGCCTGTATAACCTTACTCTGTCACCCTTCGGGGTAGCCGAGTACATAAGGCGCTAGTATACTCGGCTCGAAATTGCGGGCTAATCCCCGGCTCCGGAGATTGCAGTTTGAATGGAGGCACACTGCGAAGACGCCCGTGTGCATCGTAGCGCACGTTAAAGATCCCCAGTTGTGCAAAATTCTCCGTAGACCTCCACTACGGCGTCGCTGTGACGTAAAACCACCCCCCCCCCCTCTATTGGCGACAAAGCTATCGTTACTCTACCCCGTTTTTTCCGAAACTATACTTTTCTCGAGCTTGTTAAAAAAACGCCTATTTTTTTGCCACAGCGATCGGCCCATGCGGCTAACAATGACCTTACGTACCAGTGAGAGTAGACGGAATGGTCAAATCAAGGTTGCACGAACACCTTTCTTTTTCTATAATAGACTACTTGACAGATCTGCCTATTTCACTACATTGAAGTGCGGCTGATACGTAGCGCTACATGTTGGGGTCCACAAGCTTTATTGAAAAGGGGCACATACCTCGTGGCCCATCTCCAGTGACGCAAATGCTCGTCACGGAAGTTCATTTCAGCTTCGCACACACCTAGTTTTGTATACCCAGTTATGCATGTGGAAATGAGCTTGGTTGAAGAGAAGCACATGGCAGTGACACCTATGCGGTGACCGAGATTTACGTCAAAGAGTTACAATAATCTGGAACTAGCCTGCTTTCATCTATTCCCTGATGCAAGCCTGGCGGAGCCCGTCTTTTGAAGAAAAGCACATGAAAACTGTCTCCTTTTCAGTTACACTGATTGCCGTTACATACGTTCACGAAATTGTGGCACGTACCGTCTCGGCAACGCATTTAAATGAGGTAACATTGACTTTATGAAAGATCTACATGTAATCAGCGAAATACAGGCATAAAGCAGGTTCGTGTGAATGGGTCAGCTAAGAGAGGCGCATATGCATGTCACATACCTAGGACACAACCTGTTCCGCCTATAGGCTAGTAATGCCGTTTCGCCACGAAAACAGCCCCTCATTACTGATATAGTGAGGGGATAGTGGATGGCCCGATGGTACATGTAGGCGAGAAAGCAGAGAAAATCCACGAACTGCCCATAATGATGTCAAACCGTCGCTTTCGTGACGACCCCCAGATATTCAGCTAATAGCTCTACAACCTGGGCCAAGCACACATTAAACCCGCAGTGCTGGAGAAACGCTGCCCACCTACCTGGACTCATCACATTCATATGCCTGTATAACCTTACTCTGTCACCCTTCGGGGTAGCCGAGTACCTAAGGCGCTAGTATACTCGGCTCGAAATTGCGGGCTAATCCCCGGCTCCGGAGATTGCAGTTGGAATGGAGGCACACTGCGAAGACGCCCGTGTGCATCGTAGCGCACGTTAAAGATCCCCAGTTGGGCAAAATTCTCCGTAGACCTCCACTACGGCGTCCCTGTGACGTAAAACCACCCCCCCCCCTATTGGCGATAAAACTATCGTTACTCTACCCCGTTTTTTCCGAAACTATACTTACTCGAGGTTGTTAAAAAAACGCCAATTTTTTTGCCACAGCAATCAGCCCATGTGGCTAACAATGCACTTACGTACCAGTGAGAGTAGACGGAATGGTCAAATCAAGGTTGCACAAACACCTTTCTTTTTCTATAATAGCCTACTTGACAGATCTTCCTATTTCACTACATTGAAGTGCGGCAGATACGTAGCGCTACATGTTGGGGTCCACAAGCTTTATTGAAAAGGGCACATACCTCGTGGCCCATCTCCAGTGACGCAAATGCTCGTCACGGAAGTTCATTTCAGCTTCGCAGACACCTAGTTTTGTATACCCAGTTGTGCATGTGGAAATGAGCTTGGTTGAAGAGAAGCACATGGCAGTGACACCTATGCGGTGACCGAGATTTACGTCAAAGACGTACAATAATATGGAACTAGCCTGCTTTCATCTATTCCCTGATGCAAGCCTGGCGGAGCCCGTCTTTTGAAGAAAAGCACATGAAAACTGTCTCCTTTTCAGTTACACTGATTGCCGTTACATACGTTCACTAAATTGTGGCACGTACCGTCTCGGCAACGCATTTAAATGAGGTCACATTGACTTTATGAAAGATCTACATGTAATCAGCGAAATATAGCCATAAAGCAGGTATCGTGTCAAATGGGTCAGCTAAGAGAGGCGCATATGCATGTCACATACCTAGGACACAACCTGTTCCGCCTATAGGCTAGTAATGCCGTTTCGCCATGAAAACAGCCCCTCATTGCTGATGTAGTGAGGGGATAGTGGATGGCCCGATGGTACATGTAGGCCAGAAAGCAGAGAAAATCCACGAACTGCCCATAATGATGTCAAACCGTCGCTTTCGTGACGACCCCCAGATATTCAGCTAATAGCTCTACAACCTGGGCCAAGCACACATTAAACCCGCAGTGCTGGAGAAACGCTGCCCACCTACCTGGACTCATCACATTCATATGCCTGTATAACCTTACTCTGTCACCCTTCGGGGTAGCCGAGTACCTAAGGCGCTAGTATACTCGGCTCGAAATTGCGGGCTAATCCCCGGCTCCGGAGATTGCAGTTTGAATGGAGGCACACTGCGAAGACGCCCGTGTGCATCGTAGGGCACGTTAAAGATCCCCAGTTGGGCAAAATTCTCCGTATACCTCCACTACGGCGTCCATGTGACGTAACCCCCCCCCCCTATTGGCGATAAAACTATCGTTACTCTACCCCGTTTTTTCCGAAACCATACTTTTCTCGAGCTTGTTAAAAAAACGCCAATTTTTTTGCCACAGCGATCAGCCCATGTGGCTAACAATGCACTTACGTACCAGTGAGAGTAGACGGAATGGTCAAATCAAGGTTGCACGAGCACCTTTCTTTTTCTATAATAGACCACTTGACTGATCTGCCTATTCCACTACATTGAAGTGCGGCTGATACGTAGCGCTACATGTTGGGGTCCACAAGCTTTATTCAAAAGGGGCACATACCTCGTGGCCCATCTCCATTGACGCAAATGCTCGTCACGGAAGTTCATTTCAGCTTCGCACACACCTAGTTTTGTATACCCAGTTATGCATGTGGAAATGAGCTTGGTTGAAGAGAAGCACATGGCAGTGACACATATGCGGTGGCCGAGATTTACGTCAAAGAGTTACAATAATCTGGAACTAGCCTGCTTTCATCTATTCCCTGATACAAGCCTGGCGGAGCCCCTCTTTTGAAGAAAAGCACATGAAAACTGTCTAATTTTCAGTTACACTGATTGCCGTTACATACGTTCACTAAATTGTGGCACGTACCGTCTCGGCAACGCATTTAAATGAGGTTACATTGACTTTATGAAAGATCTACATGTAATCAGCGAAATATAGCCATAAAGCAGGTTCGTGTCAAATGGGTCAGCTAAGAGAGGCGCATATGCATGTCACATACCTAGGACACAACCTGTTCCGCCTATAGGCTAGTAATGCCGTTTCACCACGAAAACAGCCCCTCATTACTGATATAGTGAGGGGATAGTGGATGGCCCGATGGTACATGTAGGCGAGAAAGCAGAGAAAATCCACGAACTGCCCATAATGATGTCAAACCGTCGCTTTCGTGACGACCCCCAGATATTCAGCTAATAGCTCTACAACCTGGGCCAAGCACACATTAAACCCGCAGTGCTGGAGAAACGCTGCCCACCTACCTGGACTCATCACATTCATATGCCTGTATAACCTTACTCTGTCACCCTTCGGGGTAGCCGAGTACCTAAGGCGCTAGTATACTCGGCTCGAAATTGCGGGCTAATCCCCGGCTCCGGAGATTGCAGTTTGAATGGAGGCACACTGCGAAGACGCCCGTGTGCATCGTAGCGCACGTTAAAGATCCCCAGTTGGGCAAAATTCTCCGTAGACCTCCACTACGGCGTCCCTGTGACGTAAAACCACCCCCCCCCTATTGGCGATAAAACTATCGTTACTCTACCCCATTTTTTCCGAAACTATACTTTTCTCGAGCTTGTTAAAAAAACGCCTATTTTTTGCCAAAGCGATCGGACCATGCGGCTAACAATGACCTTACGTACCAGTGAGAGTAGACGGAATGATCAAATCAAGGTTGCACGAACACCTTTCTTTTTCTATAATAGACTACTTGACAGATCTTCCTATTTCACTACATTGAAGTGCGGCTGATACGTAGCGCTACATGTTGGGGTCCACAAGCTTTATTGAAAAGGGCACATACCTCGTGGCCCATCTCCAGTGACGCAAATGCTCGTCACGGAAGTTCATTTCAGCTTCGCACACACCTAGTTTTGTATACCCAGTTGTGCATGTGGAAATGAGCTTGGTTGAAGAGAAGCACATGGCAGTGACACCTATGCGGTGACCGAGATTTACGTCAAAGACGTACAATAATATGGAACTAGCCTGCTTTCATCTATTCCCTGATGCAAGCCTGGCGGAGCCCGTCTTTTGAAGAAAAGCACATGAAAACCGTCTCCTTTTCAGTTACACTGATTGCCGTTACATACGTTCACTAAATTGTGGCACGTACCGTCTCGGCAACGCATTTAAATGAGGTCACATTGACTTTATGAAAGATCTACATGTAATCAGCGAAATATAGCCATAAAGCAGGTATCGTGTCAAATGGGTCAGCTAAGAGAGGCGCATATGCATGTCACATACCTAGGACACAACCTGTTCCGCCTATAGGCTAGTAATGCCGTTTCGCCATGAAAACAGCCCCTCATTGCTGATGTAGTGAGGGGATAGTGGATGGCCCGATGGTACATGTAGGCCAGAAAGCAGAGAAAATCCACGAACTGCCCATAATGATGTCAAACCGTCGCTTTCGTGACGACCCCCAGATATTCAGCTAATAGCTCTACAACCTGGGCCAAGCACACATTAAACCCGCAGTGCTGGAGAAACGCTGCCCACCTACCTGGACTCATCACATTCATATGCCTGTATAACCTTACTCTGTCACCCTTCGGGGTAGCCGAGTACCTAAGGCGCTAGTATACTCGGCTCGAAATTGCGGGCTAATCCCCGGCTCCGGAGATTGCAGTTTGAATGGAGGCACACTGCGAAGACGCCCGTGTGCATCGTAGGGCACGTTAAAGATCCCCAGTTGGGCAAAATTCTCCGTAGACCTCCACTACGGCGTCCATGTGACGTAACCCCCCCCCCCCCCCTATTGGCGATAAAACTATCGTTACTCTACCCCGTTTTTTCCGAAACCATACTTTTCTCGAGCTTCTTAAAAAAACGCCAATTTTTTTGCCACAGCGATCAGCCCATGTGGCTAACAATGCACTTACGTACCAGTGGGAGTAGACGGAATGGTCAAATCAAGGTTGCACGAGCACCTTTCTTTTTCTATAATAGACCACTTGACTGATCTGCCTATTTCACTACATTGAAGTGCGGCTGATACGTAGCGCTACATGTTGGGGTCCACAAGCTTTATTCAAAAGGGGCACATACCTCGTGGCCCATCTCCATTGACGCAAATGCTCGTCACGGAAGTTCATTTCAGCTTCGCACACACCTAGTTTTGTATACCCAGTTATGCATGTGGAAATGAGCTTGGTTGAAGAGAAGCACATGGCAGTGACACATATGCGGTGGCCGAGATTTACGTCAAAGAGTTACAATAATCTGGAACTAGCCTGCTTTCATCTATTCCCTGATGCAAGCCTGGCGGAGCCCCTCTTTTGAAGCAAAGCACATGAAAACTGTCTCCTTTTCAGTTACACTGATTGCCGTTACATACGTTCACTAAATTGTGGCACGTACCGTCTCGGCAACGCATTTAAATGAGGTTACATTGACTTTATGAAATATCTACATGTAATCAGCGAAATATAGCCATAAAGCAGGTTCGTGTCAAATGGGTCAGCTAAGAGAGGCGCATATGCATGTCACATACCTAGGACACAACCTGTTCCGCCTATAGGCTAGTAATGCCGTTTCACCACGAAAACAGCCCCTCATTACTGATATAGTGAGGGGATAGTGGATGGCCCGATGGTACATGTAGGCGAGAAAGCAGAGAAAATCCACGAACTGCCCATAATGATGTCAAACCGTCGCTTTCGTGACGACCCCCAGATATTCAGCTAGTAGCTCTACAACCTGGGCCAAGCACACATTAAACCCGCAGTGCTGGAGAAACGCTGCCTACCTACCTGGACTCATCACATTCATATGCCTGTATAACCTTACTCTGTCACCCTTCGGGGTAGCCGAGTACCTAAGGCGCTAGTATACTCGGCTCGAAATTGCGTGCTAATCCCCGGCTCCGGAGATTGCAGTTTGAATGGAGGCACACTGCGAAGACGCCCGTGTGCATCGTAGCGCACGTTAAAGATCCCCAGTTGGGCAAAATTCTCCGTAGACCTCCACTACGGCGTCCCTGTGACGTAAAACCAACCCCCCCCCTATTGGCGATAAAACTATCGTTACTCTACCCCGTTTTTTCCGAAACTATACTTTTCTCGAGCTTGTTAAAAAACGCCTATTTTTTTGCCACAGCGATCGGCCCATGCGGCTAACAATGACCTTACGTACCAGTGAGAGTAGACGGAATGGTCAAATCAAGGTTGCACGAACACCTTTCTTTTTCTATAATAGACTACTTGACAGATCTGCCTATTTCACTACATTGAAGTGCGGCTGATACGTAGCGCTACATTTTGGGGTCCACAAGCTTTATTGAAAAGGGGCACATACCACGTGGCCCATCTCCAGTGACGCAAATGCTCGTCACGGAAGTTCATTTCAGCTTCGCACACGCCTAGTTTTGTATACCTAGTTATGCATGTGGAAATGAGCTTGGTTGAAGAGAAGCACATGGTAGTGACACCTATGCGGTGACCGAGATTTACGTCAAAGACGTCTGGAACTAGCCTGCTTTCATCTATTCCCTGATGCTAGTCTGGCGGAGCCCGTCTTTTGAAGAAAAGCACATGAAAACTGTCTCCTTTTCAGTTACACTGATTGCCGTTACATACGTTCACTAAATTGTGGCACGTACCGTCTCGGCAACGCATTTAAATGAGGTTACATTGACTTTATGAAAGATCTACATGTAATCAGCGAAATATAGCCATAAAGCAGGTTCGTGTCAAATGGGTCAGCTAAGAGAGGCGCATATGCATGTCACATACCTAGGACACAACCTGTTCCGCCTATAGGCTAGTAATGCCGTTTCACCACGAAAACAGCCCCTCATTACTGATATAGTGAGGGGATAGTGGATGGCCCGATGGTACATGTAGGCGAGAAAGCAGAGAAAATCCACGAACTGCCCATAATGATGTCAAACCGTCGCTTTCGTGACGACCCCCAGATATTCAGCTAATAGCTCTACAACCTGGGCCAAGCACACATTAAACCCGCAGTGCTGGAGAAACGCTGCCCACATACCTGGACTCATCACATTCATATGCCTGTATAACCTTACTCTGTCACCCTTCGGGGTAGCCGAGTACCTAAGGCGCTAGTATACTCGGCTCGAAATTGCGGGCTAATCCCCGGCTCCGGAGATTGCAGTTGGAATGGAGGCACACTGCGAAGACGCCCGTGTGCATCGTAGCGCACGTTAAAGATCCCCAGTTGGGCAAAATTCTCCGTAGACCTCCACTACGGCGTCCCTGTGACGTAAAACCACCCCCCCCCCTATTGGCGATAAAACTATCGTTACTCTACCCCATTTTTTCCGAAACTATACTTACTCGAGCTTGTTAAAAAAACGCCAATTTTTTTGCCACAGCGATCAGCCCATGTGGCTAACAATGCACTAACGTACCAGTGAGAGTAGACGGAATGGTCAAATCAAGGTTGCACAAACACCTTTCTTTTTCTATAATAGACTACTTGACAGATCTTCCTATTTCACTACATTGAAGTGCGGCTGATACGTAGCGCTACATGTTGGGGTCCACAAGCTTTATTGAAAAGGGGCACATACCTCGTGGCCCATCTCCAGTGACGCAAATGCTCGTCACGGAAGTTCATTTCAGCTTCGCACACACCTAGTTTTGTATACCCAGTTGTGCATGTGGAAATGAGCTTGGTTGAAGAGAAGCACATGGCAGTGACACCTATGCGGTGACCGAGATTTACGTAAAGACGTACAATAATATGGAACTAGCCTGCTTTCATCTATTCCCTGATGCTAGTCTGGCGGAGCCCGTCTTTTGAAGAAAAGCACATGAAAACTGTCTCCTTTTCAGTTACACTGATTGCCGTTACATACGTTCACTAAATTGTGGCACGTACCGTCTCGGCAACGCATTTAAATGAGGTCATATTGACTTTATGAAAGATCTACATGTAATCAGCGAAATATAGCCATAAAGCAGGTTCGTGTCAAATGGGTCAGCTAAGAGAGGCGCATATGCATGTCACACACCTAGGACACAACCTGTTCCGCCTATAGGCTAGTAATGCCGTTTCACCACGAAAACAGCCCCTCATTACTGATATAGTGAGGGGATAGTGGATGGCCCGATGGTACATGTAGGCGAGAAAGCAGAGAAAATCCACGAACTGCCCATAATGATGTCAAACCGTCGCTTTCGTGACGACCCCCAGATATTCAGCTAATAGCTCTACAACCTGGGCCAAGCACACATTAAACCCGCAGTGCTGGAGAAACGCTGCCCACCTACCTGGACTCATCACATTCATATGCCTGTATAACCTTACTCTGTCACCCTTCGGGGTAGCCGAGTACCTAAGGCGCTAGTATACTCGGCTCGAAATTGCGGGCTAATCCCCGGCTCCGGAGATTGCAGTTTGAATGGAGGCACACTGCGAAGACGCCCGTGTGCATCGTAGCGCACGTTAAAGATCCCCAGTTGGGCAAAATTCTCCGTAGACCTCCACTACGGCGTCCCTGTGACGTAAAACCACCCCCCCCCCCCTATTGGCGATAAAACTATCGTTACTCTACCCCGTTTTTTCCGAAACTATACTTTTCTCGAGCTTGTTAAAAAAACGCCTATTTTTTTACCACAGCGATCGGCCCATGCGGCTAACAATGACCTTACGTACCAGTGAGAGTAGACGGAATGGTCAAATCAAGGTTGCACGAACACCTTTCTTTTTCTATAATAGACTACTTGACAGATCTGCCTATTTCACTACATTGAAGTGCGGCTGATACGTAGCGCTACATGTTGGGGTCCACAAGCTTTATTGAAAAGGGGCACATACCTCGTGGCCCATCTCCTGTGACGCAAATGCTCGTCACGGAAGTTCATTTCAGCTTCGCACATGCCTAGTTTTGTATACCTAGTTATGCATGTGGAAATGAGCTTGGTTGAAGAGAAGCACATGGCAGTGACACCTATGCGGCGACCGAGGTTTACGTCAAAGACGTACAATAATCTGGAACTAGCCTGCTTTCATCTATTCCCTGATGCTAGTCTGGCGGAGCCCGTCTTTTGAAGAAAAGCACATGAAAACTGTCTCCATTTCAGTTACACTGATTGCCGTTACATACGTTCACTAAATTGTGGCACGTACCGTCTCGGCAACGCATTTAAATGAGGTTACATTGACTTTATGAAAGATCTACATGTAATCAGCGAAATATAGCCATAAAGCAGGTTCGTGTCAAATGGGTCAGCAAAGAGAGGCGCATATGCATGTCACATACCTAGGACACAACCTGTTCCGCCTATAGGCTAGTAATGCCGTTTCACCACGAAAACAGCCCCTCATTACTGATATAGTGAGGGGATAGTGGATGGCCCGATGGTACATGTAGGCGAGAAAGCAGAGAAAATCCACGAACTGCCCATAATGATGTCAAACCGTCGCTTTCGTGACGACCCCCAGATATTCAGCTAATAGCTCTACAACCTGGGCCAAGCACACATTAAACCCGCAGTGCTGGAGAAACGCTGCCCACCTACCTGGACTCATCACATTCATATGCCTGTATAACCTTACTCTGTCACCCTTCGGGGTAGCCGAGTACCTAAGGCGCTAGTATACTCGGCTCGAAATTGCGGGCTAATCCCCGGCTCCGGAGATTGCAGTTTGAATGGAGGCACACTGCGAAGACGCCCGTGTGCATCGTAGCGCACGTTAAAGATCCCCAGTTGGGCAAAATTCTCCGTAGACCTCAACTACGGCGTCCCTGTGACGTAAAACCACCCCCCCCTATTGGCGATAAAACTATCGTTACTCTACCCCGTTTTTTCCGAAACTATACTTTTCTCGAGCTTGTTAAAAAAACGCCTATTTTTTTGCCACAGCGATCGGCCCATGCGGCTAACAATGACCTTACGTACCAGTGAGAGTAGACGGAATGGTCAAATCAAGGTTGCACGAACACCTTTCTTTTTCTATAATAGACTACTTGACAGATCTTCCTATTTCACTACATTGAAGTGCGGCTGATACGTAGCGCTACATGTTGGGGTCCACAAGCTTTATTGAAAAGGGGCACATACCTCGTGGCCCATCTCCAGTGACACAAATGCTCGTCATGGAAGCTCATTTCAGCTTCGCACACACCTAGTTTTGTATACCCAGTTGTGCATGTGGAAATGAGCTTGGTTGAAGAGAAGCACATGGCAGTGACACCTATGCGGTGACCGAGATTTACGTCAAAGACGTACAATAATATGGAACTAGCCTGCTTTCATCTATTCCCTGATGCAAGCCTGGCGGAGCCCGTCTTTTGAAGAAAAGCACATGAAAACTGTCTCCTTTTCAGTTACACTGATTGCCGTTACATACGTTCACTAAATTGTGGCACGTACCGTCTCGGCAACGCATTTAAATGAGGTCACATTGACTTTATGAAAGATCTACATGTAATCAGCGAAATATAGCCATAAAGCAGGTATCGTGTCAAATGGGTCAGCTAAGAGAGGCGCATATGCATGTCACATACCTAGGACACAACCTGTTCCGCCTATAGGCTAGTAATGCCGTTTCGCCATGAAAACAGCCCCTCATTGCTGATGTAGTGAGGGGATAGTGGATGGCCCGATGGTACATGTAGGCCAGAAAGCAGAGAAAATCCACGAACTGCCCATAATGATGTCAAACCGTCGCTTTCGTGACGACCCCCAGATATTCAGCTAACAGCTCTACAACCTGGGCCAAGCACACATTAAACCCGCAGTGCTGGAGAAACGCTGCCCACCTACCTGGACTCATCACATTCATATGCCTGTATAACCTTACTCTGTCACCCTTCGGGGTAGCCGAGTACCTAAGGCGCTAGTATACTCGGCTCGAAATTGCGGGCTAATCCCCGGCTCCGGGGATTGCAGTTTGAATGGAGGCACACTGCGAAGACGCCCGTGTGCATCGTAGGGCACGTTAAAGATCCCCAGTTGGGCAAAATTCTCCGTAGACCTCCACTACGGCGTCCATGTGACGTAACCCCCCCCCCCTATTGGCGATAAAACTATCGTTACTCTACCCCGTTTTTTCCGAAACCATACTTTTCTCGAGCTTGTTAAAAAAACGCCAATTTTTTTGCCACAGCGATCAGCCCATGTGGCTAACAATGCACTTACGTACCAGTGAGAGTAGACGGAATGGTCAAATCAAGGTTGCACGAGCACCTTTCTTTTTCTATAATAGACCACTTGACTGATCTGCCTATTTCACTACATTGAAGTGCGGCTGATACGTAGCGCTACATGTTGGGGTCCACAAGCTTTATTCAAAAGGGGCACATACCTCGTGGCCCATCTCCATTGACGCAAATGCTCGTCACGGAAGTTCATTTCAGCTTCGCACACACCTAGTTTTGTATACCCAGTTATGCATGTGGAAATGAGCTTGGTTGAAGAGAAGCACATGGCAGTGACACATATGCGGTGGCCGAGATTTACGTCAAAGAGTTACAATAATCTGGAACTAGCCTGCTTTCATCTATTCCCTGATGCAAGCCTGGCGGAGCCCCTCTTTTGAAGAAAAGCACATGAAAACTGTCTCCTTTTCAGTTACACTGATTGCCGTTACATACGTTCACTAAATTGTGGCACGTACCGTCTCGGCAACGCATTTAAATGAGGTTACATTGACTTTATGAAAGATCTACATGTAATCAGCGAAATATAGCCATAAAGCAGGTTCGTGTCAAATGGGTCAGCTAAGAGAGGCGCATATGCATGTCACATACCTAGGACACAACCTGTTCCGCCTATAGGCTAGTAATGCCGTTTCACCACGAAAACAGCCCCTCATTACTGATATAGTGAGGGGATAGTGGATGGCCCGATGGTACATGTAGGCGAGAAAGCAGAGAAAATCCACGAACTGCCCATAATGATGTCAAACCGTCGCTTTCGTGACGACCCCCAGATATTCAGCTAATAGCTCTACAACCTGGGCCAAGCACACATTAAACCCGCAGTGCTGGAGAAACGCTGCCCACCTACCTGGACTCATCACATTCATATGCCTGTATAACCTTACTCTCTCACCCTTCGGGGTAGCCGAGTACCTAAGGCGCTAGTATACTCGGCTCGAAATTGCGGGCTAATCCCCGGCTCCGGAGATTGCAGTTTGAATGGAGGCACACTGCGAAGACGCGCGTGTGCATCGTAGCGCACGTTAAAGATCCCCAGTTGGGCAAAATTCTCCGTAGACCTCCACTACGGCGTCCCTGTGACGTAAAACCACCCCCCCCCCCCCTATTGGCGATAAAACTATCGTTACTCTACCCCGTTTTTTCCGAAACTATACTTTTCTCGAGCTTGTTAAAAAAACGCCTATTTTTTTGCCACAGCGATCGGCCCATGCGGCTAACAATGACCTTACGTACCAGTGAGAGTAGACGGAATGATCAAATCAAGGTTGCACGAACACCTTTCTTTTTCTATAATAGACTACTTGACAGATCTTCCTATTTCACTACATTGAAGTGCGGCTGATACGTAGCGCTACATGTTGGGGTCCACAAGCTTTATTGAAAAGGAGCACATACCTCGTGGCCCATCTCAAGTGACGCAAATGCTCGTCACGGAAGCTCATTTCAGCTTCGCACACACCTAGTTTTGTATACCCAGTTGTGCATGTGGAAATGAGCTTGGTTGAAGAGAAGCACATGGCAGTGACACCTATGCGGTGACCGAGATTTACGTCAAAGACGTACAATAATATGGAACTAGCCTACTTTCATCTATTCCCTGATGCAAGCCTGGCGGAGCCCGTCTTTTGAAGAAAAGCACACGAAAACTGTCTCCTTTTCAGTTACACTGATTGCCGTTACATGCGTTCACTAAATTGTGGCACGTACCGTCTCGGCAACGCATTTAAATGAGGTTACATTGACTTTATGAAAGATCTACATGTAATCAGCGAAATATAGCCATAAAGCAGGTTCGTGTCAAATGGGTCAGCTAAGAGGGGCGCATATGCATGTCACATACCTAGGACACAACGTGTTCCGCCTATAGGCTAGTAATGTCGTTTCGCCATGAAAACAGACCCTCATTATTGATATAGTGAGGGGATAGTGGATGGCCCGATGGTACATGTAGGCGAGAAAGCAGAGAAAATCCAAGAACTGCCCATAATGATGTCAAACCGTCGCTTTCGTGACGACCCCCAGATATTCAGCTAGTAGCTCTACAACCTGGGCCAAGCACACATTAAACCCGCAGTGCTGGAGAAACGCTGCCCACCTACCTGGACTCATCACATTCATATGCCTGTATAACCTTACTCTGTCACCCTTCGGGGTAGCCGTGTACCTAAGGCGCTAGCATACTCGGTTCGAAATTGCGGGCTAATCCCCGGCTCCGGAGATTGCAGTTTGAATGGAGGCACACTGCGAAGACGCCCGTGTGCATCGTAGCGCACGTTAAAGATCCCCAGTTGGGCAAAATTCTCCGTAGACCTCCACTACGGCGTCCCTGTGACGTAAAACCAACCCCCCCCCTATTGGCGATAAAACTATCGTTACTCTACCCCGTTTTTTCCGAAACTATACTTTTCTCGAGCTTGTTAAAAAACGCCTATTTTTTTGCCACAGCGATCGGCCCATGCGGCTAACAATGACCTTACGTACCAGTGAGAGTAGACGGAATGGTCAAATCAAGGTTGCACGAACACCTTTCTTTTTCTATAATAGGCTACTTGACAGATCTGCCTATTTCACTACATTGAAGTGCGGCTGATACGTAGCGCTACATGTTGGGGTCCACAAGCTTTACTGAAAAGGGGCACATACCTCGTGGCCCATCTCCAGTGACGCAAATGCTCGTCACGGAAGTTCATTTCAGCTTCGCACATGCCTAGTTTTGTATACCTAGTTATGCATGTGGAAATGAGCTTGGTTGAAGAGAAGCACATGGTAGTGACACCTATGCGGTGACCGAGGTTTACGTCAAAGACGTACAATAATCTGGAACTAGCCTGCTTTCATCTATTCCCTGATGCTAGTCTGGCGGAGCCCGTCTTTTGAAGAAAAGCACATGAAAACTGTCTCCATTTCAGTTACACTGATTGCCGTTACATACGTTCACTAAATTGTGGCACGTACCGTCTCGGCAACGCATTTAAATGAGGTTACATTGACTTTATGAAAGATCTACATGTAATCAGCGAAATATAGCCATAAAGCAGGTTCGTGTCAAATGGGTCAGCTAAGAGAGGCGCATATGCATGTCACATACCTAGGACACAACCTGTTCCGCCTATAGGCTAGTAATGCCGTTTCACCACGAAAACAGCCCCTCATTACTGATATAGTGAGGGGATAGTGGATGGCCCGATGGTACATGTAGGCGAGAAAGCAGAGAAAATCCACGAACTGCCCATAATGATGTCAAACCGTCGCTTTCGTGACGACCCCCAGATATTCAGCTAATAGCTCTACAACCTGGGCCAAGCACACATTAAACCCGCAGTGCTGGAGAAACGCTGCCCACCTACCTGGACTCATCACATTCATATGCCTGTATAACCTTACTCTGTCACCCTTCGGGGTAGCCGAGTACCTAAGGCGCTAGTATACTCGGCTCGAAATTGCGGGCTAATCCCCGGCTCCGGAGATTGCAGTTGGAATGGAGGCACACTGCGAAGACGCCCGTGTGCATCGTAGCGCACGTTAAAGATCCCCAGTTGGGCAAAATTCTCCGTAGACCTCCACTACGGTGTCCCTGTGACGTAAAACCACCCCCCCCCCCCCCCCCTATTTGCGATAAAACTATCGTTACTCTACCCCGTTTTTTCCGAAACTATACTTTTCTCGAGCTTGTTAAAAAAACGCCTATTTTTCTGCCACAGCGATCGGCCCATGCGGCTAACAATGACCTTACGTACCAGTGAGAGTAGACGGAATGGTCAAATCAAGGTTGCACGAACACCTTTCTTTTTCTATAATAGACTACTTGACAGATCTGCCTATTTCACTGCATTGAAGTGCGGCTGATACGTAGCGCTACATGTTGGGGTCCACAAGCTTTATTGAAAAGGGGCACATACCTCGTGCCCCATCTCCAGTGACGCAAATGCTCGTCACGGAAGTTCATTTCAGCTTCGCACATGCCTAGTTTTGTATACCTAGTTATGCATGTGGAAATGAGCTTGGTTGAAGAGAAGCACATGGCAGTGACACCTATGCGGTGACCGAGGTTTACGTCAAAGACGTACAATAATCTGGAACTAGCCTGCTTTCATCTATTCCCTGATGCTAGTCTGGCGGAGCCCGTCTTTTGAAGAAAAGCACATGAAAACTGTCTCCTTTTCAGTTACACTGATTGCCGTTACATACGTTCACTAAATTGTGGCACGTACCGTCTCGGCAACGCATTTAAATGAGGTTACATTGACTTTATGAAAGATCTACATGTAATCAGCGAAATATAGCCATAAAGCAGGTTCGTGTCAAATGGGTCAGCTAAGAGAGGCGCATATGCATGTCACATACCTAGGACACAACCTGTTCCGCCTATAGGCTAGTAATGCCGTTTCACCACGAAAACAGCCCCTCATTACTGATATAGTGAGGGGATAGTGGATGGCCCGATGGTACATGTAGGCGAGAAAGCAGAGAAAATCCACGAACTGCCCATAATGATGTCAAACCGTCGCTTTCGTGACGACCCCCAGATATTCAGCTAATAGCTCTACAACCTGGGCCAAGCACACATTAAACCCGCAGTGCTGGAGAAACGCTGCCCACCTACCTGGACTCATCACATTCATATGCCTGTATAAGCTTACTCTGTCACCCTTCGGGGTAGCCGAGTACCTAAGGCGCTAGTATACTCGGCTCGAAATTGCGGGCTAATCCCCGGCTCCGGAGATTGCAGTTTGAATGGAGGCACACTGCGAAGACGCCCGTGTGCATCGTAGCGCACGTTAAAGATCCCCAGTTGGGCAAAATTCTCCGTAGACCTCCACTACGGCGTCCCTGTGACGTAAAACCACCCCCCCCCCCCTATTGGCGATAAAACTATCGTTACTCTACCCCGTTTTTTCCGAAACTATACTTTTCTCGAGCTTGTTAAAAAAAACGCCTATTTTTTGCCACAGCGATCGGCCCATGCGGCTAACAATGACCTTACGTACAGGTGAGAGTAGACGGAATGGTCAAATCAAGGTTGCACGAACACCTTTCTTTTTCTATAATAGACTACTTGACAGATCTTCCTATTTCACTACATTGAAGTGCGGCTGATACGTAGCGCTACATGTTGGGGTCCACAACCTTTATTGAAAAGGGGCACATACCTCGTGGCCCATCTCCAGTGACACAAATGCTCGTCACGGAAGCTCATTTCAGCTTCGCACACACCTAGTTTTGTATACCCAGTTGTGCATGTGGAAATGAGCTTGGTTGAAGAGAAGCACATGGTAGTGACACCTATGCGGTGACCGAGATTTACGTCAAAGACGTCTGGAACTAGCCTGCTTTCATCTATTCCCTGATGCTAGTCTGGCGGAGCCCGTCTTTTGAAGAAAAGCACATGAAAACAGTCTCCTTTTCAGTTACACTGATTGCCGTTACATACGTTCACTAAATTGTGGCACGTACCGTCTCGGCAACGCATTTAAATGAGGTTACATTGACTTTATGAAAGATCTACATGTAATCAGCGAAATATAGCCATAAAGCAGGTTCGTGTCAAATGGGTCAGCTAAGAGGGGCGCATATGCATGTCACATACCTAGGACACAACGTGTTCCGCCTATAGGCTAGTAATGCCGTTTCGCCATGAAAACAGACCCTCATTATTGATATAGTGAGGGGATAGTGGATGGCCCGATGGTACATGTAGGCGAGAAAGCAGAGAAAATCCATGAACTGCCCATAATGATGTCAAACCGTCGCTTTCGTGACGACCCCCAGATATTCAGCTAATAGCTCTACAACCTGGTCCAAGCACACATTAAACCCGCAGTGCTGGAGAAACGCTGCCCACCTACCTGGACTCATCACATTCATATGCCTGTATAACCTTACTCTGTCACCCTTCGGGGTAGCCGAGTACCTAAGGCGCTAGCATACTCGGTTCGAAATTGCGGGCTAATCCCCGGCTCCGGAGATTGCAGTTTGAATGGAGGCACACTGCGAAGACGCCCGTGTGCATCGTAGCGCACGTTAAAGATCCCCAGTTGGGCAAAATTCTCCGTAGACCTTCACTACGGCGTCCCTGTGACGTAAAACCAACCCCCCCCCCTATTGGCGATAAAACTATCGTTACTCTACCCCGTTTTTTCCGAAACTATACTTTTCTCGAGCTTGTTAAAAAAACGCCTATTTTTTGCCACAGCGATCGGCCCATGCGGCTAAAAATGACCTTACGTACCAGTGAGAGTAGACGGAATGGTCAAATCAAGGTTGCACGAACACCTTTCTTTTTCTATAATAGACTACTTGACAGATCTGCCTATTTCACTACATTGAAGTGCGGCTGATACGTAGCGCTACATGTTGGGGTCCACAAGCTTTATTGAAAAGGGGCACATACCTCGTGGCCCATCTCCAGTGACGCAAATGCTCGTCACGGAAGTTCATTTCAGCTTCGCACATGCCTAGTTTTGTATACCTAGTTATGCATGTGGAAATGAGCTTGGTTGAAGAGAAGCACATGGCAGTGACACCTATGCGGTGACCGAGGTTTACGTCAAAGACGTACAATAATCTGGAACTAGCCTGCTTTCATCTATTCCCTGATGCTAGTCTGGCGGAGCCCGTCTTTTGAAGAAAAGCACATGAAAACTGTCTCCATTTCAGTTACACTGATTGCCGTTACATACGTTCACTAAATTGTGGCACGTACCGTCTCGGCAACGCATTTAAATGAGGTTACATTGACTTTATGAAAGATCTACATGTAATCAGCGAAATATAGCCATAAAGCAGGTTCGTGTCAAATGGGTCAGCAAAGAGAGGCGCATATGCATGTCACATACCTAGGACACAACGTGTTCCGCCTATAGGCTAGTAATGCCGTTTCGCCATGAAAACAGACCCTCATTATTGATATAGTGAGGGGATAGTGGATGGCCCGATGGTACATGTAGGCGAGAAAGCAGAGAAAATCCACGAACTGCCCATAATGATGTCAAACCGTCGCTTTCGTGACGACCCCCAGATATTCAGCTAATAGCTCTACAACCTGGGCCAAGCACACATTAACCCCGCAGTGCTGGAGAAACGCTGCCCACCTACCTGGACTCATCACATTCATATGCCTGTATAACCTTACTCTGTCACCCTTCGGGGTAGCCGAGTACCTAAGGCGCTAGCATACTCGGTTCGAAATTGCGGGCTAATCCCCGGCTCCGGAGATTGCAGTTTGAATGGAGGCACACTGCGAAGACGCCCGTGTGCATCGTAGCGCACGTTAAAGATCCCCAGTTGGGCAAAATTCTCCGTAGACCTCCACTACGGCGTCCCTGTGACGTAAAACCAACCCCCCCCCCCTATTGGCGATAAAACTATCGTTACTCTACCCCGTTTTTTCCGAAACTATACTTTTCTCGAGCTTGTTAAAAAAACGCCTATTTTTTTGCCACAGCGATCGGCCCATGCGGCTAACAATGACCTTACGTACCAGTGAGAGTAGACGGAATGGTCAAATCAAGGTTGCACGAACACCTTTCTTTTTCTATAATAGACTACTTGACTGATCTGCCTATTTCACTACATTGAAGTGCGGCTGATACGTAGCGCTACATGTTGGGATCCACAAGCTTTATTCAAAAGGGGCACATACCTCGTGGCCCATCTCCAGTGACGCAAATGCTCGTCACGGAAGTTCATTTCAGCTTCGCACACACCTAGTTTTGTATACCCAGTTATGCATGTGGAAATGAGCTTGGTTGAAGAGAAGCACATGGCAGTGACACCTATGCGGTGACCGAGATTTACGTCAAAGACGTACAATAATATGGAACTAGCCTGCTTTCATCTATTCCCTGATGCAAGCCTGGCGGAGCCCGTCTTTTGAAGAAAAGCACATGAAAACTGTCTCCTTTTCAGTTACACTGATTGCCGTTACATACGTTCACTAAATTGTGGCACGTACCGTTTCGGCAACGCATTTAAATGAGGTCACATTGACTTTATGAAAGATCTACATGTAATCAGCGAAATATAGCCATAAAGCAGGTATCGTGTCAAATGGGTCAGCTAAGAGAGGCGCATATGCATGTCACATACCTAGGACACAACCTGTTCCGCCTATAGGCTAGTAATGCCGTTTCGCCATGAAAACAGCCCCTCATTACTGATATAGTGAGGGGATAGTGGATGGCCCGATGGTACATGTAGGCCAGAAAGCAGAGAAAATCCACGAACTGCCCATAATGATGTCAAACCGTCGCTTTCGTGACGACCCCCAGATATTGAGCTAATAGCTCTACAACCTGGGCCAAGCACACATTAAACCCGCAGTGCTGGAGAAACGCTGCCCACCTACCTGGACTCATCACATTCATATGCCTGTATAACCTTACTCTGTCACCCTTCGGGGTAGCCGAGTACCTAAGGCGCTAGTATACTCGGCTCGAAATTGCGGGCTAATCCCCGGCTCCGGAGATTGCAGTTTGAATGGAGGCACACTGCGAAGACGCCCGTGTGCATCGTAGCGCACGTTAAAGATCCCCAGTTGGGCAAAATTCACCGTAGACCTCCACTACGGCGTCCCTGTGACGTAAAACCACCCCCCCCCCCCCTATTGGCGATAAAACTATCGTTACTCTACCCCGTTTTTTCCGAAACTATACTTTTCTCGAGCTTGTTAAAAAAACGCCTATTTTTTGCCACAGTGATCGGCCCATGCGGCTAACAATGACCTTACGTACCAGTGAGAGTAGACGGAATGGTCAAATCAAGGTTGCACGAACACCTTTCTTTTTCTATAATAGACTACTTGACAGATCTGCCTATTTCACTACATTGAAGTGCGGGTGATACGTAGCGCTACATGTTGGGGTCCACAAGCTTTATTGAAAAGGGGCACATACCTCGTGGCCCATCTCCAGTGACGCAAATGCTCGTCACGGAAGTTCATTTCAGCTTCGCACACACCTAGTTTTGTATACCCAGTTATGCATGTGGAAATGAGCTTGGTTGAAGAGAAGCACATGGCAGTGACACCTATGCGGTGACCGAGATTTACGTCAAAGAGTTACAATAATCTGGAACTAGCCTGCTTTCATCTATTCCCTGATGCAAGCCTGGCGGAGCCCGTCTTTTGAAGAAAAGCACATGAAAACTGTCTCCTTTTCAGTTACACTGATTGCCGTTACATACGTTCACGAAATTGTGGCACGTACCGTCTCGGCAACGCATTTAAATGAGGTAACATTGACTTTATGAAAGATCTACATGTAATCAGCGAAATATAGCCATAAAGCAGGTTCGTGTGAATGGGTCAGCTAAGAGAGGCGCATATGCATGTCACATACATAGGACACAACCTGTTCCGCCTATAGGCTAGTAATGCCGTTTCGCCACGAAAACAGCCCCTCATTACTGATATAGTGAGGGGATAGTGGATGGCCCGATGGTACATGTAGGCGAGAAAGCAGAGAAAATCCACGAACTGCCCATAATGATGTCAAACCGTCGCTTTCGTGACGACCCCCAGATATTCAGCTAATAGCTCTACAACCTGGGCCAAGCACACATTAAACCCGCAGTGCTGGAGAAACGCTGCCCACCTACCTGGACTCATCACATTCATATGCCTGTATAACCTTACTCTGTCACCCTTCGGGGTAGCCGAGTACCTAAGGCGCTAGTATACTCGGCTCGAAATTGCGGGCTAATCCCCGGCTCCGGAGATTGCAGTTTGAATGGAGGCACACTGCGAAGACGCCCGTGTGCATCATAGCGCACGTTAAAGATCCCCAGTTGGGCAAAATTCTCCGTAGACCTCCACTACGGCGTCCCTGTGACGTAAAACCACCCCCCCCCCCCCTATTGGCGATAAAACTATCGTTACTCTACCCCGTTTTTTCCGAAACTATACTTTTCTCGAGCTTGTTAAAAAAACGCCTATTTTTTTGCCACAGCGATCGGCCCATGCGGCTAACAATGACCTTACGTACCAGTGAGAGTAGACGGAATGGTCAAATCAAGGTTGCACGAACACCTTTCTTTTTCTATAATAGACTACTTGACAGATCTGCCTATTTCACTACATTGAAGTGCGGCTGATACGTAGCGCTACATGTTGGGGTCCACAAGCTTTATTGAAAAGGGGCACATACCTCGTGGCCCATCTCCAGTGACGCAAATGCTCGTCACGGAAGTTCATTTCAGCTTCGCACACACCTAGTTTTGTATACCCAGTTATGCATGTGGAAATGAGCTTGGTTGAAGAGAAGCACATGGCAGTGACACCTATGCGGTGACCGAGATTTACGTCAAAGACGTACAATAATATGGAACTAGCCTGCTTTCATCTATTCCCTGATGCAAGCCTGGCGGAGCCCGTCTTTTGAAGAAAAGCACATGAAAACTGTCTCCTTTTCAGTTACACTGATTGCCGTTACATACGTTCACTAAATTGTGGCACGTACCGTCTCGGCAACGCATTTAAATGAGGTCACATTGACTTTATGAAAGATCTACATGTAATCAGCGAAATATAGCCATAAAGCAGGTATCGTGTCAAATGGGTCAGCTAAGAGAGGCGCATATGCATGTCACATACCTAGGACACAACCTGTTCCGCCTATAGGCTAGTAATGCCGTTTCGCCATGAAAACAGCCCCTCATTACTGATATAGTGAGGGGATAGTGGATGGCCCGATGGTACATGTAGGCCAGAAAGCAGAGAAAATCCATGAACTGCCCATAATGATGTCAAACCGTCGCTTTCGTGACGACCCCCAGATATTGAGATAATAGCTCTACAACTTGGGCCAAGCACACATTAAACCCGCAGTGCTGGAGAAACGCTGCCCACCTACCTGGACTCATCACATTCATATGCCTGTATAACCTTACTCTGTCACCCTTCGGGGTAGCCGAGTACCTAAGGCGCTAGTATACTCGGCTCGAAATTGCGGGCTAATCCCCGGCTCCGGAGATTGCAGTTTGAATGGAGGCACACTGCGAAGACGCCCGTGTGCATCGTAGCGCACGTTAAAGATCCCCAGTTGGGCAAAATTCTCCGTAGACCTCCACTACGGCGTCCCTGTGACGTAAAACCACCCCCCCCCCTATTGGCGATAAAACTATCGTTACTCTACCCCGTTTTTTCCGAAACTATACTTTTCTCGAGCTTGTTAAAAAAACGCCTATTTTTTTGCCACAGCGATCGGCCCATGCGGCTAACAATGACCTTACGTACCAGTGAGAGTAGACGGAATGGTCAAATCAAGGTTGCATGAACACCTTTCTTTTTCTATAATAGACTACTTGACAGATCTGCCTATTTCACTACATTGAAGTGCGGGTGATACGTAGCGCTACATGTTGGGGTCCACAAGCTTTATTGAAAAGGGGCACATACCTCGTGGCCCATCTCCAGTGACGCAAATGCTCGTCACGGAAGTTCATTTCAGCTTCGCACACACCTAGTTTTGTATACCCAGTTATGCATGTGGAAATGAGCTTGGTTGAAGAGAAGCACATGGCAGTGACACCTATGCGGTGACCGAGATTTACGTCAAAGAGTTACAATAATCTGGAACTAGCCTGCTTTCATCTATTCCCTGATGCAAGCCTGGCGGAGCCCGTCTTTTGAATAAAAGCACATGAAAACTGTCTCCTTTTCTGTTACACTGATTGCCGTTACATACGTTCACGAAATTGTGGCACGTACCGTCTCGGCAACGCATTTAAATGAGGTAACATTGACTTTATGAAAGATCTACATGTAATCAGCGAAATATAGCCATAAAGCAGGTTCGTGTGAATGGGTCAGCTAAGAGAGGCGCATATGCATGTCACATACCTAGGACACAACCTGTTCCGCCTATAGGCTAGTAATGCCGTTTCGCCACGAAAACAGCCCCTCATTACTGATATAGTGAGGGGATAGTGGATGGCCCGATGGTACATGTAGGCGAGAAAGCAGAGAAAATCCACGAACTGCCCATAATGATGTCAAACCGTCGCTTTCGTGACGACCCCCAGATATTCAGCTAATAGCTCTACAACCTGGGCCAAGCACACATTAAACCCGCAGTGCTGGAGAAACGCTGCCCACCTACCTGGACTCATCACATTCATATGCCTGTATAACCTTACTCTGTCACCCTTCGGGGTAGCCGAGTACCTAAGGCGCTAGTATACTCGGCTCGAAATTGCGGGCTAATCCCCGGCTCCGGAGATTGCAGTTTGAATGGAGGCACACTGCGAAGACGCCCGTGTGCATCGTAGCGCACGTTAAAGATCCCCAGTTGGGCAAAATTCTCCGTAGACCTCCACTACGGCGTCCCTGGGACGTAAAACCACCCCCCCCCCCCCCTATTGGCGATAAAACTATCGTTACTCTACCCCGTTTTTTCCGAAACTATACTTTTCTCGAGCTTGTTAAAAAAACGCCTATTTTTTTGCCACAGCGATCGGCCCATGCGGCTAACAATGACCTTACGTACCAGTGAGAGTAGACGGAATGGTCAAATCAAGGTTCACGAACACCTTTCTTTTTCTATAATAGACTACTTGACAGATCTGCCTATTTCACTACATTGAAGTGCGGCTGATACGTAGCGCTACATGTTGGGGTCCACAAGCTTTATTGAAAAGGGGCACATACCTCGTGGCCCATCTCCAGTGACGCAAATGCTCGTCACGGAAGTTCATTTCAGCTTCGCACACACCTAGTTTTGTATACCCAGTTGTGCATGTGGAAATGAGCTTGGTTGAAGAGAAGCACATGGCAGTGACACCTATGCGGTGACCGAGATTTACGTCAGAGAGTTACAATAATCTGGAACTAGCCTGCTTTCATCTATTCCCTGATGCAAGCCTGGCGGAGCCCGTCTTTTGAAGAAAAGCACATGAAAACTGTCTCCTTTTCAGTTACACTGATTGCCGTTACATACGTTCACTAAATTGTGGCACGTACCGTCTCGGCAACGCATTTAAATGAGGTCACATTGACTTTATGAAAGATCTACATGTAATCAGCGAAATATAGCCATAAAGCAGGTATCGTGTCAAATGGGTCAGCTAAGAGAGGCGCATATGCATGTCACATACCTAGCACACAACCTGTTCCGCCTATAGGCTAGTAATGCCGTTTCGCCACGAAAACAGCCCCTCATTACTGATATAGTGAGGGGATAGTGGATGGCCCGATGGTACATGTAGGCGAGAAAGCAGAGAAAATCCACGAACTGCCCATAATGATGTCAAACCGTCGCTTTCGTGACGACCCCCAGATATTCAGCTAATAGCTCTACAACCTGGGCCAAGCACACATTAAACCCGCAGTGCTGGAGAAACGCTGCCCACCTACCTGGACTCATCACATTCATATGCCTGTATAACCTTACGCTGTCACCCTTCGGGGTAGCCGAGTACCTAAGGCGCTAGTATACTCGGCTCGAAATTGCGGGCTAATCCCCGGCTCCGGAGAATGCAGTTGGAATGGAGGCACACTGCGAAGACGCCCGTGTGCATCGTAGCGCACGTTAAAGATCCTCAGTTGGGCAAAATTCTCCGTAGACCTCCACTACGGCGTCCCTGTGACGTAAAACCACCCCCCTCCCCTATTGGCGATAAAACTATCGTTACTCTACCCCGTTTTTTCCGAAACTATACTTACTCGAGCTTGTTAAAAAAACGCCAATTTTTTTGCCACAGCGATCAGCCCATGTGGCTAACAATGCACTTACGTACCAGTGAGAGTAGACGGAATGGTCAAATCAAGGTTGCACAAACACCTTTCTTTTTCTATAATAGACTACTTGACAGATCTTCCTATTTCACTACATTGAAGTGCGGCTGATACGTAGCGCTACATGTTGGGGTCCACTAGCTTTATTGAAAAGGGGCACATACCTCGTGGCCCATCTCCAGTAACGCAAATGCTCGTCACGGAAGTTCATTTCAGCTTCGCACACGCCTAGTTTTGTATACCCAGTTATGCATGTGGAAATGAGCTTGGTTGAAGAGAAGCACATGGCAGTGACACCTATGCGGTGACCGAGATTTACGTCAAAGAGTTACAATAATCTGGAACTAGCCTGCTTTCATCTATTCCCTGATGCAAGCCTGGCGGAGCCCGTCTTTTGAAGAAAAGCACATGAAAACTGTCTCCTTTTCAGTTACACTGATTGCCGTTACATACGTTCACGAAATTGTGGCACGTACCGTCTCGGCAACGCATTTAAATGAGGTAACATTGACTTTATGAAAGATCTACATGTAATCAGCGAAATATAGCCATAAAGCAGGTTCGTGTGAATGGGTCAGCTAAGAGAGGCGCATATGCATGTCACATACCTAGGACACAACCTGTTCCGCCTATAGGCTAGTAATGCCGTTTCGCCACGAAAACAGCCCCTCATTACTGATATAGTGAGGGGATAGTGGATGGCCCGATGGTACATGTAGGCGAGAAAGCAGAGAAAATCCACGAACTGCCCATAATGATGTCAAACCGTCGCTTTCGTGACGACCCCCAGATATTCAGCTAATAGCTCTACAACCTGGGCCAAGCACACATTAAACCCGCAGTGCTGGAGAAACGCTGCCCACCTACCTGGACTCATCACATTCATATGCCTGTATAACCTTACTCTGTCACCCTTCGGGGTAGCCGAGTACCTAAGGCGCTAGTATACTCGGCTCGAAGTTGCGGGCTAATCCCCGGCTCCGGAGATTGCAGTTGGAATGGAGGCACACTGCGAAGACGCCCGTGTGCATCGTAGCGCACGTTAAAGATCCCCAGTTGGGCAAAATTCTCCGTAGACCTCCACTACGGCGTCCCTGTGACGTAACCCCCCCCCCTATTGGCGATAAAACTATCGTTACTCTACCCCGTATTTTCCGAAACTATACTTACTCGAGCTTGTTAAAAAAACGCCAATTTTTTTGCCACAGCGATCAGCCCATGCGGCTAACAATGCACTTACGTACCAGTGAGAGTAGACGGAATGGTCAAATCAAGGTTGCACAAACACCTTTCTTTTTCTATAATAGACTACTTGACAGATCTTCCTATTTCACTACATTGAAGTGCGGCTGATACGTAGCGCTACATGTTGGGGTCCACAAGCTTTATTGAAAAGGGGCACATACCTCGTGGCCCATCTCCAGTGACGCAAATGCTCGTCACGGAAGTTCATTTCAGCTTCGCACACACCTAGTTTTGTATACCCAGTTGTGCATGTGGAAATGAGCTTGGTTGAAGAGAAGCACATGGCAGTGACACCTATGCGGTGACCGAGATTTACGTCAGAGAGTTACAATAATCTGGAACTAGCCTGCTTTCATCTATTCCCTGATGCAAGCCTGGCGGAGCCCGTCTTTTGAAGAAAAGCACATGAAAACTGTCTCCTTTTCAGTTACACTGATTGCCGTTACATACGTTCACTAAATTGTGGCACGTACCGTCTCGGCAACGCATTTAAATGAGGTCACATTGACTTTATGAAAGATCTACATGTAATCAGCGAAATATAGCCATAAAGCAGGTATCGTGTCAAATGGGTCAGCTAAGAGAGGCGCATATGCATGTCACATACCTAGCACACAACCTGTTCCGCCTATAGGCTAGTAATGCCGTTTCGCCACGAAAACAGCCCCTCATTACTGATATAGTGAGGGGATAGTGGATGGCCCGATGGTACATGTAGGCGAGAAAGCAGAGAAAATCCACGAACTGCCCATAATGATGTCAAACCGTCGCTTTCGTGACGACCCCCAGATATTCAGCTAATAGCTCTACAACCTGGGCCAAGCACACATTAAACCCGCAGTGCTGGAGAAACGCTGCCCACCTACCTGGACTCATCACATTCATATGCCTGTATAACCTTACTCTGTCACCCTTCGGGGTAGCCGAGTACCTAAGGCGCTAGTATACTCGGCTCGAAATTGCGGGCTAATCCCCGGCTCCGGAGAATGCAGTTGGAATGGAGGCACACTGCGAAGACGCCCGTGTGCATCGTAGCGCACGTTAAAGATCCTCAGTTGGGCAAAATTCTCCGTAGACCTCCACTACGGCGTCCTGTGACGTAAAACCACCCCCCTCCCCTATTGGCGATAAAACTATCGTTACTCTACCCCGTTTTTTCCGAAACTATACTTACTCGAGCTTGTTAAAAAAACGCCAATTTTTTTGCCACAGCGATCAGCCCATGTGGCTAACAATGCACTTACGTACCAGTGAGAGTAGACGGAATGGTCAAATCAAGGTTGCACAAACACCTTTCTTTTTCTATGATAGACTACTTGACAGATCTTCCTATTTCACTACATTGAAGTGCGGCTGATACGTAGCGCTACATGTTGGGGTCCACAAGCTTTATTGAAACGGGGCACATACCTCGTGGCCCATCTCCAGTGACGCAAATGCTCGTCACGGAAGTTCATTTCAGCTTCGCACACACCTAGTTTTGTATACCCAGTTGTGCATGTGGAAATGAGCTTGGTTGAAGAGAAGCACATGGCAGTGACACCTATGCGGTGACCGAGATTTACGTCAAAGAGTTACAATAATCTGGAACTAGCCTGCTTTCATCTATTCCCTGATGCAAGCCTGGCGGAGCCCGTCTTTTGAAGAAAAGCACATGAAAACTGTCTCCTTTTCAGTTACACTGATTGCCGTTACATACGTTCACGAAATTGTGGCACGTACCGTCTCGGCAACGCATTTAAATGATGTAACATTGACTTTATGAAAGATCTACATGTAATCAGCAAAATACAGCCATAAAGCAGGTTCGTGTGAATGGGTCAGCTAAGAGAGGCGCATATGCATGTCACATACCTAGGACACAACCTGTTCCGCCTATAGGCTAGTAATGCCGTTTCGCCACGAAAACAGCCCCTCATTACTGATATAGTGAGGGGATAGTGGATGGCCCGATGGTACATGTAGGCGAGAAAGCAGAGAAAATCCACGAACTGCCCATAATGATGTCAAACCGTCGCTTTCGTGACGACCCCCAGATATTCAGCTAATAGCTCTACAACCTGGGCCAAGCACACATTAAACCCGCAGTGCTGGAGAAACGCTGCCCACCTACCTGGACTCATCACATTCATATGCCTGTATAACCTTACTCTGTCACCCTTCGGGGTAGCCGAGTACCTAAGGCGCTAGTATACTCGGCTCGAGATTGCGGGCTAATCCCCGGCTCCGGAGATTGCAGTTTGAATGCAGGCACACTGCGAAGACGCCCGTGTGCATCGTAGCGCACGTTAAAGATCCCCAGTTGGGCAAAATTCTCCGTAGACCTCCACTACGGCGTCCCTGTGACGTAAAACCACCCCCCCCCCCCTATTGGCGATAAAACTATCGTTACTCTACCCCGTTTTTTCCGAAACTATACTTTTCTCGAGCTTGTTAAAAAAACGCCTATTTTTTTGCCACAGCGATCGGCCCATGCGGCTAACAATGACCTTACGTACCAGTGAGAGTAGACGGAATGGTCAAATCAAGGTTGCACGAACACCTTTCTTTTTCTATAATAGACTACTTGACAGATCTGCCTATTTCACTACATTGAAGTGCGGCTGATACGTAGCGCTACATGTTGGGGTCCACAAGCTTTATTGAAAAGGGGCACATACCTCGTGGCCCATCTCCAGTGACGCAAATGCTCGTCACGGAAGTTCATTTCAGCTTCGCACACACCTAGTTTTGTATACCCAGTTATACATGTGGAAATGAGCTTGGTTGAAGAGAAGCACATGGCAGTGACACCTATGCGGTGACGGAGATTTACGTCAAAGATTTACAATAATCTGGAACTAGCCTGCTTTCATCTATTCCCTGATGCAAGCCTGGCGGAGCCCGTCTTTTGAAGAAAAGCACATGAAAACTGTCTCCTTTTCAGTTACACTGATTGCCGTTACATACGTTCACTAAATTGTGGCACGTACCGTCTCGGCAACGCATTTAAATGAGGTCACATTGACTTTATGAAAGATCTACATGTAATCAGCGAAATACAGCCATAAAGCAGGTTCGTGTGAATGGGTCAGCTAAGAGAGGCGCATATGCATGTCACATACCTAGGACACAACCTGTTCCGCCTATAGGCTAGTAATGCCGTTTCGCCACGAAAACAGCCCCTCATTACTGATATAGTGAGGGGATAGTGGATGGCCCGATGGTACATGTAGGCGAGAAAGCAGAGAAAATCCACGAACTGCCCATAATGATGTCAAACCGTCGCTTTCGTGACGACCCCCAGATATTCAGCTAATAGCTCTACAACCTGGGCCAAGCACACATTAAACCCGCAGTGCTGGAGAAACGCTGCCCACCTACCTGGACTCATCACATTCATATGCCTGTATAACCTTGCTCTGTCACCCTTCGGGGTAGCCGAGTACCTAAGGCGCTAGTATACTCGGCTCGAAATTTCGGGCTAATCCCCGGCTCCGGAGATTGCAGTTGGAATGGAGGCACACTGCGAAGACGCCCGTGTGCATCGTAGCGCACGTTAAAGATCCCCAGTTGGGCAAAATTCTCCGTAGACCTCCACTACGGCGTCCCTGTGACGTAAAACCACCCCCCCCCTATTGGCGATAAAACTATCGTTACTCTACCCCGTTTTTTCCGAAACTATACTTACTCGAGCTTGTTAAAAAAACGCCAATTTTTTTGCCACAGCGATCAGCCCATGTGGCTAACAATGCACTTACGTACCAGTGAGAGTAGACGGAATGGTCAAATCAAGGTTGCACAAACACCTTTCTTTTTCTATAATAGACTACTTGACAGATCTTCCTATTTCACTACATTGAAGTGCGGCTGATAAGTAGCGCTACATGTTGGGGTCCACAAGCTTTATTGAAAAGGGGCACATACCTCGTGGCCCATCTCCAGTGACGCAAATGCTCGTCACGGAAGTTCATTTCAGCTTCGCACACACCTAGTTTTGTATACCCAGTTGTGCATGTGGAAATGAGCTTGGTTGAAGAGAAGCACATGGCAGTGACACCTATGCGGTGACCGAGATTTACGTCAAAGAGTTACAATAATCTGGAACTAGCCTGCTTTCATCTATTCCCTGATGCAAGCCTGGCGGAGCCCGTCTTTTGAAGAAAAGCACATGAAAACTGTCTCCTTTTCAGTTACACTGATTGCCGTTACATACGTTCACGAAATTGTGGCACGTACCGTCTCGGCAACGCATTTAAATGAGGTAACATTGACTTTATGAAAGATCTACATGTAATCAGCGAAATATAGCCATAAAGCAGGTTCGTGTGAATGGGTCAGCTAAGAGAGGCGCATATGCATGTCACATACCTAGGACACAACCTGTTCCGCCTATAGGCTAGTAATGCCGTTTCGCCACGAAAACAGCCCCTCATTACTGATATAGTGAGGGGATAGTGGATGGCCCGATGGTACATGTAGGCGAGAAAGCAGAGAAAATCCACGAACTGCCCATAATGATGTCAAACCGTCGCTTTCGTGACGACCCCCAGATATTCAGCTAATAGCTCTACAACCTGGGCCAAGCACACATTAAACCCGCAGTGCTGGAGAAACGCTGCCCACCTACCTGGACTCATCACATTCATATGCCTGTATAACCTTACTCTGTCACCCTTCGGGGTAGCCGAGTACCTAAGGCGCTAGTATACTCGGCTCGAAATTGCGCGCTAATCCCCGGCTCCGGAGATTGCAGTTTGAATGGAGGCACACTGCGAAGACGCCCGTGTGCATCGTAGCGCACGTTAAAGATCCCCAGTTGGGCAAAATTCTCCGTAGACCTCCACTACGGCGTCCCTGTGACGTAAAACCACCCCCCCCCTATTGGCGATAAAACTATCGTTACTCTACCCCGTTTTTTCCGAAACTATACTTTTCTCGAGCTTGTTAAAAAAACGCCTATTTTTTTGCCGCAGCGATCGGCCCATGCGGCTAACAATGACCTTACGTACCAGTGAGAGTAGACGGAATGGTCAAATCAAGGTTGCACGAACACCTTTCTTTTTCTATAATAGACTACTTGACAGATCTGCCTATTTCACTACATTGAAGTGCGGCTGATACGTAGCGCTACATGTTGGGGTCCACAAGCTTTATTGAAAAGGGGCACATACCTCGTGGCCCATCTCCAGTGACGCAAATGCTCGTCACGGAAGTTCATTTCAGCTTCGCACACACCTAGTTTTGTATACCCAGTTATGCATGTGGAAATGAGCTTGGTTGAAGAGAAGCACATGGCAGTGACACCTATGCGGTGACCGAGATTTACGTCAAAGAGTTACAATAATCTGGAACTAGCCTGCTTTCATCTATTCCCTGATGCAAGCCTGGCGGAGCCCGTCTTTTGAAGAAAAGCACATGAAAACTGTCTCCTTTTCAGTTACACTGATTGCCGTTACATACGTTCACGAAATTGTGGCACGTACCGTCTCGGCAACGCATTTAAATGAGGTAACATTGACTTTATGAAAGATCTACATGTAATCAGCGAAATACAGCCATAAAGCAGGTTCGTGTGAATGGGTCAGCTAAGAGAGGCGCATATGCATGTCACATACCTAGGACACAACCTGTTCCGCCTATAGGCTAGTAATGCCGTTTCGCCACGAAAACAGCCCCTCATTACTGATATAGTGAGGGGATAGTGGATGGCCCGATGGTACATGTAGGCGAGAAAGCAGAGAAAATCCACGAACTGCCCATAATGATGTCAAACCGTCGCTTTCGTGACGACCCCCAGATATTCAGCTAATAGCTCTACAACCTGGGCCAAGCACACATTAAACCCGCAGTGCTGGAGAAACGCTGCCCACCTACCTGGACTCATCACATTCATATGCCTGTATAACCTTACTCTGTCACCCTTCGGGGTAGCCGAGTACCTAAGGCGCTAGTATACTCGGCTCGAAATTGCGGGCTAATCCCCGGCTCCGGAGATTGCAGTTGGAATGGAGGCACACTGCGAAGACGCCCGTGTGCATCGTAGCGCACGTTAAAGATCCCCAGTTGGGCAAAATTCTCCGTAGACCTCCACTACGGCGTCCCTGTGACGTAAAACCACCCCCCCCCCCCTATTCGCGATAAAACTACCGTTACTCTACCCCGTTTTTTCCGAAACTATACTTACTCGAGCTTGTTAAAAAAACGCCAATTTTTTTGCCACAGCGATCAGCCCATGTGGCTAACAATGCACTAACGTACCAGTGAGAGTAGACGGAATGGTCAAATCAAGGTTGCACAAACACCTTTCTTTTTCTATAATAGACTACTTGACAGATCTTCCTATTTCACTACATTGAAGTGCGGCTGATACGTAGCGCTACATGTTGGGGTCCACAAGCTTTATTGAAAAGGGGCACATACCTCGTGGCCCATCTCCAGTGACGCAAATGCTCGTCACGGAAGTTCATTTCAGCTTCGCACACACCTAGTTTTGTATACCCAGTTGTGCATGTGGAAATGAGCTTGGTTGAAGAGAAGCACATGGCAGTGACACCTATGCGGTGACCGAGATTTACGTCAAAGACGTACAATAATATGGAACTAGCCTGCTTTCATCTATTCCCTGATGCAAGCCTGGCGGAGCCCGTCTTTTGAATAAAAGCACATGAAAACTGTCTCCTTTTCAGTTACACTGATTGCCGTTACATACGTTCACTAAATTGTGGCACGTACCGTCTCGGCAACGCATTTAAATGAGGTCACATTGACTTTATGAAAGATCTACATGTAATCAGCGAAATATAGCCATAAAGCAGGTATCGTGTCAAATGGGTCAGCTAAGAGAGGCGCATATGCATGTCACATACCTAGGACACAACCTGTTCCGCCTATAGGCTAGTAATGCCGTTTCGCCATGAAAACAGCCCCTCATTACTGATATAGTGAGGGGATAGTGGATGGCCCGATGGTACATGTAGGCCAGAAAGCAGAGAAAATCCACGAACTGCCCATAATGATGTCAAACCGTCGCTTTCGTGACGACCCCCAGATATTCAGCTAATAGCTCTACAACCTGGGCCAAGCACACCTTAAACCCGCAGTGCTGGAGAAACGCTGCCCACCTACCTGGACTCATCACATTCATATGCCTGTATAACCTTACTCTGTCACCCTTCGGGGTAGCCGAGTACCTAAGGCGCTAGTATACTCGGCTCGAAATTGCGGGCTAATCCCCGGCTCCGGAGATTGCAGTTTGAATGGAGGCACACTGCGAAGACGCCCGTGTGCATCGTAGCGCACGTTAAAGATCCCCAGTTGGGCAAAATTCTCCGTAGACCTCCACTACGGCGTCCCTGTGACGTAAAACCACCCCCCCCCTATTGGCGATAAAACTATCGTTACTCTACCCCGTTTTTTCCGAAACTATACTTTTCTCGAGCTTGTTAAAAAAACGCCTATTTTTTTGCCACAGCGATCGGCCCATGCGGCTAACAATGACCTTACGTACCAGCGAGAGTAGACGGAATGGTCAAATCAAGGTTGCACGAACACCTTTCTTTTTCTATAATAGACTACTTGACAGATCTGCCTATTTCACTACATTGAAGTGCGGCTGATACGTAGCGCTACATGTTGGGGTCCACAAGCTTTATTGAAAAGGGGCACATACCTCGTGGCCCATCTCCAGTGACGCAAATGCTCGTCACGGAAGTTCATTTCAGCTTCGCACACACCTAGTTTTGTATACCCAGTTATGCATGTGGAAATGAGCTTGGTTGAAGAGAAGCACATGGCAGTGACACCTATGCGGTGACCGAGATTTACGTCAAAGAGTTACAATAATCTGGAACTAGCCTGCTTTCATCTATTCCCTGATGCAAGCCTGGCGGAGCCCGTCTTTTGAAGAAAAGCACATGAAAACTGTCTCCTTTTCAGTTACACTGATTGCCGTTACATACGTTCACGAAATTGTGGCACGTACCGTCTCGGCAACGCATTTAAATGAGGTAACATTGACTTTATGAAAGATCTACATGTAATCAGCGAAATATAGCCATAAAGCAGGTTCGTGTGAATGGGTCAGCTAAGAGAGGCGCATATGCATGTCACATACCTAGGACACAACCTGTTCCGCCTATAGGCTAGTAATGCCGTTTCGCCACGAAAACAGCCCCTCATTACTGATATAGTGAGGGGATAGTGGATGGCCCGATGGTACATGTAGGCGAGAAAGCAGAGAAAATCCACGAACTGCCCATAATGATGTCAAACCGTCGCTTTCGTGACGACCCCCAGATATTCAGCTAATAGCTCTACAACCTGGGCCAAGCACACATTAAACCCGCAGTGCTGGAGAAACGCTGCCCACCTACCTGGACTCATCACATTCATATGCCTGTATAACCTTACTCTGTCACCCTTCGGGGTAGCCGAGTACCTAAGGCGCTAGTATACTCGGCTCGAAATTGCGGGCTAATCCCCGGCTCCGGAGATTGCAGTTGGAATGGAGGCACACTGCGAAGACGCCCGTGTGCATCGTAGCGCACGTTAAAGATCCCCAGTTGGGCAAAATTCTCCGTAGACCTCCACTACGGCGTCCCTGTGACGTAAAACCACCCCCCCCCCCCTATTGGCGATAAAACTATCGTTACTCTACCCCGTTTTTTCCGAAACTATACTTACTCGAGCTTGTTAAAAAAACACCAATTTTTTTGCCACAGCGATCAGCCCATGTGGATAACAATGCACTTACGTACCAGTGAGAGTAGACGGAATGGTCAAATCAAGGTTGCACAAACACCTTTCTTTTTCTATAATAGACTACTTGACAGATCTTCCTATTTCACTACATTGAAGTGCGGCTGATACGTAGCGCTACATGTTGGGGTCCACAAGCTTTATTGAAAAGGGGCACATACCTCGTGGCCCATCTCCAGTGACGCAAATGCTCGTCACGGAAGTTCATTTCAGCTTCGCAAACACCTAGTTTTGTATACCCAGTTGTGCATGTGGAAATGAGCTTGGTTGAAGAGAAGCACATGGCAGTGACACCTATGCGGTGACCGAGATTTACGTCAAAGACGTACAATAATATGGAACTAGCCTGCTTTCATCTATTCCCTGATGCAAGCCTGGCGGAGCCCGTCTTTTGAAGAAAAGCACATGAAAACTGTCTCCTTTTCAGTTACACTGATTGCCGTTACATACGTTCACTAAATTGTGGCACGTACCGTCTCGGCAACGCATTTAAATGAGGTCACATTGACTTTATGAAAGATCTACATGTAATCAGCGAAATATAGCCATAAAGCAGGTATCGTGTCAAATGGGTCAGCTAAGAGAGGCGCATATGCATGTCACATACCTAGGACACAACCTGTTCCGCCTATAAGCTAGTAATGCCGTTTCGCCATGAAAACAGCCCCTCATTACTGATATAGTGAGGGGATAGTGGATGGCCCGATGGTACATGTAGGCCAGAAAGCAGAGAAAATCCACGAACTGCCCATAATGATGTCAAACCGTCGCTTTCGTGACGACCCCCAGATATTCAGCTAATAGCTCTACAACCTGGGCCAAGCACACATTAAACCCGCAGTGCTGGAGAAACGCTGCCCACCTACCTGGACTCATCACATTCATATGCCTGTATAACCTTACTCTGTCACCCTTCGGGGTAGCCGAGTACCTAAGGCGCTAGTATACTCGGCTCGAAATTGCGGGCTAATCCCCGGCTCCGGAGATTGCAGTTTGAATGGAGCCACACTGCGAAGACGCCCGTGTGCATCGTAGCGCACGTTAAAGATCCCCAGTTCTGCAAAATTCTCCGTAGACCTTCACTACGGCGTCCCTGTGACGTAAAACCAGCCCCCCCCCCCTCTATTGGCGACAAAACTATCGTTACTCTACCCCGTTTTTTCCGAAACTATACTTTTCTCGAGCTTGTTAAAAAAACGCCTATTTTTTTGCCACAGCGATCGGCCCATGCGGCTAACAATGACCTTACGTACCAGTGAGAGTAGACGGAATGGTCAAATCAAGGTTGCACGAACACCTTTCTTTTTCTATAATAGACTACTTGACTGATCTGCCTATTTCACTACATTGAAGTGCGGCTGATACGTAGCGCTACATGTTGGGATCCACAAGCTTTATTCAAAAGGGGCACATACCTCGTGGCCCATCTCCAGTGACGCAAATGCTCGTCACGGAAGTTCATTTCAGCTTCGTACACACCTAGTTTTGTATACCCATTTATGCATGTGGAAATGAGCTTGGTTGAAGAGAAGCACATGGCAGTGACACATATGCGGTGACCGAGATTTACGTCAAAGAGTTACAATAATCTGGAACTAGCCTGCTTTCATCTATTCCCTGATGCAAGCCTGGCGGAGCCCGTCTTTTGAAGAAAAGCACATGAAAACTGTCTCCTTTTCAGTTACACTGATTGCCGTTACATACGTTCACTAAATTGTGGCACGTACCGTCTCGGCAACGCATTTAAATGAGGTCACATTGACTTTATGAAAGATCTACATGTAATCAGCGAAATATAGCCATAAAGCAGGTATCGTGTCAAATGGGTCAGCTAAGAGAGGCGCATATGCATGTCACATACCTAGGACACAACCTGTTCCGCCTATAGGCTAGTAATGCCGTTTCGCCATGAAAACAGCCCCTCATTACTGATATAGTGAGGGGATAGTGGATGGCCCGATGGTACATGTAGGCCAGAAAGCAGAGAAAATCCACGAACTGCCCATAATGATGTCAAACCGTCGCTTTCGTGACGACCCCCAGATATTCAGCTAATAGCTCTACAACCTGGGCCAAGCACACATTAAACCCGCAGTGCTGGAGAAACGCTGCCCACCTACCTGGAGTCATCACATTCATATGCCTGTATAACCTTACTCTGTCACCCTTCGGGGTAGCCGAGTACCTAAGGCGCTAGTATACTCGGCTCGAAATTGCGGGCTAATCCCCGGCTCCGGAGATTGCAGTTTGAATGGAGGCACACTGCGAAGACGCCCGTGTGCATCGTAGCGCACGTTAAAGATCGCCAGTTGGGCAAAATTCTCCGTAGACCTCCACTACGGCGTCCCTGTGACGTAAACCCCCCCCCCCCCCCCCTATTGGCGATAAAACTATCGTTACTCTACCCCGTTTTTTCCGAAACTATACTTTTCTCGAGCTTGTTAAAAAAACGCCGATTTTTTTGCCACAGCGATCGGCCCATGCGGCTAACAATGACCTTACGTACCAGTGAGAGTAGACGGAATGGTGAAATCAAGGTTGCACGAACACCTTTCTTTTTCTATAATAGACTACTTGACAGATCTTCCTATTTCACTACATTGAAGTGCGGCTGATACGTAGCGCTACATGTTGGGGTCCACAAGCTTTATTGAAAAGGAGCACATACCTCGTGGCCCATCTCCAGTGACACAAATGCTCGTCACGGAAGCTCATTTCAGCTTCGCACACACCTAGTTTTGTATACCCAGTTGTGCATGTGGAAATGAGCTTGGTTGAAGAGAAGCACATGGCAGTGACACCTATGCGGTGACCGAGATTTACGTCAAAGACGTACAATAATATGGAACTAGCCTACTTTCATCTATTCCCTGATGCAAGCCTGGCGGAGCCCGTCTTTTGAAGAAAAGCACACGAAAACTGTCTCCTTTTCAGTTACACTGATTGCCGTTACATACGTTCACTAAATTGTGGCACGTACCGTCTCGGCAACGCATTTAAATGAGGTTACATTGACTTTATGAAAGATCTACATGTAATCAGCGAAATATAGCCATAAAGCAGGTTCGTGTCAAATGGGTCAGCTAAGAGAGGCGCATATGCATGTCACATACCTAGGACACAACCTGTTCCGCCTATAGGCTAGTAATGCCGTTTCGCCACGAAAACAGCCCCTCATTACTGATATAGTGAGGGGATAGTGGATGGCCCGATGGTACATGTAGGCGAGAAAGCAGAGAAAATCCACGAACTGCCCATAATGATGTCAAACCGTCGCTTTCGTGACGACCCCCAGATATTCAGCTAATAGCTCTACAACCTGGGCCAAGCACACAATAAACCCGCAGTGCTGGAGAAACGCTGCCCACCTACCTGGACTCATCACATTCATATGCCTGTATAACCTTACTCTGTCACCCTTCGGGGTAGCCGAGTACCTAAGGCGCTAGTATACTCGACTCGAAATTGCGGGCTAATCCCCGGCTCCGGAGATTGCAGTTGGAATGGAGGCACACTGCGAAGACGCCCGTGTGCATCGTAGCGCACGTTAAAGATCCCCAGTTGGGCAAAATTCTCCGTAGACCTCCACTACGGCGTCCCTGTGACGTAAAACCACCCCCCCCCCCCCTATTGGCGATAAAACTATCGTTACTCTACCCCGTTTTTTCCGAAACTATACTTACTCGAGCTTGTTAAAAAAACGCCAATTTTTTTGCCACAGCGATCAGCCCATGTGGCTAACAATGCACTTACGTACCAGTGAGAGTAGACGGAATGGTCAAATCAAGGTTGCACAAACACCTTTCTTTTTCTATAATAGACTACTTGACAGATCTTCCTATTTCACTACATTGAAGTGCGGCTGATACGTAGCGCTACAAGTTGGGGTCCACAAGCTTTATTGAAAAGGGGCACATACCTCGTGGCCCATCTCCAGTGACGCAAATGCTCGTCACGGAAGTTCATTTCAGCTTCGCACACACCTAGTTTTGTATACCCAGTTGTGCATGTGGAAATGAGCTTGGTTGAAGAGAAGCACATGGCAGTGACACCTATGCGGTGACCGAGATTTACGTCAAAGAGTTACAATAATCTGGAACTAGCCTGCTTTCATCTATTCCCTGATGCAAGCCTGGCGGAGCCCGTATTTTGAAGAAAAGCACATGAAAACTGTCTCCTTTTCAGTTACACTGATTGCCGTTACATACGTTCACGAAATTGTGGCACGTACCGTCTCGGCAACGCATTTAAATGAGGTAACATTGACTTTATGAAAGATCTACATGTAATCAGCGAAATATAGCCATAAAGCAGGTTCGTGTGAATGGGTCAGCTAAGAGAGGCGCATATGCATGTCACATACCTAGGACACAACCTGTTCCGCCTATAGGCTAGTAATGCCGTTTCGCCACGAAAACAGCCCCTCATTACTGATATAGTGAGGGGATAGTGGATGGCCCGATGGTACATGTAGGCGAGAAAGCAGAGAAAATCCACGAACTGCCCATAATGATGTCAAACCGTCGCTTTCGTGACGACCCCCAGATATTCAGCTAATAGCTCTACAACCTGGGCCAAGCACACATTAAACCCGCAGTGCTGGAGAAACGCTGCCCACCTACCTGGACTCATCACATTCATATGCCTGTATAACCTTACTCTGTCACCCTTCGGGGTAGCCGAGTACATAAGGCGCTAGTATACTCGGCTCGAAATTGCGGGCTAATCCCCGGCTCCGGAGATTGCAGTTTGAATGGAGGCACACTGCGAAGACGCCCGTGTGCATCGTAGCGCACGTTAAAGATCCCCAGTTGTGCAAAATTCTCCGTAGACCTCCACTACGGCGTCCCTGTGACGTAAACCCCCCCCCCCCCCCCTCTATTGGCGACAAAGCTATCGTTACTCTACCCCGTTTTTTCCGAAACTATACTTTTCTCGAGCTTGTTAAAAAAACGCCTATTTTTTTGCCACAGCGATCGGCCCATGCGGCTAACAATGACCTTACGTACCAGTGAGAGTAGACGGAATGGTCAAATCAAGGTTGCACGAACACCTTTCTTTTTCTATAATAGACTACTTGACAGATCTGCCTATTTCACTACATTGAAGTGCGGCTGATACGTAGCGCTACATGTTGGGGTCCACAAGCTTTATTGAAAAGGGGCACATACCTCGTGGCCCATCTCCAGTGACGCAAATGCTCGTCACGGAAGTTCATTTCAGCTTCGCACACACCTAGTTTTGTATACCCAGTTATGCATGTGGAAATGAGCTTGGTTGAAGAGAAGCACATGGCAGTGACACCTATGCGGTGACCGAGATTTACGTCAAAGAGTTACAATAATCTGGAACTAGCCTGCTTTCATCTATTCCCTGATGCAAGCCTGGCGGAGCCCGTCTTTTGAAGAAAAGCACATGAAAACTGTCTCCTTTTCAGTTACACTGATTGCCGTTACATACGTTCACGAAATTGTGGCACGTACCGTCTCGGCAACGCATTTAAATGAGGTAACATTGACTTTATGAAAGATCTACATGTAATCAGCGAAATACAGCCACAAAGCAGGTTCGTGTGAATGGGTCAGCTAAGAGAGGCGCATATGCATGTCACATACCTAGGACACAACCTGTTCCGCCTATAGGCTAGTAATGCCGTTTCGCCACGAAAACAGCCCCTCATTACTGATATAGTGAGGGGATAGTGGATGGCCCGATGGTACATGTAGGCGAGAAAGCAGAGAAAATCCACGAACTGCCCATAATGATGTCAAACCGTCGCTTTCGTGACGACCCCCAGATATTCAGCTAATAGCTCTACAACCTGGGCCAAGCACACATTAAACCCGCAGTGCTGGAGAAACGCTGCCCACCTACCTGGACTCATCACATTCATATGCCTGTATAACCTTACTCTGTCACCCTTCGGGGTAGCCGAGTACCTAAGGCGCTAGTATACTCGGCTCGAAATTGCGGGCTAATCCCCGGCTCCGGAGATTGCAGTTGGAAAGGAGGCACACTGCGAAGACGCCCGTGTGCATCGTAGCGCACGTTAAAGATCTCCATTTGGGCAAAATTCTCCGTAGACCTCCACTACGGCGTCCCTGTGACGTAAAACCACCCCCCCCCCTATTGGCGATAAAACTATCGTTACTCTACCCCGTTTTTTCCGAAACTATACTTACTCGAGCTTGTTAAAAAAACGCCAATTTTTTTGCCACAGCGATCAGCCCATGTGGCTAACAATGCACTTACGTACCAGTGAGAGTAGACGGAATGGTCAAATCAAGGTTGCACAAACACCTTTCTTTTTCTATAATAGACTACTTGACAGACCTTCCTATTTCACTACATTGAAGTGCGGCTGATACGTAGCGCTACATGTTGGGGTCCACAAGCTTTATTGAAAAGGGGCACATACCTCGTGGCCCATCTCCAGTGACGCAAATGCTCGTCACGGAAGTTCATTTCAGCTTCGCACACACCTAGTTTTGTATACCCAGTTGTGCATGTGGAAATGAGCTTGGTTGAAGAGAAGCACATGGCAGTGACACCTATGCGGTGACCGAGATTTACGTCAAAGACGTACAATAATATGGAACTAGCCTGCTTTCATCTATTCCCTGATGCAAGCCTGGCGGAGCCCGTCTTTTGAAGAAAAGCACATGAAAACTGTCTCCTTTTCAGTTACACTGATTGCCGTTACATACGTTCACTAAATTGTGGCACGTACCGTCTCGGCAACGCATTTAAATGAGGTCACATTGACTTTATGAAAGATCTACATGTAATCAGCGAAATATAGCCATAAAGCAGGTATCGTGTCAAATGGGTCCGCTAAGAGAGGCGCATATGCATGTCACATACCTAGGACACAACCTGTTCCGCCTATAGGCTAGTAATGCCGTTTCGCCATGAAAACAGCCCCTCATTACTGATATAGTGAGGGGATAGTGGATGGCCCGATGGTACATGTAGGCCAGAAAGCAGAGAAAATCCACGAACTGCCCATAATGATGTCAAACCGTCGCTTTCGTGACGACCCCCAGATATTCAGCTAATAGCTCTACAACCTGGGCCAAGCACACCTTAAACCCGCAGTGCTGGAGAAACGCTGCCCACCTACCTGGACTCATCACATTCATATGCCTGTATAACCTTACTCTGTCACCCTTCGGGGTAGCCGAGTATCTAAGGCGCTAGTATACTCGGCTCGAAATTGCGGGCTAATCCCCGGCTCCGGAGATTGCAGTTTGAATGGAGGCACACTGCGAAGACGCCCGTGTGCATCCTAGCGCACGTTAAAGATCCCCAGTTGGGCAAAATTCTCCGTAGACCTCCACTACGGCGTCCCTGTGACGTAAAACCACCCCCCCCCCCCTATTGGCGATAAAACTATCGTTACTCTAAATCCGTTTTTTCCGAAACTATACTTTTCTCGAGCTTGTTAAAAAAACGCCTATTTTTTTGCCACAGCGATCGGCCCATGCGGCTAACAATGACCTTACGTACCAGTGAGAGTAGACGGAATGGTCAAATCAAGGTTGCACGAACACCTTTCTTTTTCTATAATAGACTACTTGACAGATCTGCCTATTTCACTACATTGAAGTGCGGCTGATACGTAGCGCTACATGTTGGGGTCCACAAGCTTTATTGAAAAGGGGCACATACCTCGTGGCCCATCTCCAGTGACGCAAATGCTCGTCACGGAAGTTCATTTCAGCTTCGCACACACCTAGTTTTGTATACCCAGTTATGCATGTGGAAATGAGCTTGGTTGAAGAGAAGCACATGGCAGTGACACCTATGCGGTGACCGAGATTTACGTCAAAGAGTTACAATAATCTGGAACTAGCCTGCTTTCATCTATTCCCTGATGTAAGCCTGGCGGAGCCCGTCTTTTGAAGAAAAGCACATGAAAACTGTCTCCTTTTCAGTTACACTGATTGCCGTTACATACGTTCACGAAATTGTGGCACGTACCGTCTCGGCAACGCATTTAAATGAGGTAACATTGACTTTATGAAAGATCTACATGTAATCAGCGAAATATAGCCATAAAGCAGGTTCGTGTCAAATGGGTCAGCTAAGAGAGGCGCATATGCATGTCACATACCTAGGACACAACCTGTTCCGCCTATAGGCTAGTAATGCCGTTTCACCAAGAAAACAGCCCCTCATTACTGATATAGTGAGGGGATAGTGGATGGCCCGATGGTACATGTAGGCGAGAAAGCAGAGAAAATCCACGAACTGCCCATAATGATGTCAAACCGTCGCTTTCGTGACGACCCCCAGATATTCAGCTAATAGCTTTACAACCTGGGCCAAGCACACATTAAACCCGCAGTGCTGGAGAAACGCTGCCCACCTACCTGGACTCATCACATTCATATGCCTGTATAACCTTACTCTGTCACCCTTCGGGGTAGCCGAGTACCTAAGGCGCTAGTATACTCGGCTCGAAATTGCGGGCTAATCCCCGGCTCCGGAGATTGCAGTTTGAATGGAGGCACACTGCGAAGACGCCCGTGTGCATCGTAGCGCACGTTAAAGATCCCCAGTTGGGCAAAATTCTCCGTAGACCTCCACTACGGCGTCCCTGTGACGTAAAACCACCCCCCCCCCCTATTGGCGATAAAACTATCGTTACTCTACCCCGTTTTTTCCGAAACTATACTTTTCTCGAGCTTGTTAAAAAAACGCCTATTTTTTGCCACAGCGATCGGCCCATGCGGCTAACAATGACCTTACGTACCAGTGAGAGTAGACGGAATGGTCAAATCAAGGTTGCACGAACACCTTTCTTTTTCTATAATAGACTACTTGACAGATCTTCCTATTTCACTACATTGAAGTGCGGCTGATACGTAGCGCTACATGTTGGGGTCCACAAGCTTTATTGAAAAGGAGCACATACCTCGTGGCCCATCTCCAGTGACACAAATGCTCGTCACGGAAGCTCATTTCAGCTTCGCACACACCTAGTTTTGCATACCCAGTTGTGCATGTGGAAATGAGCTTGGTTGAAGAGAAGCACATGGCAGTGACACCTATGCGGTGACCGAGATTTACGTCAAAGACGTACAATAATATGGAACTAGCCTACTTTCATCTATTCCCTGATGCAAGCCTGGCGGAGCCCGTCTTTTGAAGAAAAGCACACGAAAACTGTCTCCTTTTCAGTTACACTGATTGCCGTTACATACGTTCACTAAATTGTGGCACGTACCGTCTCGGCAACGCATTTAAATGAGGTTACATTGACTTTATGAAAGATCTACATGTAATCAGCGAAATATAGCCATAAAGCAGGTTCGTGTCAAATGGGTCAGCTAAGAGGGGCGCATATGCATGTCACATACCTAGGACACAACGTGTTCCGCCTATAGGCTAGTAATGCCGTTTCGCCATGAAAACAGACCCTCATTACTGATATAGTGAGGGGATAGTGGATGGCCCGATGGTACATGTAGGCCAGAAAGCAGAGAAAATCCACGAACTGCCCATAATGATGTCAAACCGTCGCTTTCGTGACGACCCCCAGATATTCAGCTAATAGCTCTACAACCTGGGCCAAGCACACCTTAAACCCGCAGTGCTGGAGAAACGCTGCCCACCTACCTGGACTCATCACATTCATATGCCTGTATAACCTTACTCTGTCACCCTTCGGGGTAGCCGAGTACCTAAGGCGCTAGTATACTCGGCTCGAAATTGCGGGCTAATCCCCGGCTCCGGAGATTGCAGTTTGAATGGAGGCACACTGCGAAGACGCCCGTGTGCATCGTAGCGCACGTTAAAGATCCCCAGTTGGGCAAAATTCTCCGTAGACCTCCACTACGGCGTCCCTGTGACGTAAAACCACCCCCCCCCCCTATTGGCGATAAAACTATCGTTACTCTACCCCGTTTTTTCCGAAACTATACTTTTCTCGAGCTTGTTAAAAAAACGCCTATTTTTTTGCCACAGCGATCGGCCCATGCGGCTAACAATGACCTTACGTACCAGTGAGAGTAGACGGAATGGTCAAATCAAGGTTGCACGAACACCTTTCTTTTTCTATAATAGACTACTTGACAGATCTGCCTATTTCACTACATTGAAGTGCGGCTGATACGTAGCGCTACATGTTGGGGTCCACAAGCTTTATTGAAAAGGGGCACATACCTCGTGGCCCATCTCCAGTGACGCAAATGCTCGTCACGGAAGTTCATTTCAGCTTCGCACACACCTAGTTTTGTATACCCAGTTATGCATGTGGAAATGAGCTTGGTTGAAGAGAAGCACATGGCAGTGACACCTATGCGGTGACCGAGATTTACGCCAAAGAGTTACAATAATCTGGAACTAGCCTGCTTTCATCTATTCCCTGATGCAAGCCTGGCGGAGCCCGTCGTTTGAAGAAAAGCACATGAAAACTGTCTCCTTTTCAGTTACACTGATTGCCGTTACATACGTTCACGAAATTGTGGCACGTACCGTCTCGGCAACGCATTTAAATGAGGTCACATTGACTTTATGAAAGATCTACATGTAATCAGCGAAATATAGCCATAAAGCAGGTATCGTGTCAAATGGGTCAGCTAAGAGAGGCGCATATGCATGTCACATACCTAGGACAGAACCTGTTCCGCCTATAGGCTAGTAATGCCGTTTCGCCATGAAAACAGCCCCTCATTACTGATATAGTGAGGGGATAGTGGATGGCCCGATGGTACATGTAGGCCAGAAAGCAGAGAAAATCCACGAACTGCCCATAATGATGTCAAACCGTCGCTTTCGTGACGACCCCCAGATATTCAGCTAATAGCTCTACAACCTGGGCCAAGCACACATTAAACCCGCAGTGCTGGAGAAACGCTGCCCACCTACCTGGACTCATCACATTCATATGCCTGTATAACCTTACTCTGTCACCCTTCGGGGTAGCCGAGTACCTAAGGCGCTAGTATACTCGGCTCGAAATTGCGGGCTAATCCCCGGCTCCGGAGATTGCAGTTGGAATGGAGGCACACTGCGAAGACGCCGGTGTGCATCGTAGCGCACGTTAAAGATCCCCAGTTGGGCAAAATTCTCCGTAGACCTCCACTACGGCGTCCCTGTGACGTAAAACAACCCCCCCCCCCTATTGGCGATAAAACTATCGTTACTCTACCCCGTTTTTTCCGAAACTATACTTACTCGAGCTTGTTAAAAAAACGCAAATTTTTTTGCCACAGCGATCAGCCCATGTGGCTAACAATGCACTTACGTACCAGTGAGAGTAGACGGAATGGTCAAATCACGGTTGCACAAACACCTTTCTTTTTCTATAATAGACTACTTGACAGATCTTCCTATTTCACTACATTGAAGTGCGGCTGATACGTAGCGCTACATGTTGGGGTCCACAAGCTTTATTGAAAAGGGGCACATACCTCGTGGCCCATCTCCATTGACGCAAATGCTCGTCACGGAAGTTCATTTCAGCTTCGCACACACCTAGTTTTGTATACCCAGTTATGCATGTGGAAATGAGCTTGGTTGAAGAGAAGCACATGGCAGTGACACATATGCGGTGGCCGAGATTTACGTCAAAGAGTTACAAAAATCTGGAACTAGCCTGCTTTCATCTATTCCCTGATGCAAGCCTGGCGGAGCCCCTCTTTTGAAGAAAAGCACACGAAAACTGTCTCCTTTTCAGTTACACTGATTGCCGTTACATACGTTCACTAAATTGTGGCACGTACCGTCTCGGCAACGCATTTAAATGAGGTTACATTGACTTTATGAAAGATCTACATGTAATCAGCGAAATATAGCCATAAAGCAGGTTCGTGTCAAATGGGTCAGCTAAGAGAGGCGCATATGCATGTCACATACCTAGGACACAACCTGTTCCGCCTATAGGCTAGTAATGCCGTTTCACCACGAAAACAGCCCCTCATTACTGATATAGTGAGGGGATAGTGGATGGCCCGATGGTACATGTAGGCGAGAAAGCAGAGAAAATCCACGAACTGCCCATAATGATGTCAAACCGTCGCTTTCGTGACGACCCCCAGATATTCAGCTAATAGCTCTACAACCTGGGCCAAGCACACATTAAACCCGCAGTGCTGGAGAAACGCTGCCCACCTACCTGGACTCATCACATTCATATGCCTGTATAACCTTACTCTGTCACCCTTCGGGGTAGCCGAGTACCTAAGGCGCTAGCATACTCGGTTCGAAATTGCGGGCTAATCCCCGGCTCCGGAGATTGCAGTTTGAATGGAGGCACACTGCGAAGACGCCCGTGTGCATCGTAGCGCACGTTAAAGATCCCCAGTTGGGCAAAATTCTCCGTAGACCTCCACTACGGCGTCCCTGTGACGTAAAACCAACCCCCCCCTATTGGCGATAAAACTATCGTTACTCTACCCCGTTTTTTCCGAAACTATACTTTTCTCGAGCTTGTTAAAAAACGCCTATTTTTTTGCCACAGCGATCGGCCCATGCGGCTAACAATGACCTTACGTACCAGTGAGAGTAGACGGAATGGTCAAATCAAGGTTGCACGAATACCTTTCTTTTTCTATAGTAGACTACTTGACAGATCTGCCTATTTCACTACATTGAAGTGCGGCTGATACTTAGCGCTACATGTTGGGGTCCACAAGCTTTATTGAAAAGGGGCACATACCTCGTGGCCCATCTCCAGTGACGCAAATGCTCGTCACGGAAGTTCATTTCAGCTTCGCACACGCCTAGTTTTGTATACCTAGTTATGCATGTGGAAATGAGCTTGGTTGAAGAGAAGCACATGGTAGTGACACCTATGCGGTGACCGAGATTTACGTCAAAGACGTCTGGAACTAGCCTGCTTTCATCTATTCCCTGATGCTAGTCTGGCGGAGCCCGTCTTTTGAAGAAAAGCACATGAAAACTGTCTCCTTTTCAGTTACACTGATTGCCGTTACATACGTTCACTAAATTGTGGCACGTACCGTCTCGGCAACGCATTTAAATGAGGTTACATTGACTTTATGAAAGATCTACATGTAATCAGCGAAATATAGCCATAAAGCAGGTTCGTGTCAAATGGGTCAGCTAAGAGAGGCGCATATGCATGTCACATACCTAGGACACAACCTGTTCCGCCTATAGGCTAGTAATGCCGTTTCGCCACGAAAACAGCCCCTCATTACTGATATAGTGAGGGGATAGTGGATGGCCCGATGGTACATGTAGGCGAGAAAGCAGAGAAAATCCACGAACTGCCCATAATGATGTCAAACCGTCGCTTTCGTGACGACCCCCAGATATTCAGCTAATAGCTCTACAACCTGGGCCAAGCACACATTAAACCCGCAGTGCTGGAGAAACGCTGCCCACCTACCTGGACTCATCACATTCATATGCCTGTATAACCTTACTCTGTCACCCTTCGGGGTAGCCGAGTACCTAAGGCGCTAGTATACTCGGCTCGAAATTGCGGGCTAATCCCCGGCTCCGGAGATTGCAGTTTGAATGGAGGCACAATGCGAAGACGCCCGCGTGCATCGTAGCGCACGTTAAAGATCCCCAGTTGGGCAAAATTCTCCGTAGACCTCCACTACGGCGTCCCTGTGACGTAAAACCACCCCCCCCCTATTGGCGATAAAACTATCGTTACTCTACCCCGTTTTTTCCGAAACTATACTTTTCTCGAGCTTGTTAAAAAAACGCCTATTTTTTTGCCACAGCGATCGGCCCATGCGGCTAACAATCACCTTACGTACCAGTGAGAGTAGGCGGAATGGTCAAATCAAGGTTGCACGAACACCTTTCTTTTTCTATAATAGACTACTTGACAGATCTGCCTATTTCACTACATTGAAGTGCGGCTGATACGTAGCGCTACATGTTGGGGTCCACAAGCTTTATTGAAAAGGGCCACATACCTCGTGGCCCATCTCGAGTGACGCAAATGCTCGTCACGGAAGTTCATTTCAGCTTCGCACATGCCTAGTTTTGTATACCTAGTTATGCATGTGGAAATGAGCTTGGTTGAAGAGAAGCACATGGCAGTGACACCTATGCGGTGACCGAGGTTTACGTCAAAGACGTACAATAATCTGGAACTAGCCTGCTTTCATCTATTCCCTGATGCTAGTCTGGCGGAGCCCGTCTTTTGAAGAAAAGCACATGAAAACTGTCTCCATTTCAGTTACACTGATTGCCGTTACATACGTTCACTAAATTGTGGCACGTACCGTCTCGGCAACGCATTTAAATAAGGTTACATTCACTTTATGAAAGATCTACATGTAATCAGCGAAATATAGCCATAAAGCAGGTTCGTGTCAAATGGGTCAGCTAAGAGAGGCGCATATGCATGTCACATACCTAGGACACAACCTGTTCCGCCTATAGGCTAGTAATGCCGTTTCACCACGAAAACAGCCCCTCATTACTGATATAGTGAGGGGATAGTGGATGGCCCGATGGTACATGTAGGCGAGAAAGCAGAGAAAATCCACGAACTGCCCATAATGATGTCAAACCGTCGCTTTCGTGACGACCGCCAGATATTCAGCTAATAGCTCTACAACCTGGGCCAAGCACACATTAAACCCGCAGTGCTGGAGAAACGCTGCCCACCTACCTGGACTCATCACATTCATATGCCTGTATAACCTTACTCTGTCACCCTTCGGGGTAGCCGAGTACCTAAGGCGCTAGTATACTCGGCTCGAAATTGCGGGCTAATCCCCGGCTCCGGAGATTGCAGTTTGAATGGAGGCACACTGCGAAGACGCCCGTGTGCATCGTAGCGCACGTTAAAGATCCCCAGTTGGGCAAAATTCTCCGTAAACCTCCACTACGGCGTCCCTGTGACGTAAAACCACCCCCCCCCTATTGGCGATAAAACTATCGTTACTCTACCCTGTTTTTTCCGAAACTATACTTTTCTCGAGCTTGTTAAAAAAACGCCTATTTTTTTGCCACAGCGATCGGCCCATGCGGCTAACAATGACCTTACGTACCAGTGAGAGTAGACGGAATGGTCAAATCAAGGTTGCACGAACACCTTTCTTTTTCTATAATAGACTACTTGACAGATCTTCCTATTTCACTACATTGAAGTGCGGCTGATACGTAGCGCTACATGTTGGGGTCCACAAGCTTTATTGAAAAGGGGCACATACCTCGTGGCCCATCTCCAGTGACACAAATGCTCGTCACGGATGCTCATTTCAGCTTCGCACACACCTAGTTTTGTATACCCAGATGTGCATGTGGAAATGAGCTTGGTTGAAGAGAAGCACATGTTAGTGACACCTATGCGGTGACCGAGATTTACGTCAAAGACGTCTGGAACTAGCCTGCTTTCATCTATTCCCTGATGCTAGTCTGGCGGAGCCCGTCTTTTGAAGAAAAGCACATGAAAACTGTCTCCTTTTCAGTTACACTGATTGCCGTTACATACGTTCACTAAATTGTGGCACGTACCGTCTCGGCAACGCATTTAAATGAGGTTACATTGACTTTATGAAAGATCTACATGTATTCAGCGAAATATAGCCATAAAGCAGGTTCGTGTCAAATGGGTCAGCTAAGAGAGGCGCATATGCATGTCACATACCTAGGACACAACCTGTTCCGCCTATAGGCTAGTAATGCCGTTTCACCACGAAAACAGCCCCTCATTACTGATATAGTGAGGGGATAGTGGATGGCCCGATGGTACATGTAGGCGAGAAAGCAGAGAAAATCCACGAACTGCCCATAATGATGTCAAACCGTCGCTTTCGTGACGACCCCCAGATATTCAGCTAATAGCTCTATAACCTGGGCCAAGCACACATTAAACCCGCAGTGCTGGAGAAACGCTGCCCACCTACCTGGACTCATCACATTCATATGCCTGTATAACCTTACTCTGTCACCCTTCGGGGTAGCCGAGTACCTAAGGCGCTAGTATACTCGGCTCGAAATTGCGGGCTAATCCCCGGCTCCGGAGATTGCAGTTGGAATGGAGGCACACTGCGAAGACGCCCGTGTGCATCGTAGCGCACGTTAAAGATCCCCAGTTGGGCAAAATTCTCCGTAGACCTCCACTACGGCGTCCCTGTGACGTAAAACCACCCCCCCCCCTATTGGCGATAAAACTATCGTTACTCTACCCCGTTTTTTCCGAAACTATACTTACTCGAGCTTGTTAAAAAAACGCAAATTTTTTTGCCACAGCGATCAGCTAATGTGGCTAACAATGCACTTACGTACCAGTGAGAGTAGACGGAATGGTCAAATCAAGGTTGCACAAACACCTTTCTTTTTCTATAATAGACTACTTGACAGATCTTCCTATTTCACTACATTGAAGTGCGGCTGATACGTAGCGCTACATGTTGGGGTCCACAAGCTTTATTCAAAAGGGGCACATACCTCGTGGCCCATCTCCATTGACGCAAATGCTCGTCACGGAAGTTCATTTCAGCTTCGCACACACCTAGTTTTGTATACCCAGTTATGCATGTGGAAATGAGCTTGGTTGAAGAGAAGCACATGGCAGTGACACATATGCGGTGGCCGAGATTTACGTCAAAGAGTTACAATAATCTGGAACTAGCCTGCTTTCATCTATTCCCTGATGCAAGCCTGGCGGAGCCCCTCTTTTGAAGAAAAGCACATGAAAACTGTCTCCTTTTCAGTTACACTGATTGCCGTTACATACGTTCACTAAATTGTGGCACGTACCGTCTCGGCAACGCATTTAAATGAGGTTACATTGACTTTATGAAAGATCTACATGTAATCAGCGAAATATAGCCATAAAGCAGGTTCGTGTCAAATGGGTCAGCTAAGAGAGGCGCATATGCATGTCACATACCTAGGACACAACCTGTTCCGCCTATAGGCTAGTAATGCCGTTTCACCACGAAAACAGCCCCTCATTACTGATATAGTGAGGGGATAGTGGATGGCTCGATGATACATGTAGGCGAGAAAGCAGAGAAAATCCACGAACTGCCCATGATGATGTCATACCGTCGCTTTCGTGACGACCCCCAGATATTCAGCTAATAGCTCTACAACCTGGGCCAAGCACACATTAAACCCGCAGTGCTGGAGAAACGCTGCCCACCTACCTGGACTCATCAAATTCATATGCCTGTATAACCTTACTCTGTCACCCTTCGGGGTAGCCGAGTACCTAAGGCGCTAGCATACTCGGTTCGAAATTGCGGGCTAATCCCCGGCTCCGGAGATTGCAGTTTGAATGGAGGCACACTGCGAAGACGCCCGTGTGCATCGTAGCGCACGTTAAAGATCCCCAGTTGGGCAAAATTCTCCGTAGACCTCCACTACGGCGTCCCTGTGACGTAAAACCAACCCCCCCCTATTGGCGATAAAACTATCGTTACTCTACCCCGTTTTTTCCGAAACTATACTTTTCTCGAGCTTGTTAAAAAACGCCTATTTTTTTGCCACAGCGATCGGCCCATGCGGCTAACAATGACCTTACGTACCAGTGAGAGTAGACGGAATGGTCAAATCAAGGTTGCACGAACACCTTTCTTTTTCTATAATAGACTACTTGACAGATCTGCCTATTTCACTACATTGAAGTGCGGCTGATACGTAGCGCTACATGTTGGGGTCCACAAGCTTTATTGAAAAGGGGCACATACCTCGTGGCCCATCTCCAGTGACGCAAATGCTCGTCACGGAAGTTCATTTCAGCTTCGCACACGCCTAGTTTTGTATACCTAGTTATGCATGTGGAAATGAGCTTGGTTGAAGAGAAGCACATGGTAGTGACACCTATGCGGTGACCGAGATTTACGTCAAAGACGTCTGGAACTAGCCTGCTTTCATCTATTCCCTGATGCTAGTCTGGCGGAGCCCGTCTTTTGAAGAAAAGCACATGAAAACTGTCTCCTTTTCAGTTACACAGATTGCCGTTACATACGTTCACTAAATTGTGGCACGTACCGTCTCGGCAACGCATTTAAATGAGGTTACATTGACTTTATGAAAGATCTACATGTAATCAGCGAAATATAGCCATAAAGCAGGTTGGTGTGAATGGGTCAGCTAAGAGAGGCGCATATGCATGTCACATACCTAGGACACAACCTGTTCCGCCTATAGGCTAGTAATGCCGTTTCGCCACGAAAACAGCCCCTCATTACTGATATAGTGAGGGGATAGTGGATGGCCCGATGGTACATGTAGGCGAGAAAGCAGAGAAAATCCACGAACTGCCCATAATGATGTCAAACCGTCGCTTTCGTGACGACCCCCAGATATTCAGCTAATAGCTCTACAACCTGGGCCAAGCACACATTAAACCCGCAGTGCTGGAGAAACGCTGCCCACCTACCTGGACTCATCACATTCATATGCCTGTATAACCTTACTCTGTCACCCTTCGGGGTAGCCGAGTACCTAAGGCGCTAGTATACTCCGCTCGAAATTGCGGGCTAATCCCCGGCTCCGGAGATTGCAGTTGGAATGGAGGCACACTGCGAAGACGCCCGTGTGCATCGTAGCGCACGTTAAAGATCCCCAGTTGGGCAAAGTTCTCCGTAGACCTCCACTACGGCGTCCCTGTGACGTAAAACCAACCCCCCCCCCTATTGGCGATAAAACTATCGTTACTCTACACCGTTTTTTCCGAAACTATACTTACTCGAGCTTGTTAAAAAAACGCCAATTTTTTTGCCACAGCGATCAGCCCATGTGGCTAACAATGCACTTACGTACCAGTGAGAGTAGACGGAATGGTCAAATCAAGGTTGCACAAACACCTTTCTTTTTCTATAATAGACTACTTGACAGATCTTCCTATTTCACTACATTGAAGTGCGGCTGATACGTAGCGCTACATGTTGGGGTCCACAAGCTTTATTGAAAAGGGGCACATACCTCGTGGCCCATCTCCAGTGACGCAAATGCTCGTCACGGAAGTTCATTTCAGCTTCGCACACACCTAGTTTTGTATACCCAGTTGTGCATGTGGAAATGAGCTTGGTTGAAGAGAAGCACATGGCAGTGACACCTATGCGGTGACCGAGATTTACGTCAAAGACGTACAATAATATGGAACTAGCCTGCTTTCATCTATTCCCTGATGCTAGTCTGGCGGAGCCCGTCTTTTGAAGAAAAGCACATGAAAACTGTCTCCATTTCAGTTACACTGATTGCCGTTACATACGTTCACTAAATTGTGGCACGTACCGTCTCGGCAACGCATTTAAATGAGGTTACATTGACTTTATGAAAGATCTACATGTAATCAGCGAAATATAGCCATAAAGCAGGTTCGTGTCAAATGGGTCAGCTAAGAGAGGCGCATATGCATGTCACATACCTAGGACACAACCTGTTCCGCCTATAGGCTAGTAATGCCGTTTCGCCACGAAAACAGCCCCTCATTACTGATATAGTGAGGGGATAGTGGATGGCCCGATGGTACATGTAGGCGAGAAAGCAGAGAAAATCCACGAACTGCCCATAATGATGTCAAACCGTCGCTTTCGTGACGACCCCCAGATATTCAGCTAATAGCTCTACAACCTGGGCCAAGCACACATTAAACCCGCAGTGCTGGAGAAACGCTGCCCACCTACCTGGACTCATCACATTCATATGCCTGTATAACCTTACTCTGTCACCCTTCGGGGTAGCCGAGTACCTAAGGCGCTAGTATACTCGGCTCGAAATTGCGGGCTAATCCCCGGCTCCGGAGATTGCAGTTTGAATGGAGGCACACTGCGAAGACGCCCGTGTGCATCGTAGCGCACGTTAAAGATCCCCAGTTGGGCAAAATTCTCCGTAGACCTCCACTACGGCGTCCCTGTGACGTAAACCCCCCCCCCCCCTATTGGCGATAAAACTATCGTTACTCTACCCCGTTTTTTCCGAAACTATACTTTTCCCGAGCTTGTTAAAAAAACGCATATTTTTTTGCCACAGCGATCGGCCCATGCGGCTAACAATGACCTTACGTACCAGTGAGAGTAGACGGAATGGTCAAATCAAGGTTGCACGAACACCTTTCTTTTTCTATAATAGACTACTTGACAGATCTTCCTATTTCACTACATTGAAGTGCGGCTGATACGTAGCGCTACATGTTGGGGTCCACAAGCTTTATTGAAAAGGGGCACATACCTCGTGGCCCATCTCCAGTGACACAAATGCTCGTCACGGAAGCTCATTTCAGCTACGCACACACCTAGTTTTGTATACCCAGTTGTGCATGTGGAAATGAGCTTGGTTGAAGCGAAGCACATGGCAGTGACACCTATGCGGTGACCGAGATTTACGTCAAAGACGTACAATAATATGGAACTAGCCTACTTTCATCTATTCCCTGATGCAAGCCTGGCGGAGCCCGTCTTTTGAAGAAAAGCACACGAAAACTGTCTCCTTTTCAGTTACACTGATTGCCGTTACATACGTTCACTAAATTGTGGCACGTACCATCTCGGCAACGCATTTAAATGAGGTTACATTGACTTTATGAAAGATCTACATGTAATCAGCGAAATATAGCCATAAAGCAGGTTCGTGTCAAATGGGTCAGCTAAGAGGGGCGCATATGCATGTCACATACCTAGGACACAACGTGTTCCGCCTATAGGCTAGTAACGCCGTTTCGCCATGAAAACAGACCCTCATTATTGATATAGTGAGGGGATAGTGGATGGCCCGATGGTACATGTAGGCGAGAAAGCAGAGAAAATCCACGAACTGCCCATAATGATGTCAAACCGTCGCTTTCGTGACGACCCCCAGATATTCAGCTAATAGCTCTACAACCTGGGCCAAGCACACATTAAACCCGCAGTGCTGGAGAAACGCTGCCCACCTACCTGGACTCATCACATTCATATGCCTGTATAACCTTACTCTGTCACCCTTCGGGGTAGCCGATTACCTAAGGCGCTAGCATACTCGGTTCGAAATTGCGGGCTAATCCCCGGCTCCGGAGATTGCAGTTTGAATGGAGGCACACTGCGAAGACGCCCGTGTGCATCGTAGCGCACGTTAAAGATCCCCAGTTGGGCAAAATTCTCCGTAGACCTCCACTACGGCGTCCCTGTGACGTAAAACCAACCCCCCCCTATTGGCGATAAAACTATCGTTACTCTACCCCGTTTTTTCCGAAACTATACTTTTCTCGAGCTTGTTAAAAAACGCCTATTTTTTTGCCACAGCGATCGGCCCATGCGGCTAACAATGACCTTACGTACCAGTGAGAGTAGACGGAATGGTCAAATCAAGGTTGCACGAACACCTTTCTTTTTCTATAATAGACTACTTGACAGATCTGCCTATTTCACTACATTGAAGTGCGGCTGATACGTAGCGCTACATGTTGGGGTCCACAAGCTTTATTGAAAAGGGGCACATACCTCGTGGCCCATCTCCAGTGACGCAAATGCTCGTCACGGAAGTTCATTTCAGCTTCGCACACGCCTAGTTTTGTATACCTAGTTATGCATGTGGAAATGAGCTTGGTTGAAGAGAAGCACATGGTAGTGACACCTATGCGGTGACCGAGATTTACGTCAAAGACGTCTGGAACTAGCCTGCTTTCATCTATTCCCTGATGCTAGTCTGGCGGAGCCCGTCTTTTGAAGAAAAGCACATGAAAACTGTCTCCTTTTCAGTTACACTGATTGCCGTTACATACGTTCACTAAATTGTGGCACGTACCTTCTCGGCAACGCATTTAAATGAGGTTACATTGACTTTATGAAAGATATACATGTAATCAGCGAAATATAGCCATAAAGCAGGTTCGTGTCAAATGGGTCAGCTAAGAGAGGCGCATATGCATGTCACATACCTAGGACACAACCTGTTCCGCCTATAGGCTAGTAATGCCGTTTCGCCACGAAAACAGCCCCTCATTACTGATATAGTGAGGGGATAGTGGATGGCCCGATGGTACATGTAGGCGAGAAAGCAGAGAAAATCCACGAACTGCCCATAATGATGTCAAACCGTCGCTTTCGTGACGACCCCCAGATATTCAGCTAATAGCTCTACAACCTGGGCCAAGCACACATTAAACCCGCAGTGCTGGAGAAACGCTGCCCACCTACCTGGACTCATCACATTCATATGCCTGTATAACCTTACTCTGTCACCCTTCGGGGTAGCCGAGTACCTAAGGCGCTAGTATACTCGGCTCGAAATTGCGGGCTAATCCCCGGCTCCGGAGATTGCTGTTTGAATGGAGGCACACTGCGAAGACGCCCGTGTGCATCGTAGCGCACGTTAAAGATCCCCAGTTGGGCAAAATTCTCCGTAGACCTCCACTACGGCGTCCCTGTGACGTAAAACCACCCCCCCCCCTATTGGCGATAAAACTATCGTTACTCTACCCCGTTTTTTCCGAAACTATACTTTTCTCGAGCTTGTTAAAAAAACGCCTATTTTTTTGCCACAGCGATCGGCCCATGCGGCTAACAATGACCTTACGTACCAGTGAGAGTAGACGGAATGGTCAAATCAAGGTTGCACGAACACCTTTCTTTTTCTATAATAGACTACTTGACAGATCTGCCTATTTCACTACATTGAAGTGCGGCTGATACGTAGCGCTACATGTCGGGGTCCACAAGCATTATTGAAAAGGGGCACATACCTCGTGGCCCATCTCCAGTGACACAAATGCTCGTCACGGAAGCTCATTTCAGCTACGCACACACCTAGTTTTGTATACCCAGTTGTGCATGTGGAAATGAGCTTGGTTGAAGAGAAGCACATGGCAGTGACACGTATGCGGTGACCGAGATTTACGTCAAAGACGTACAATAATATGGAACTAGCCTACTTTCATCTATTCCCTGATGCAAGCCTGGCGGAGCCCGTCTTTTGAAGAAAAGCACACGAAAACTGTCTCCTTTTCAGTTACACTGATTGCCGTTACATACGTTCACTAAATTGTGGCACGTACCGTTTCGGCAACGCATTTAAATGAGGTTACATTGACTTTATGAAAGATCTACATGTAATCAGCGAAATATAGCCATAAAGCAGGTTCGTGTCAAATGGGTCAGCTAAGAGGGGCGCATATGCACGTCACATACCTAGGACACAACCTGTTCCGCCTATAGGCTAGTAATGCCGTTTCACCACGAAAACAGCCCCTCATTACTGATATAGTGAGGGGGTAGTGGATGGCCCGATGGTACATGTAGGCGAGAAAGCAGAGAAAATCCACGAACTGCCCATAATGATGTCAAACCGTCGCTTTCGTGACGACCCCCAGATATTCAGCTAATAGCTCTACAACCTGGGCCAAGCACACATTAAACCCGCAGTGCTGGAGAAACGCTGCCCACCTACCTGGACTCATCACATTCATATGCCTGTATAACCTTACTCTGTCACCCTTCGGGGTAGCCGAGTACCTAAGGCGCTAGTATACTCGGCTCGAAATTGCGGGCTAATCCCCGGCTCCGGAGATTGCAGTTTGAATGGAGGCACACTGCGAAGACGCCCGTGTGCATCGTAGCGCACGTTAAAGATCCCCAGTTGCGCAAAATTCTCCGTAGACCTCCACTACGGCGTCCCTGTGACGTAAAACCACCCACCCCCCCTATTGGCGATAAAACTATCGTTACTCTACCCCGTTTTTTCCGAAACTATACTTTTCTCGAGCTTGTTAAAAAAACGCCTATTTTTTTGCCACAGCGATCGGCCCATGCGGCTAACAATGACCTTACGTACCAGTGAGAGTAGACGGAATGGTCAAATCAAGGTTGCACGAACACCTTTCTTTTTCTATAATAGACTACTTGACAGATCTTCCTATTTCACTACATTGAAGTGCGGCTGATACGTAGCGCTACATGTTGGGGTCCACAAGCTTTATTGAAAAGGGGCACATACCTCGTGGCCCATCTCCAGTGACACAAATGCTCGTCACGGAAGCTCATTTCAGCTTGGCACACACCTAGTTTTGTATACCCAGTTGTGCATGTGGAAATGAGCTTGGTTGAAGAGAAGTACATGGCAGTGACACCTATGCGGTGACCGAGATTTACGTCAAAGACGTACAATAATATGGAACTAGCCTACTTTCATCTATTCCCTGATGCAAGCCTGGCGGAGCCCGTCTTTTGAAGAAAAGCACACGAAAACTGTCTCCTTTTCAGTTACACTGATTGCCGTTACATACGTTCACTAAATTGTGGCACGTACCGTCTCGGCAACGCATTTAAATGAGGTTACATTGACTTTATGAAAGATCTACATGTAATCAGCGAAATATAGCCATAAAGCAGGTTCGTGTCAAATGGGTCAGCTAAGAGAGGCGCATATGCACGTCACATACCTAGGACACAACCTGTTCCGCCTATAGGCTAGTAATGCCGTTTCACCACGAAAACAGCCCCTCATTACTGATATAGTGAGGGGATAGTGGATGGCCCGATGGTACATGTAGGCGAGAAAGCAGAGAAAATCCACGAACTGCCCATAATGATGTCAAACCGTCGCTTTCGTGACGACCCCCAGATATTCAGCTAATAGCTCTACAACCTGGGCCAAGCACACATTAAACCCGCAGTGCTGGAGAAACGCTGCCCACCTACCTGGACTCATCACATTCATATGCCTGTATAACCTTACTCTGTCACCCTTCGGGGTAGCCGAGTACCTAAGGCGCTAGTATACTCGGCTCGAAATTGCGGGCTAATCCCCGGCTCCGGAGATTGCAGTTTGAATGGAGGCACACTGCGAAGACGCCCGTGTGCATCGTAGCGCACGTTAAAGATCCCCAGTTGGGCAAAATTCTCCGTAGACCTCCACTACGGCGTCCCTGTGACGTAAAACCACCCACCCCCCCTATTGGCGATAAAACTATCGTTACTCTACCCCGCTTTTCCCGAAACTATACTTTTCTCGAGCTTGTTAAAAAAACGCCTATTTTTTTGCCACAGCGATCGGCCCATGCGGCTAACAATGACCTTACGTACCAGTGAGAGTAGACGGAATGGTCAAATCAAGGTTGCACGAACACCTTTCTTTTTCTATAATAGACTACTTGACAGATCTTCCTATTTCACTACATTGAAGTGCGGCTGATACGTAGCGCTACATGTTGGGGTCCACAAGCTTTATTGAAAAGGGGCACATACCTCGTGGCCCATCTCCAGTGACACAAATGCTCGTCACGGAAGCTCATTTCAGCTTCGCACACACCTAGTTTTGTATACCCAGTTGTGCATGTGGAAATGAGCTTGGTTGAAGAGAAGCACATGGCAGTGACACCTATGCGGTGACCGAGATTTACGTCAAAGACGTACAATAATATGGAACTAGCCTACTTTCATCTATTCCCTGATGCAAGCCTGGCGGAGCCCGTCTTTTGAAGAAAAGCACACGAAAACTGTCTCCTTTTCAGTTACACTGATTGCCGTTACATACGTTCACTAAATTGTGGCACGTACCGTCTCGGCAACGCATTTAAATGAGGTTACATTGACTTTATGAAAGATCTACATGTAATCAGCGAAATATAGCCATAAAGCAGGTTCGTGTCAAATGGGTCAGCTAAGAGAGGCGCATATGCACGTCACATACCTAGGACACAACCTGTTCCGCCTATAGGCTAGTAATGCCGTTTCACCACGAAAACAGCCCCTCATTAGTGATATAGTGAGGGGATAGTGGATGGCCCGATGGTACATGTAGGCGAGAAAGCAGAGAAAATCCACGAACTGCCCATAATGATGTCAAACCGTCGCTTTCGTGACGACCCCCAGATATTCAGCTAATAGCTCTACAACCTGGGCCAAGCACACATTAAACCCGCAGTGCTGGAGAAACGCTGCCCACCTACCTGGACTCATCACATTCATATGCCTGTATAACCTTACTCTGTCACCCTTCGGGGTAGCCGAGTACCTAAGGCGCTAGTATACTCGGCTCGAAATTGCGGGCTAATCCCCGGCTCCGGAGATTGCAGTTTGAATGGAGGCACACTGCGAAGACGCCCGTGTGCATCGTAGCGCACGTTAAAGATCCCCAGTTGGGCAAAATTCTCCGTAGACCTCCACTACGGCGTCCCTGTGACGTAAAACCACCCACCCCCCCTATTGGCGATAAAACTATCGTTACTCTACCCCGTTTTTTCCGAAACTATACTTTTCTCGAGCTTGTTAAAAAAACGCCTATTTTTTGCCACAGCGATCGGCCCATGCGGCTAACAATGACCTTACGTACCAGTGAGAGTAGACGGAATGGTCAAATCAAGGTTGCACGAACACCTTTCTTTTTCTATAATAGACTACTTGACAGATCTTCCTATTTCACTACATTGAAGTGCGGCTGATACGTAGCGCTACATGTTGGGGTCCACAAGCTTTATTGAAAAGGGGCACATACCTCGTGGCCCATCTCCAGTGACACAAATGCTCGTCACGGAAGCTCATTTCAGCTTCGCACACACCTAGTTTTGTATACCCAGTTGTGCATGTGGAAATGAGCTTGGTTGAAGAGAAGCACATGCTAGTGACACCTATGCGGTGACCGAGATTTACGTCAAAGACGTCTGGAACTAGCCTGCTTTCATCTATTCCCTGATGCAAGCCTGGCGGAGCCCGTCTTTTGAAGAAAAGCACATGAAAACTGTCTCCTTTTCAGTTACACTGATTGCCGTTACATACGTTCACGAAATTGTGGCACGTACGGTCTCGGCAACGCATTTAAATGAGGTAACATTGACTTTATGAAAGATCTACATGTAATCAGCGAAATATAGCCATAAAGCAGGTTCGTGTGAATGGGTCAGCTAAGAGAGGCGCATATGCATGTCACATACCTAGGACACAACCTGTTCCGCCTATAGGCTAGTAATGCCGTTTCGCCACGAAAACAGCCCCTCATTACTGATATAGTGAGGGGATAGTGGATGGCCCGATGGTACATGTAGGCGAGAAAGCAGAGAAAATCCACGAACTGCCCATAATGATGTCAAACCGTCGCTTTCGTGACGACCCCCAGATATTCAGCTAATAGCTCTACAACCTGGGCCAAGCACACATTAAACCCGCAGTGCTGGAGAAACGCTGCCCACCTACCTGGACTCATCACATTCATATGCCTGTATAACCTTACTCTGTCACCCTTCGGGGTAGCCGAGTACATAAGGCGCTAGTATACTCGGCTCGAAATTGCGGGCTAATCCCCGGCTCCGGAGATTGCAGTTTGAATGGAGGCACACTGCGAAGACGCCCGTGTGCATCGTAGCGCACGTTAAAGATCCCCAGTTGTGCAAAATTGTCCGTAGACCTCCACTACGGCGTCCCTGTGACGTAAAACCACCCCCCCCCCCCTCTATTGGCGACAAAACTATCGTTACTCTACCCGGTTTTTTCCGAAACTATACTTTTCTCGAGCTTGTTAAAAAAACGCCTATTTTTTTGCCACAGTGATCGGCCCATGCGGCTAACAATGACCTTACGTACCAGTGAGAGTAGACGGAATGGTCAAATCAAGGTTGCACGAACACCTTTCTTTTTCTATAATAGACTACTTGACTGATCTGCCTATTTCACTACATTGAAGTGCGGCTGATACGTAGCGCTACATGTTGGGATCCACAAGCTTTATTCAAAAGGGGCACATACCTCGTGGCCCATCTCCAGTGACGCAAATGCTCGTCACGGAAGTTCATTTCAGCTTCGCACACACCTAGTTTTGTATACCCAGTTATGCATGTGGAAATGAGCTTGGTTGAAGAGAAGCACATGGCAGTGACACATATGCGGTGACCGAGATTTACGTCAAAGAGTTACAATAATCTGGAACTAGCCTGCTTTCATCTATTCCCTGATGCAAGCCTGGCGGAGCCCGTCTTTTGAAGAAAAGCACATGAAAACTGTCTCCTTTTCAGTTACACTGATTGCCGTTACATACGTTCACTAAATTGTGGCACGTACCGTCTCGGCAACGCATTTAAATGAGGTTACATTGACTTTATGAAAGATCTACATGTAATCAGCGAAATATAGCCATAAAGCAGGTTCGTGTCAAATGGGTCAGCTAAGAGAGGCGCATATGCATGTCACATACCTAGGACACAACCTGTTCCGCCTATAGGCTAGTAATGCCGTTTCGCCACGAAAACAGCCCCTCATTACTGATATAGTGAGGGGATAGTGGATGGCCCGATGGTACATGTAGGCGAGAAAGCAGAGAAAATCCACGAACTGCCCATAATGATGTCAAACCGTCGCTTTCGTGACGACCCCCAGATATTCAGCTAATAGCTCTACAACCTGGGCCAAGCACACATTAAACCCGCAGTGCTGGAGAAACGCTGCCCACCTACCTGGACTCATCACATTCATATGCCTGTATAACCTTACTCTGTCACCCTTCGGGGTAGCCGAGTACCTAAGGCGCTAGTATACTCGGCTCGAAATTGCGGGCTAATCCCCGGCTCCGGAGATTGCAGTTGGAATGGAGGCACACTGCGAAGACGCCCGTGTGCATCGTAGCGCACGTTAAAGATCCCCAGTTGGGCAAAATTCTCCGTAGACCTCCACTATGGCGTCCCTGTGACGTAAAACCACCCCCCCTATTGGCAATAAAACTATCGTTACTCTACCCCGTTTTTTCCGAAACTATACTTACTCGAGCTTGTTAAAAAAACGCCAATTTTTTTGCCACAGCGATCAGCCCATGTGGCTAACAATGCACTTACGTACCAGTGAGAGTAGACGGAATGGTCAAATCAAGGTTGCACAAACACCTTTCTTTTTCTATAATAGACTACTTGACAGATCTTCCTATTTCACTACATTGAAGTGCGGCTGATACGTAGCGCTACATGTTGGGGTCCACAAGCTTTATTGAAAAGGGGCACATACCTCGTGGCCCATCTCCAGTGACGCAAATGCTCGTCACGGAAGTTCATTTCAGCTTCGCACACACCTAGTTTTGTATACCCAGTTGTGCATGTGGAAATGAGCTTGGTTGAAGAGAAGCAAATGGCAGTGACACCTATGCGGTGACCGAGATTTACGTCAGAGAGTTACAATAATCTGGAACTAGCCTGCTTTCATCTATTCCCTGATGCAAGCCTGGCGGAGCCCGTCTTTTGAAGAAAAGCACATGAAAACTGTCTCCTTTTCAGTTACACTGATTGCCGTTACATACGTTCACTAAATTGTGGCACGTACCGTCTCGGCAACGCATTTAAATGAGGTCACATTGACTTTATGAAAGATCTACATGTAATCAGCGAAATATAGCCATAAAGCAGGTATCGTGTCAAATGGGTCAGCTAAGAGAGGCGCATATGCATGTCACATACCTAGGACACAACCTGTTCCGCCTATAGGCTAGTAATGCCGTTTCGCTATGAAAACAGCCCCTCATTACTGATATAGTGAGGGGATAGTGGATGGCCCGATGGTACATGTAGGCCAGAAAGCAGAGAAAATCCACGAACTGCCCATAATGATGTCAAACCGTCGCTTTCGTGACGACCCCCAGATATTCAGCTAATAGCTCTACAACCTGGGCCAAGCACACATTAAACCCGCAGTGCTGGAGAAACGCTACCCACCTACCTGGACTCATCACATTCATATGCCTGTATAACCTTACTCTGTCACCCTTCGGGGTAGCCGAGTACCTAAGGCGCTAGTATACTCGGCTCGAAATTGCGGGCTAATCCCCGGCTCCGGAGATTGCAGTTTGAATGGAGGCACACTGCGAAGACGCCCGTGTGCATCGTAGCGCACGTTAAAGATCCCCAGTTGGGCAAAATTCTCCGTAGACCTCCACTACGGCGTCCCTGTGACGTAAAACCACCCCCCCCCCCTATTGGCGATAAAACTATCGTTACTCTACTCCGTTTTTTCCGAAACTATACTTTTCTCGAGCTTGTTAAAAAAACGCCTATTTTTTTGCCACAGCGATCGGCCCATGCGGCTAACAATGACCTTACGTACCAGTGAGAGTAGACGGAATGGTCAAATCAAGGTTGCACGAACACCTTTCTTTTTCTATAATAGACTACTTGACAGATCTGCCTATTTCACTACATTGAAGTGCGGCTGATACGTAGCGCTACATGTTGGGGTCCACAAGCTTTATTGAAAAGGGGCACATACCTCGTGGCCCATCTCCAGTGACGCAAATGCTCGTCACGGAAGTTCATTTCAGCTTCGCACACACCTAGTTTTGTATACCCAGTTATGCATGTGGAAATGAGCTTGGTTGAAGAGAAGCACATGGCAGTGACACCTATGCGGTGACCGAGATTTACGTCAAAGAGTTACAATAATCTGGAACTAGCCTGCTTTCATCTATTCCCTGATGCAAGCCTGGCGGAGCCCGTCTTTTGAAGAAAAGCACATGAAAACTGTCTCCTTTTCAGTTACACTGATTGCCGTTACATACGTTCACGAAATTGTGGCACGTACCGTCTCGGCAACGCATTTAAATGAGGTAACATTGACTTTATGAAAGATCTACATGTAATCAGCGAAATATAGCCATAAAGCAGGTTCGTGTGAATGGGTCAGCTAAGAGAGGCGCATATGCATGTCACATACCTAGGACACAACCTGTTCCGCCTATAGTCTAGTAATGCCGTTTCGCCACGAAAACAGCCCCTCATTACTGATATAGTGAGGGGATAGTGGATGGCCCGATGGTACATGTAGGCGAGAAAGCAGAGAAAATCCACGAACTGCCCATAATGATGTCAAACCGTCGCTTTCGTGACGACCCCCAGATATTCAGCTAATAGCTCTACAACCTGGGCCAAGCACACATTAAACCCGCAGTGCTGGAGAAACGCTGCCCACCTACCTGGACTCATCACATTCATATGCCTGTATAACCTTACTCTGTCACCCTTCGGGGTAGCCGAGTACCTAAGGCGCTAGTATACTCGGCTCGAAATTGCGGGCTAATCCCCGGCTCCGGAGATTGCAGTTGGAATGGAGGCACACTGCGAAGACGCCCGTGTGCATCGTAGCGCACGTTAAAGATCCCCAGTTGGGCAAAATTCTCCGTAGACCTCCACTACGGCGTCCCTGTGACGTAAAACCACCCCCCCCCCTATTGGCGATAAAACTATCGTTACTCTACCCCGTTTTTTCCGAAACTATACTTTTCTCGAGCTTGTTAAAAAAACGCCTATTTTTTTGCCACAGCGATCGGCCCATGCGGCTAACAATGACCTTACGTACCAGTGAGAGTAGACGGAATGGTCAAATCAAGGTTGCACGAACACCTTTCTTTTTCTATAATAGACTACTTGACAGATCTGCCTATTTCACTACATTGAAGTGCGGCTGATACGTAGCGCTACATGTTGGGGTCCACAAGCTTTATTGAAAAGGGGCACATACCTCGTGGCCCATCTCCAGTGACGCAAATGCTGGTCACGGAAGTTCATTTCAGCTTCGCACACACCTAGTTTTGTATACCCAGTTATGCATGTGGAAATGAGCTTGGTTGAAGAGAAGCACATGGCAGTGACACCTATGCGGTGACCGAGATTAACGTCAAAGGTTTACAATAATCTGGAACTAGCCTGCTTTCATCTATTCCCTGATGCAAGCCTGGCGGAGCCCGTCTTTTGAAGAAAAGCACATGAAAACTGTCTCCTTTGCAGTTACACTGATTGCCGTTACATACGTTCACGAAATTGTGGCACGTACCGTCTCGGCAACGCATTTAAATGAGGTAACATTGACTTTATGAAAGATCTACATGTAATCAGCGAAATACAGCCATAAAGCAGGTTCGTGTGAATGGGTCAGCTAAGAGAGGCGCATATGCATGTCATATACCTAGGACACAACCTGTTCCGCCTATAGGCTAGTAATGCCGTTTCGCCACGAAAACAGCCCCTCATTACTGATATAGTGAGGGGATAGTGGATGGCCCGATGGTACATGTAGGCGAGAAAGGAGAGAAAATCCACGAACTGCCCATAATGATGTCAAACCGTCGCTTTCGTGACGACCCCCAGATATTCAGCTAATAGCTCTACAACCTGGGCCAAGCACACATTAAACCCGCAGTGCTGGAGAAACGCTGCCCACCTACCTGGACTCATCACATTCATATGCCTGTATAACCTTACTCTCTCACCCTTCGGGGTAGCCGAGTACCTAAGGCGCTAGTATACTCGGCTCGAAATTGCGGGCTAATCCCCGGCTCCGGAGATTGCAGTTGGAATGGAGGCACACTGCGAAGACGCCCGTGTGCATCGTAGCGCACGTTAAAGATCCCCAGTTGGGCAAAATTCTCCGTAGACCTCCACTACGGCGTCCCTGTGACGTAAAACCACCCCCCCCCCCTATTGGCGATAAAACTATCGTTACTCTACCCCGTTTTTTCCGAAACTATACTTACTCGAGCTTGTTAAAGAAACGCCAATTTTTTTGCCACAGCGATCAGCCCATGTGGCTAACAATGCACTTACGTACCAGTGAGAGTAGACGGAATGGTCAAATCAAGGTTGCACAAACACCTTTCTTTTTCTATAATAGACTATTTGACAGATCTTCCTATTTCACTACATTGAAGTGCGGCTGATACGTAGCGCTACATGTTGGGGTCCACAAGCTTTATTGAAAAGGGGCACATACCTCGTGGCCCATCTCCAGTGACGCAAATGCTCGTCACGGAAGTTCATTTCAGCTTCGCACACACCTAGTTTTGTATACCCAGTTGTGCATGTGGAAATGAGCTTGGTTAAAGAGAAGCACATGGCAGTGACACCTATGCGGTGACCGAGATTTACGTCAAAGAGTTACAATAATCTGGAACTAGCCTGCTTTCATCTATTCCCTGATGCAAGCCTGGCGGAGCCCGTCTTTTGAAGAAAAGCACATGAAAACTGTCTCCTTTTCAGTTACACTGATTGCCGTTACATACGTTCACGAAATTGTGGCACGTACCGTCTCGGCAACGCATTTAAATGAGGTAACATTGACTTTATGAAAGATCTACATGTAATCAGCGAAATATAGCCATAAAGCAGGTTCGGGTGAATGGGTCAGCTAAGAGAGGCGCATATGCATGTCACATACCTAGGACACAACCTGTTCCGCCTATAGGCTAGTAATGCCGTTTCGCCACGAAAACAGCCCCTCATTACTGATATAGTGAGGGGATAGTGGATGGCCCGATGGTACATGTAGGCGAGAAAGCAGAGAAAATCCACGAACTGCACATAATGATGTCAAACCGTCGCTTTCGTGACGACCCCCAGATATTCAGCTAATAGCTCTACAACCTGGGCCAAGCACACATTAAACCCGCAGTGCTGGAGAAACGCTGCCCACCTACCTGGACTCATCACATTCATATGCCTGTATAACCTTACTCTGTCACCCTTCGGGGTAGCCGAGTACCTAAGGCGCTAGTATACTCGGCTCGAAATTGCGGGCTAATCCCCGGCTCCGGAGATTGCAGTTTGAATGGAGGCACACTGCGAAGACGCCCGTGTGCATCGTAGCGCACGTTAAAGATCCCCAGTTGGGCAAAATTCTCCGTAGACCTCCACTACGGCGTCCCTGTGACGTAAAACCACCCCCCCCCCCTATTGGCGATAAAACTATCGTTACTCTACCCCGTTTTTTCCGAAACTATACTTTTCTCGAGCTTGTTAAAAAAACGCCTATTTTTTTGCCACAGCGATCGGCCCATGCGGCTAACAATGACCTTACGTACCAGTGAGAGTAGACGGAATGGTCAAATCAAGGTTGCACGAACACCTTTCTTTTTCTATAATAGACTACTTGACAGATCTGCCTATTTCACTACATTGAAGTGCGGCTGATACGTAGCGCTACATGTTGGGGTCCACAAGGTTTATTGAAAAGGGGCACCTACCTCGTGGCCCATCTCCAGTGACGCAAATGCTCGTCACGGAAGTTCATTTCAGCTTCGCACACACCTAGTTTTGTATACCCAGTTATGCATGTGGAAATGAGCTTGGTTGAAGAGAAGCACATGGCAGTGACACCTATGCGGTGACCGAGATTTACGTCAAAGAGTTACAATAATCTGGAACTAGCCTGCTTTCATCTATTCCCTGATGCAAGCCTGGCGGAGCACGTCTTTTGAAGAAAAGCACATGAAAACTGTCTCCTTTTCAGTTACACTGATTGCCGTTACATACGTTCACGAAATTGTGGCACGTACCGTCTCGGCAACGCATTTAAATGAGGTAACATTGACTTTATGAAAGATCTACATGTAATCAGCAAAATACAGCCATAAAGCAGGTTCGTGTGAATGGGTCAGCTAAGAGAGGCGCATATGCATGTCACATACCTAGGACACAACCTGTTCCGCCTATAGGCTAGTAATGCCGTTTCGCCACGAAAACAGCCCCTCATTACTGATATAGTGAGGGGATAGTGGATGGCCCGATGGTACATGTAGGCGAGAAAGCAGAGAAAATCCACGAACTGCCCATAATGATGTCACACCGTCGCTTTCGTGACGACCCCCAGATATTCAGCTAATAGCTCTACAACCTGGGCCAAGCACACATTAAACCCGCAGTGCTGGAGAAACGCTGCCCACCTACCTGGACTCATCACATTCATATGCCTGTATAACCTTACTCTGTCACCCTTCGGGGTAGCCGAGTACCTAAGGCGCTAGTATACTCGGCTCGAAATTGCGGGCTAATCCCCGGCTCCGGAGATTGCAGTTGGAATGGAGGCACACTGCGAAGACGCCCGTGTGCATCGTAGCGCACGTTAAAGATCCCCAGTTGGGCAAAATTCTCCGTAGACCTCCACTACGGCGTCCCTGTGACGTAAAACCACCCCCCCCCCCCCTATTGGCGATAAAACTATCGTTACTCTACCCCGTTTTTTCCGAAACTATACTTACTCGAGCCTGTTAAAAAAAGCCAATTTTTTTGCCACAGCGATCAGCCTATGTGGCTAACAATGCACTTACGTACCAGTGAGAGTAGACGGAATGGTCAAATCAAGGTTGCACAAACACCTTTCTTTTTCTATAATAGACTACTTGACAGATCTTCCTATTTCACTACATTGAAGTGCGGCTGATACGTAGCGCTACATGTTGGGGTCCACAAGCTTTATTGAAAAGGGGCACATACCTCGTGGCCCATCTCCAGTGACGCAAATGCTCGTCACGGAAGTTCATTTCAGCTTCGCACACACATAGTTTTGTATACCCAGTTGTGCATGTGGAAATGAGCTTGGTTGAAGAGAAGCACATGGCAGTGACACCTATGCGGTGACCGAGATTTACGTCAAAGAGTTACAATAATCTGGAACTAGCCTGCTTTCATCTATTCCCTGATGCAAGCCTGGCGGAGCCCGTCTTTTGAAGAAAAGCACATGAAAACTGTCTCCTTTTCAGTTACACTGATTGCCGTTACATACGTTCACGAAATTGTGGCACGTACCGTCTCGGCAACGCATTTAAATGAGGTAACATTGACTTTATGAAAGATCTACATGTAATCAGCGAAATATAGCCATAAAGCAGGTTCGTGTGAATGGGTCAGCTAAGAGAGGCGCATATGCATGTCACATACCTAGGACACAACCTGTTCCGCCTATAGGCTAGTAATGCCGTTTCGCCACGAAAACAGCCCCTCATTACTGATATAGTGAGGGGATAGTGGATGGCCCGATGGTACATGTAGGCGAGAAAGCAGAGAAAATCCACGAACTGCCCATAATGATGTCAAACCGTCGCTTTCGTGACGACCCCCAGATATTCAGCTAATAGCTCTACAACCTGGGCCAAGCACACATTAAACCCGCAGTGCTGGAGAAACGCTGCCCACCTACCTGGACTCATCACATTCATATGCCTGTATAACCTTACTCTGTCACCCTTCGGGGTAGCCGAGTACCTAAGGCGCTAGTATACTCGGCTCGAAATTGCGGGCTAATCCCCGGCTCCGGAGATTGCAGTTGGAATGGAGGCACACTGCGAAGACGCCCGTGTGCATCGTAGCGCACGTTAAAGATCCCCAGTTGGGCAAAATTCTCCGTAGACCTCCACTACGGCGTCCCTGTGACGTAAAACCACCCCCCCCCACCTATTGGCGATAAAACTATCGTTACTCTACCCCGTTTTTTCCGAAACTATACTTACTCGAGCGTGTTAAAAAAACGCCAATTTTTTTGCCACAGCGATCAGCCCATGTGGCTAACAATGCACTTACGCACCAGTGAGAGTAGACGGAATGGTCAAATCAAGGTTGCACAAACACCTTTCTTTTTCTATAATAGACTACTTGACAGATCTTCCTATTTCACTACATTGAAGTGCGGCTGATACGTAGCGCTACATGTTGGGGTCCACAAGCTTTATTGAAAAGGGGCACATACCTCGTGGCCCATCTCCAGTGACGCAAATGCTCGTCACGGAAGTTCATTTCAGCTTCGCACACACCTAGTTTTGTATACCCAGTTGTGCATGTGGAAATGAGCTTGGTTGAAGAGAAGCACATGGCAGTGACACCTATGCGGTGACCGAGATTTACGTCAAAGAGTTACAATAATCTGGAACTAGCCTGCTTTCATCTATTCCCTGATGCAAGCCTGGCGGAGCCCGTCTTTTGAAGAAAAGCACATGAAAACTGTCTCCTTTTCAGTTACACTGATTGCCGTTACATACGTTCACGAAATTGTGGCACGTACCGTCTCGGCAACGCATTTAAATGAGGTAACATTGACTTTATGAAAGATCTACATGTAATCAGCGAAATATAGCCATAAAGCAGGTTCGTGTGAATGGGTCAGCTAAGAGAGGCGCATATGCATGTCACATACCTAGGACACAACCCTTTCCGCCTATAGGCTAGTAATGCCGTTTCACCACGAAAACAGCCCCTCATTACTGATATAGTGAGGGGATAGTGGATGGCCCGATGGTACATGTAGGCGAGAAAGCAGAGAAAATCCACGAACTGCCCATAATGATGTCAAACCGTCGCTTTCGTGACGACCCCCAGATATTCAGCTAATAGCTCTACAACCTGGGCCAAGCACACATTAAACCCGCAGTGCTGGAGAAACGCTGCCCACCTACCTGGACTCATCACATTCATATGCCTGTATAACCTTACTCTGTCACCCTTCGGGGTAGCCGAGTACCTAAGGCGCTAGTATACTCGGCTCGAAATTGCGGGCTAATCCCCGGCTCCGGAGATTGCAGTTTGAATGGAGGCACACTGCGAAGACGCCCGTGTGCATCGTAGCGCACGTTAAAGATCCCCAGTTGGGCAAAATTCTCCGTAGACCTCCACTACGGCGTCCCTGTGACGTAAAACCACCCCCACCCCCTATTGGCGATAAAACTATCGTTACTCTACCCCGTTTTTTCCGAAACTATACTTTTCTCGAGCTTGTTAAAAAAACGCCTATTTTTTTGCCACAGCGATCGGCCCATGCGGCTAACAATGACCTTACGTACCAGTGAGAGTAGACGGAATGGTCAAATCAAGGTTGCACGAACACCTTTCTTTTTCTATAATAGACTACTTGACAGATCTTCCTATTTCACTACATTGAAGTGCGGCTGATACGTAGCGCTACATGTTGGGGTCCACAAGCTTTATTGAAAAGGGGCACATACCTCGTGGCCCATCTCCAGTGACACAAATGCTCGTCACGGAAGCTCATTTCAGCTTCGCACACACCTAGTTTTGTATACCCAGTTGTGCATGTGGAAATGAGCTTGGTTGAAGAGAAGCACATGGTAGTGACACCTATGCGGTGACCGAGATTTACGTCAAAGACGTCTGGAACTAGCCTGCTTTCATCTATTCCCCGATGCTAGTCTGGCGGAGCCCGTCTTTTGAAGAAAAGCACATGAAAACTGTCTCCATTTCAGTTACACTGATTGCCGTTACATACGTTCACTAAATTGTGGCACGTACCGTCTCGGCAACGCATTTAAATGAGGTTACATTGACTTTATGAAAGATCTACATGTAATCAGCGAAATATAGCCATAAAGCAGGTTCGTGTCAAATGGGTCAGCAAAGAGAGGCGCATATGCATGTCACATACCTAGGACACAACCTGTTCCGCCTACAGGCTAGTAATGCCGTTTCACCACGAAAACAGCCCCTCATTACTGATATAGTGAGGGGATAGTGGATGGCCCGATGGTACATGTAGGCGAGAAAGCAGAGAAAATCCACGAACTACCCATAATGATGTCAAACCGTCGCTTTCGTGACGACCCCCAGATATTCAGCTAATAGCTCTACAACCTGGGCCAAGCACACATTAAACCCGCAGTGCTGGAGAAACGCTGCCCACCTACCTGGACTCATCACATTCATATGCCTGTATAACCTTACTCTGTCACCCTTCGGGGTAGACGAGTACCTAAGGCGCTAGTATACTCGGCTCGAAATTGCGGGCTAATCCCCGGCTCCGGAGATTGCAGTTTGAATGGAGGCACACTGCGAAGACGCCCGTGTGCATCGTAGCGCACGTTAAAGATCCCCAGTTGGGCAAAATTCTCCGTAGACCTCCACTACGGCGTCCCTGTGACGTAAAACCACCCCCCCCCCCCTATTGGCGATAAAACTATCGTTACTCTACCCCGTTTTTTCCGAAACTATACTTTTCTCGAGCTTGTTAAAAAAACGCCTATTTTTTTACCACAGCGATCGGCCCATGCGGCTAACAATGACCTTACGTACCAGTGAGAGTAGACGGAATGGTCAAATCAAGGTTGCACGAACACCTTTCTTTTTCTATAATAGACTACTTGACAGATCTTCCTATTTCACTACATTGAAGTGCGGCTGATACGTAGCGCTACATGTTGGGGTCCACAAGCTTTATTGAAAAGGGGCACATACCTCGTGGCCCATCTCCAGTGACACAAATGCTCGTCACGGAAGCTCATTTCAGCTTCGCACACACCTAGTTTTGTATACCCAGTTGTGCATGTGGAAATGAGCTTGGTTGAAGAGAAGCACATGGTAGTGACACCTATGCGGTGACCGAGATTTACGTCAAAGACGTCTGGAACTAGCCTGCTTTCATCTATTCCCTGATGCTAGTCTGGCGGAGCCCGTCTTTTGAAGAAAAGCACATGAAAACTGTCTCCTTTTCAGTTACACTGATTGCCGTTACATACGTTCACTAAATTGTGGCACGTACCGTCTCGGCAACGCATTTAAATGAGGTTACATTGACTTTATGAAAGATCTACATGTAATCAGCGAAATATAGCCATAAAGCAGGTTCGTGTCAAATGGGTCAGCTAAGAGAGGCGCATATGCATGTCACATACCTAGGACACAACCTGTTCCGCCTATAGGCTAGTAATGCCGTTTCACCACGAAAACAGCCCCTCATTACTGATATAGTGAGGGGATAGTGGATGGCCCGATGGTACATGTAGGCGAGAAAGCAGAGAAAATCCACGAACTGCCCATAATGATGTCAAACCGTCGCTTTCGTGACGACCCCCAGATATTCAGCTAATAGCTCTAGAACCTGGGCCAAGCACACATTAAACCCGCAGTGCTGGAGAAACGCTGCCCACCTACCTGGACTCATCGCATTCATATGCCTGTATAACCTTACTCTGTCACCCTTCGGGGTAGCCGAGTACCTAAGGCGCTAGTATACTCGGCTCGAAATTGCGGGCTAATCCCCGGCTCCGGAGATTGCAGTTTGAATGGAGGCACAATGCGAAGACGCCCGTGTGCATCGTAGCGCACGTTAAAGATCCCCAGTTGGGCAAAATTCTCCGTAGACCTCCACTACGGCGTCCCTGTGACGTAAAACCACCCCCCCCCCCCTATTGGCGATAAAACTATCGTTACTCTACCCCGTTTTTTCCGAAACTATACTTTTCTCGAGCTTGTTAAAAAAACGCCTATTTTTTTGCCACAGCGATCGGCCCATGCGGCTAACAATCACCTTACGTACCAGTGAGAGTAGGCGGAATGGTCAAATCAAGGTTGCACGAACACCTTTCTTTTTCTATAATAGGCTACTTGACAGATCTGCCTATTTCACTACATTGAAGTGCGGCTGATACGTAGCGCTACATGTTGGGGTCCACAAGCTTTATTGAAAAGGGGCACATACCTCGTGGCCCATCTCCAGTGACGCAAATGCTCGTCACGGAAGTTCATTTCAGCTTCGCACATGCCTAGTTTTGTATACCTAGTTATGCATGTGGAAATGAGCTTGGTTGAAGAGAAGCACATGGCAGTGACACCTATGCGGTACCGAGGTTTACGTCAAAGACATACAATAATCTGGAACTAGCCTGCTTTCATCTATTCCCTGATGCTAGTCTGGCGGAGCCCGTCTTTTGAAGAAAAGCACATGAAAACTGTCTCCATTTCAGTTACACTGATTGCCGTTACATACGTTCACTAAATTGTGGCACGTACCGTCTCGGCAACGCATTTAAATGAGGTTACATTGACTTTATGAAAGATCTACATGTAATCAGCGAAATATAGCCATAAAGCAGGTTCGTGTCAAATGGGTCAGCTAAGAGAGGCGCATATGCATGTCACATACCTAGGACACAACCTGTTCCGCCTATAGGCTAGTAATGCCGTTTCACCACGAAAACAGCCCCTCATTACTGATATAGTGAGGGGATAGTGGATGGCCCGATGGTACATGTAGGCGAGAAAGCAGAGAAAATCCACGAACTGCCCATAATGATGTCAAACCGTCGCTTTCGTGACGACCCCCAGATATTCAGCTAATAGCTCTACAACCTGGGCCAAGCACACATTAAACCCGCAGTGCTGGAGAAACGCTGCCCACCTACCTGGACTCATCACATTCATATGCCTGTATAACCTTACTCTGTCACCCTTCGGGGTAGCCGAGTACCTAAGGCGCTAGTATACTCGGCTCGAAATTTCGGGCTAATCCCCGGCTCCGGAGATTGCAGTTTGAATGGAGGCACACTGCGAAGACGCCCGTGTGCATCGTAGCGCACGTTAAAGATCCCCAGTTGGGCAAAATTCTCCGTAGACCTCCACTACGGCGTCCCTGTGACGTAAAACCACCCCCCCCCCCCTATTGGCGATAAAACTATCGTTACTCTACCCCGTTTTTTCCGAAACTATACTTTTCTCGAGCTTGTTAAAAAAACGCCTATTTTTTTGCCACAGCGATCGGCCCATGCGGCTAACAATGACCTTACGTACCAGTGAGAGTAGACGGAATGGTCAAATCAAGGTTGCACGAACACCTTTCTTTTTCTATATTAGACTACTTGACAGATCTTCCTATTTCACTACATTGAAGTGCGGCTGATACGTAGCGCTACATGTTGGGGTCCACAAGCTTTATTGAAAAGGGGCACATACCACGTGGCCCATCTCCAGTGACACAAATGCTCGTCACGAAAGCTCATTTCAGCTTCGCACACACCTAGTTTTGTATACCCAGTTGTGCATGTGGAAATGAGCTTGGTAGAAGAGAAGCACATGGTAGTGACACCTATGCGGTGACCGAGATTTACGTCAAAGACGTCTGGAACTAGCCTGCTTTCATCTATTCCCTGATGCTAGTCTGGCGGAGCCCGTCTTTTGAAGAAAAGCACATGAAAACTGTCTCCTTTTCAGTTACACTGATTGCCGTTACATACGTTCACTAAATTGTGGCACGTACCGTCTCGGCAACGCATTTAAATGAGGTTACATTGACTTTATGAAAGATCTACATGTAATCAGCGAAATATAGCCATAAAGCAGGTTCGTGTCAAATGGGTCAGCAAAGAGAGGCGCATATGCATGTCACATACCTAGGACACAACCTGTTCCGCCTACAGGCTAGTAATGCCGTTTCACCACGAAAACAGCCCCTCATTACTGATATAGTGAGGGGATAGTGGATGGCCCGATGGTACATGTAGGCGAGAAAGCAGAGAAAATCCACGAACTACCCATAATGATGTCAAACCGTCGCTTTCGTGACGACCCCCAGATATTCAGCTAATAGCTCTACAACCTGGGCCAAGCACACATTAAACCCGCAGTGCTGGAGAAACGCTGCCCACCTACCTGGACTCATCACATTCATATGCCTGTATAACCTTACTCTGTCACCCTTCGGGGTAGACGAGTACCTAAGGCGCTAGTATACTCGGCTCGAAATTGCGGGCTAATCCCCGGCTCCGGAGATTGCAGTTTGAATGGAGGCACACTGCGAAGACGCCCGTGTGCATCGTAGCGCACGTTAAAGATCCCCAGTTGGGCAAAATTCTCCGTAGACCTCCACTACGGCGTCCCTGTGACGTAAAACCACCCCCCCCCCCTATTGGCGATAAAACTATCGTTACTCTACCCCGTTTTTTCCGAAACTATACTTTTCTCGAGCTTGTTAAAAAAACGCCTATTTTTTTACCACAGCGATCGGCCCATGCGGCTAACAATGACCTTACGTACCAGTGAGAGTAGACGGAATGGTCAAATCAAGGTTGCACGAACACCTTTCTTTTTCTATAATAGACTACTTGACAGATCTTCCTATTTCACTACATTGAAGTGCGGCTGATACGTAGCGCTACATGTTGGGGTCCACAAGCTTTATTGAAAAGGGGCACATACCTCGTGGCCCATCTCCAGTGACACAAATGCTCGTCACGGAAGCTCATTTCAGCTTCGCACACACCTAGTTTTGTATACCCAGTTGTGCATGTGGAAATGAGCTTGGTTGAAGAGAAGCACATGGTAGTGACACCTATGCGGTGACCGAGATTTACGTCAAAGACGTCTGGAACTAGCCTGCTTTCATCTATTCCCTGATGCTAGTCTGGCGGAGCCCGTCTTTTGAAGAAAAGCACATGAAAACTGTCTCCTTTTCAGTTACACTGATTGCCGTTACATACGTTCACTAAATTGTGGCACGTACCGTCTCGGCAACGCATTTAAATGAGGTTACATTGACTTTATGAAAGATCTACATGTAATCAGCGAAATATAGCCATAAAGCAGGTTCGTGTCAAATGGGTCAGCTAAGAGAGGCGCATATGCATGTCACATACCTAGGACACAACCTGTTCCGCCTATAGGCTAGTAATGCCGTTTCACCACGAAAACAGCCCCTCATTACTGATATAGTGAGGGGATAGTGGATGGCCCGATGGTACATGTAGGCGAGAAAGCAGAGAAAATCCACGAACTGCCCATAATGATGTCAAACCGTCGCTTTCGTGACGACCCCCAGATATTCAGCTAATAGCTCTAGAACCTGGGCCAAGCACACATTAAACCCGCAGTGCTGGAGAAACGCTGCCCACCTACCTGGACTCATCGCATTCATATGCCTGTATAACCTTACTCTGTCACCCTTCGGGGTAGCCGAGTACCTAAGGCGCTAGTATACTCGGCTCGAAATTGCGGGCTAATCCCCGGCTCCGGAGATTGCAGTTTGAATGGAGGCACAATGCGAAGACGCCCGTGTGCATCGTAGCGCACGTTAAAGATCCCCAGTTGGGCAAAATTCTCCGTAGACCTCCACTACGGCGTCCCTGTGACGTAAAACCACCCCCCCCCCCCTATTGGCGATAAAACTATCGTTACTCTACCCCGTTTTTTCCGAAACTATACTTTTCTCGAGCTTGTTAAAAAAACGCCTATTTTTTTGCCACAGCGATCGGCCCATGCGGCTAACAATCACCTTACGTACCAGTGAGAGTAGGCGGAATGGTCAAATCAAGGTTGCACGAACACCTTTCTTTTTCTATAATAGGCTACTTGACAGATCTGCCTATTTCACTACATTGAAGTGCGGCTGATACGTAGCGCTACATGTTGGGGTCCACAAGCTTTATTGAAAAGGGGCACATACCTCGTGGCCCATCTCCAGTGACGCAAATGCTCGTCACGGAAGTTCATTTCAGCTTCGCACATGCCTAGTTTTGTATACCTAGTTATGCATGTGGAAATGAGCTTGGTTGAAGAGAAGCACATGGCAGTGACACCTATGCGGTACCGAGGTTTACGTCAAAGACATACAATAATCTGGAACTAGCCTGCTTTCATCTATTCCCTGATGCTAGTCTGGCGGAGCCCGTCTTTTGAAGAAAAGCACATGAAAACTGTCTCCATTTCAGTTACACTGATTGCCGTTACATACGTTCACTAAATTGTGGCACGTACCGTCTCGGCAACGCATTTAAATGAGGTTACATTGACTTTATGAAAGATCTACATGTAATCAGCGAAATATAGCCATAAAGCAGGTTCGTGTCAAATGGGTCAGCTAAGAGAGGCGCATATGCATGTCACATACCTAGGACACAACCTGTTCCGCCTATAGGCTAGTAATGCCGTTTCACCACGAAAACAGCCCCTCATTACTGATATAGTGAGGGGATAGTGGATGGCCCGATGGTACATGTAGGCGAGAAAGCAGAGAAAATCCACGAACTGCCCATAATGATGTCAAACCGTCGCTTTCGTGACGACCCCCAGATATTCAGCTAATAGCTCTACAACCTGGGCCAAGCACACATTAAACCCGCAGTGCTGGAGAAACGCTGCCCACCTACCTGGACTCATCACATTCATATGCCTGTATAACCTTACTCTGTCACCCTTCGGGGTAGCCGAGTACCTAAGGCGCTAGTATACTCGGCTCGAAATTTCGGGCTAATCCCCGGCTCCGGAGATTGCAGTTTGAATGGAGGCACACTGCGAAGACGCCCGTGTGCATCGTAGCGCACGTTAAAGATCCCCAGTTGGGCAAAATTCTCCGTAGACCTCCACTACGGCGTCCCTGTGACGTAAAACCACCCCCCCCCCCTATTGGCGATAAAACTATCGTTACTCTACCCCGTTTTTTCCGAAACTATACTTTTCTCGAGCTTGTTAAAAAAACGCCTATTTTTTTGCCACAGCGATCGGCCCATGCGGCTAACAATGACCTTACGTACCAGTGAGAGTAGACGGAATGGTCAAATCAAGGTTGCACGAACACCTTTCTTTTTCTATATTAGACTACTTGACAGATCTTCCTATTTCACTACATTGAAGTGCGGCTGATACGTAGCGCTACATGTTGGGGTCCACAAGCTTTATTGAAAAGGGGCACATACCACGTGGCCCATCTCCAGTGACACAAATGCTCGTCACGAAAGCTCATTTCAGCTTCGCACACACCTAGTTTTGTATACCCAGTTGTGCATGTGGAAATGAGCTTGGTAGAAGAGAAGCACATGGTAGTGACACCTATGCGGTGACCGAGATTTACGTCAAAGACGTCTGGAACTAGCCTGCTTTCATCTATTCCCTGATGCTAGTCTGGCGGAGCCCGTCTTTTGAAGAAAAGCACATGAAAACTGTCTCCTTTTCAGTTACACTGATTGCCGTTACATACGTTCACTAAATTGTGGCACGTACCGTCTCGGCAACGCATTTAAATGAGGTTACATTGACTTTATGAAAGATCTACATGTAATCAGCGAAATATAGCCATAAAGCAGGTTCGTGTCAAATGGGTCAACTAAGAGGGGCGCATATGCATGTCACATACCTAGGACACAACGTGTTCCGCCTATAGGCTAGTAATGCCGTTTCGCCATGAAAACAGACCCTCATTATTGATATAGTGAGGGGATAGTGGATGGCCCGATGGTACATGTAGGCGAGAAAGCAGAGAAAATCCATGAACTGCCCATAATGATGTCAAACCGTCGCTTTCGTGACGACCCCCAGATACTCAGCTAATAGCTCTACAACCTGGGCCAAGCACACATTAAACCCGCAGTGCTGGAGAAACGCTGCCCACCTACCTGGACTCATCACATTCATATGCCTGTATAACCTTACTCTGTCACCCTTCGGGGTAGCCGAGTACCTAAGGCGCTAGCATACTCGGTTCGAAATTGCGGGCTAATCCCCGGCTCCGGAGATTGCAGTTTGAATGGAGGCACACTGCGAAGACGCCCGTGTGCATCGTAGCGCACGTTAAAGATCCCCAGTTGGGCAAAATTCTCCGTAGACCTCCACTACGGCGTCCCTGTGACGTAAAACCAACCCCCCCCCCCTATTGGCGATAAAACTATCGTTACTCTACCCCGTTTTTTCCGAAACTATACTTTTCTCGAGCTTGTTAAAAAAACGTCTATTTTTTTGCCACAGCGATCGGCCCATGCGGCTAACAATGACCTTACGTACCAGTGAGAGTAGACGGAATGGTCAAATCAAGGTTGCACGAACACCTTTCTTTTTATATAATAGACTACTTGACTGATCTGCCTCTTTCACTACATTGAAGTGCGGGTGATACGTAGCGCTACATGTTGGGATCCACAAGCTTTATTCAAAAGGGGCACATACCTCGTGGCCCATCTCCAGTGACGCAAATGCTCGTCACGGAAGTTCATTTCAGCTTCGCACACACCTAGTTTTGTATACCCAGTTATGCATGTGGAAATGAGCTTGGTTGAAGAGAAGCACATGGCAGTAACACATATGCGGTGACCGAGATTTACGTCAAAGAGTTACAATAATCTGGAACTAGCCTGCTTTCATCTATTCCCTGATGCTAGCCTGGCGGAGCCCGTCTTTTGAAGAAAAGCACATGAAAACTGTCTCCTTTTCAGTTACACTGATTGCCGTTACATACGTTCACTAAATTGTGGCACGTACCGTCTCGGCAACGCATTTAAATGAGGTTACATTGACTTTATGAAAGATCTACATGTAATCAGCGAAATATAGCCATAAAGCAGGTTCGTGTCAAATGGGTCAGCTAAGAGAGGCGCATATGCATGTCACATACCTAGGACACAACCTGTTCCGCCTATAGGCTAGTAATGCCGTTTCGCCACGAAAACAGCCCCTCATTACTGATATAGTGAGGGGATAGTGGATGGCCCGATGGTACATGTAGGCGAGAAAGCAGAGAAAATCCACGAACTGCCCATAATGATGTCAAACCGTCGCTTTCGTGACGACCGCCAGATATTCAGCTAATAGCTCTACAACCTGGGCCAAGCACACATTAAACCCGCAGTGCTGGAGAAACGCTGCCCACCTACCTGGACTCATCACATTCATATGCCTGTATAACCTTACTCTGTCACCCTTCGGGGTAGCCGAGTACCTAAGGCGCTAGTATACTCGGCTCGAAATTGCGGGCTAATCCCCGGCTCCGGAGATTGCAGTTGGAATGGAGGCACACTGCGAAGACGCCCGTGTGCATCGTAGCGCACGTTAAAGATCCCCAGTTGGGCAAAATTCTCCGTAGACCTCCACTACGGCGTCCCTGTGACGTAAAACCACCCCCCCTATTGGCGATAAAACTATCGTTACTCTACCCCGTTTTTTCCGAAACTATACTTACTCGAGCTTGTTAAAAAAACGCCAATTTTTTTGCCACAGCGATCAGCCCATGTGGCTAACAATGCACTTACGTACCAGTGAGAGTAGACGGAATGGTCAAATCAAGGTTGCACAAACACCTTTCTTTTTCTATAATAGACTACTTGACAGATCTTCCTATTTCACTACATTGAAGTGCGGCTGATACGTAGCGCTACATGTTGGGGTCCACAAGCTTTATTGAAAAGGGGCACATACCTCGTGGCCCATCTCCAGTGACGCAAATGCTCGTCACGGAAGTTCATTTCAGCTTCGCACACACCTAGTTTTGTATACCCAGTTGTGCATGTGGAAATGAGCTTGGTTGAAGAGAAGCACATGGCAGTGACACCTATGCGGTGACCGAGATTTACGTCAAAGACGTACAATAATATGGAACTAGCCTGCTTTCATCTATTCCCTGATGCAAGCCTGGCGGAGCCCGTCTTTTGAAGAAAAGCACATGAAAACTGTCTCCTTTTCAGTTACACTGATTGCCGTTACATACGTTCACTAAATTGTGGCACGTACCGTCTCGGCAACGCATTTAAATGAGGTCACATTGACTTTATGAAAGATCTACATGTAATCAGCGAAATATAGCCATAAAGCAGGTATCGTGTCAAATGGGTCAGCTAAGAGAGGCGCATATGCATGTCACATACCTAGGACACAACCTGTTCCGCCTATAGGCTAGTAATGCCGTTTCGCCATGAAAACAGCCCCTCATTACTGATATAGTGAGGGGATAGTGGATGGCCCGATGGTACATGTAGGCCAGAAAGCAGAGAAAATCCACGAACTGCCCATAATGATGTCAAACCGTCGCTTTCGTGACGACCCCCAGATATTGAGCTAATAGCTCTACAACCTGGGCCAAGCACACATTAAACCCGCAGTGCTGGAGAAACGCTGCCCACCTACCTGGACTCATCACATTCATATGCCTGTATAACCTTACTTTGTCACCCTTCGGGGTAGCCGAGTACCTAAGGCGCTAGTATACTCGGCTCGAAATTGCGGGCTAATCCCCGGCTCCGGAGATTGCAGTTTGAATGGAGGCACACTGCGAAGACGCCCGTGTGCATCGTAGCGCACGTTAAAGATCCCCAGTTGGGCAAAATTCTCCGTAGACCTCCACTACGGCGTCCCTGTGACGTAAAACCACCCCCCCCCCCCCTATTGGCGATAAAACTATCGTTACTCTACCCCGTTTTTCCGAAACTATACTTTTCTCGAGCTTGTTAAAAAAACGCCTATTTTTTTGCCACAGCGATCGGCCCATGCGTCTAACAATGACCTTACGTACCAGTGAGAGTAGACGGAATGGTCAAATCAAGGTTGCACGAACACCTTTCTTTTTCTATAATAGACTACTTGACATTTCTGCCTATTTCACTACATTGAAGTGCGGCTGATACGTAGCGCTACATGTTGGGGTCCACAAGCTTTATTGAAAAGGGGCACATACCTCGTGGCCCATCTCCAGTGACGCAAATGCTCGTCACGGAAGTTCATTTCAGCTTCGCACACACCTAGTTTTGTATACCCAGTTATGCATGTGGAAATGAGCTTGGTTGAAGAGAAGCACATGGCAGTGACACCTATGCGGTGACCGAGATTTACGTCAGAGAGTTACAATAATCTGGAACTAGCCTGCTTTCATCTATTCCCTGATGCAAGCCTGGCGGAGCCCGTCTTTTGAAGAAAAGCACATGAAAACTGTCTCCTTTTCAGTTACACTGATTGCCGTTACATACGTTCACTAAATTGTGGCACGTACCGTCTCGGCAACGCATTTAAATGAGGTCACATTGACTTTATGAAAGATCTACATGTAATCAGCGAAATATAGCCATAAAGCATGTATCGTGTCAAATGGGTCAGCTAAGAGAGGCGCATATGCATGTCACATACCTAGGACACAACCTGTTCCGCCTATAGGCTAGTAATGCCGTTTCGCCATCAAAACAGCCCCTCATTACTGATATAGTGAGGGGATAGTGGATGGCCCGATGGTACATGTAGGCCAGAAAGCAGAGAAAATCCACGAACTGCCCATAATGATGTCAAACCGTCGCTTTCGTGACGACCCCCAGATATTGAGCTAATAGCTCTACAACCTGGGCCAAGCACACATTAAACCCGCAGTGCTGGAGAAACGCTGCCCACCTACCTGGACTCATCACATTCATATGCCTGTATAACCTTACTCTGTCACCCTTCGGGGTAGCCGAGTACCTAAGGCGCTAGTATACTCGGCTCGAAATTGCGGGCTAATCCCCGGCTCCGGAGATTGCAGTTTGAATGGAGGCACACTGCGAAGACGCCCGTGTGCATCGTAGCGCACGTTAAAGATCCCCAGTTGGGCAAAATTCTCCGTAGACCTCCACTACGGCGTCCCTGTGACGTAAAACCACCCCCCCCCCCCCCTATTGGCGATAAAACTATCGTTACTCTACCCCGTTTTTTCCGAAACTATACTTTCTCGAGCTTGTTAAAAAAACGCCAATTTTTTTGCCACAGCGATCAGCCCATGTGGCTAACAATGCACTTACGTACCAGTGAGAGTAGACGGAATGGTCAAATCAAGGTTGCACAAACACCTTTCTTTTTCTATAATAGACTACTTGACAGATCTTCCTATTTCACTACATTGAAGTGCGGCTGATACGTAGCGCTACATGTTGGGGTCCACAAGCTTTATTGAAAAGGGGCACATACCTCGTGGCCCATCTCCAGTGACGAAAATGCTCGTCACGGAAGTTCATTTCAGCTTCGCACACACCTAGTTTTGTATACCCAGTTATGCATGTGGAAATGAGCTTGGTTGAAGAGAAGCACATGGCAGTGACACCTATGCGGTGACCGAGATTTACGTCAAAGATTTACAATAATCTGGAACTAGCCTGCTTTCATCTATTCCCTGATGCAAGCCTGGCGGAGCCCGTCTTTTGAAGAAAAGCACATGAAAACTGTCTCCTTTTCAGTTACACTGATTGCCGTTACATACGTTCACTAAATTGTGGCACGTACCGTCTCGGCAACGCATTTAAATCAGGTCACATTGACTTTATGAAAGATCTACATGTAATCAGCGAAATACAGCCATAAAGCAGGTTCGTGTGAATGGGTCAGCTAAGAGAGGCGCATATGCATGTCACATACCTAGGACACAACCTGTTCCGCCTATAGGCTAGTAATGCCGTTTCGCCACGAAAACAGCCCCTCATTACTGATATAGTGAGGGGATAGTGGATGGCCCGATGGTACATGTAGGCGAGAAAGCAGAGAAAATCCACGAACTGCCCATAATGATGTCAAACCGTCGCTTTCGTGACGACCGCCAGATATTCAGCTAATAGCTCTACAACCTGGGCCAAGCACACATTAAACCCGCAGTGCTGGAGAAACGCTGCCCACCTACCTGGACTCATCACATTCATATGCCTGTATAACCTTACTCTGTCACCCTTCGGGGTAGCCGAGTACCTAAGGCGCTAGTATACTCGGCTCGAAATTGCGGGCTAATCCCCGGCTCCGGAGATTGCAGTTGGAATGGAGGCACACTGCGAAGACGCCCGTGTGCATCGTAGCGCACGTTAAAGATCCCCAGTTGGGCAAAATTCTCCGTAGACCTCCACTACGGCGTCCCTGTGACGTAAAACCACCCCCCCTATTGGCGATAAAACTATCGTTACTCTACCCCGTTTTTTCCGAAACTATACTTACTCGAGCTTGTTAAAAAAAACGCCAATTTTTTTGCCACAGCGATCAGCCCATGTGGCTAACAATGCACTTACGTACCAGTGAGAGTAGACGGAATGGTCAAATCAAGGTTGCACAAACACCTTTCTTTTTCTATAATAGACTACTTGACAGATCTTCCTATTTCACTACATTGAAGTGCGGCTGATACGTAGCGCTACATGTTGGGGTCCACAAGCTTTATTGAAAAGGGGCACATACCTCGTGGCCCATCTCCAGTGACGCAAATGCTCGTCACGGAAGTTCATTTCAGCTTCGCACACACCTAGTTTTGTATACCCAGTTGTGCATGTGGAAATGAGCTTGGTTGAAGAGAAGCACATGGCAGTGACACCTATGCGGTGACCGAGATTTACGTCAAAGACGTACAATAATATGGAACTAGCCTGCTTTCATCTATTCCCTGATGCAAGCCTGGCGGAGCCCGTCTTTTGAAGAAAAGCACATGAAAACTGTCTCCTTTTCAGTTACACTGATTGCCGTTACATACGTTCACTAAATTGTGGCACGTACCGTCTCGGCAACGCATTTAAATGAGGTCACATTGACTTTATGAAAGATCTACATGTAATCCGCGAAATATAGCCATAAAGCAGGTATCGTGTCAAATGGGTCAGCTAAGAGAGGCGCATATGCATGTCACATACCTAGGACACAACCTGTTCCGCCTATAGGCTAGTAATGCCGTTTCGCCATGAAAACAGCCCCTCATTACTGATATAGTGAGGGGATAGTGGATGGCCCGATGGTACATGTAGGCCAGAAAGCAGAGAAAATCCACGAACTGCCCATAATGATGTCAAACCGTCGCTTTCGTGACGACCCCCAGATATTGAGCTAATAGCTCTACAACCTGGGCCAAGCACACATTAAACCCGCAGTGCTGGAGAAACGCTGCCCACCTACCTGGACTCATCACATTCATATGCCTGTATAACCTTACTTTGTCACCCTTCGGGGTAGCCGAGTACCTAAGGCGCTAGTATACTCGGCTCGAAATTGCGGGCTAATCCCCGGCTCCGGAGATTGCAGTTTGAATGGAGGCACACTGCGAAGACGCCCGTGTGCATCGTAGCGCACGTTAAAGATCCCCAGTTGGGCAAAATTCTCCGTAGACCTCCACTACGGCGTCCCTGTGACGTAAAACCACCCCCCCCCCCCCCCTATTGGCGATAAAACTATCGTTACTCTACCCCGTTTTTCCGAAACTATACTTTTCTCGAGCTTGTTAAAAAAACGCCTATTTTTTTGCCACAGCGATCGGCCCATGCGTCTAACAATGACCTTACGTACCAGTGAGAGTAGACGGAATGGTCAAATCAAGGTTGCACGAACACCTTTCTTTTTCTATAATAGACTACTTGACATTTCTGCCTATTTCACTACATTGAAGTGCGGCTGATACGTAGCGCTACATGTTGGGGTCCACAAGCTTTATTGAAAAGGGGCACATACCTCGTGGCCCATCTCCAGTGACGCAAATGCTCGTCACGGAAGTTCATTTCAGCTTCGCACACACCTAGTTTTGTATACCCAGTTATGCATGTGGAAATGAGCTTGGTTGAAGAGAAGCACATGGCAGTGACACCTATGCGGTGACCGAGATTTACGTCAAAGAGTTACAATAATCTGGAACTAGCCTGCTTTCATATATTCCCTGATGCAAGCCTGGCGGAGCCCGTCTTTTGAAGAAAAGCACATGAAAACTGTCTCCTTTTCAGTTACACTGATTGCCGTTACATACGTTCACGAAATTGTGGCACGTACCGTCTCGGCAACGCATTTAAATGAGGTAACATTGACTTTATGAAAGATCTACATGTAATCAGCGAAATACAGCCATAAAGCAGGTTCGTGTGAATGGGTCAGCTAAGAGAGGCGCATATGCATGTCACATACCTAGGACACAACCTGTTCCGCCTATAGGCTAGTAATGCCGTTTCGCCACGAAAACAGCCCCTCATTACTGATATAGTGAGGGGATAGTGGATGGCCCGATGGTACATGTAGGCGAGAAAGCAGAGAAAATCCACGAACTGCCCATAATGATGTCAAACCGTCGCTTTCGTGACGACCGCCAGATATTCAGCTAATAGCTCTACAACCTGGGCCAAGCACACATTAAACCCGCAGTGCTGGAGAAACGCTGCCCACCTACCTGGACTCATCACATTCATATGCCTGTATAACCTTACTCTGTCACCCTTCGGGGTAGCCGAGTACCTAAGGCGCTAGTATACTCGGCTCGAAATTGCGGGCTAATCCCCGGCTCCGGAGATTGCAGTTGGAATGGAGGCACACTGCGAAGACGCCCGTGTGCATCGTAGCGCACGTTAAAGATCCCCAGTTGGGCAAAATTCTCCGTAGACCTCCACTACGGCGTCCCTGTGACGTAAAACCACCCCCCCTATTGGCGATAAAACTATCGTTACTCTACCCCGTTTTTTCCGAAACTATACTTACTCGAGCTTGTTAAAAAAACGCCAATTTTTTTGCCACAGCGATCAGCCCATGTGGCTAACAATGCACTTACGTACCAGTGAGAGTAGACGGAATGGTCAAATCAAGGTTGCACAAACACCTTTCTTTTTCTATAATAGACTACTTGACAGATCTTCCTATTTCACTACATTGAAGTGCGGCTGATACGTAGCGCTACATGTTGGGGTCCACAAGCTTTATTGAAAAGGGGCACATACCTCGTGGCCCATCTCCAGTGACGCAAATGCTCGTCACGGAAGTTCATTTCAGCTTCGCACACACCTAGTTTTGTATACCCAGTTGTGCATGTGGAAATGAGCTTGGTTGAAGAGAAGCACATGGCAGTGACACCTATGCGGTGACCGAGATTTACGTCAAAGACGTACAATAATATGGAACTAGCCTGCTTTCATCTATTCCCTGATGCAAGCCTGGCGGAGCCCGTCTTTTGAAGAAAAGCACATGAAAACTGTCTCCTTTTCAGTTACACTGATTGCCGTTACATACGTTCACTAAATTGTGGCACGTACCGTCTCGGCAACGCATTTAAATGAGGTCACATTGACTTTATGAAAGATCTACATGTAATCAGCGAAATATAGCCATAAAGCAGGTATCGTGTCAAATGGGTCAGCTAAGAGAGGCGCATATGCATGTCACATACCTAGGACACAACCTGTTCCGCCTATAGGCTAGTAATGCCGTTTCGCCATGAAAACAGCCCCTCATTACTGATATAGTGAGGGGATAGTGGATGGCCCGATGGTACATGTAGGCCAGAAAGCAGAGAAAATCCACGAACTGCCCATAATGATGTCAAACCGTCGCTTTCGTGACGACCCCCAGATATTGAGCTAATAGCTCTACAACCTGGGCCAAGCACACATTAAACCCGCAGTGCTGGAGAAACGCTGCCCACCTACCTGGACTCATCACATTCATATGCCTGTATAACCTTACTCTGTCACCCTTCGGGGTAGCCGAGTACCTAAGGCGCTAGTATACTCGGCTCGAAATTGCGGGCTAATCCCCGGCTCCGGAGATTGCAGTTGGAATGGAGGCACACTGCGAAGACGCCCGTGTGCATCGTAGCGCACGTTAAAGATCCCCAGTTGGGCAAAATTCTCCGTAGACCTCCACTACGGCGTCCCTGTGACGTAAAACCACCCCCCCTATTGGCGATAAAACTATCGTTACTCTACCCCGTTTTTTCCGAAACTATACTTACTCGAGCTTGTTAAAAAAACGCCAATTTTTTTGCCACAGCGATCAGCCCATGTGGCTAACAATGCACTTACGTACCAGTGAGAGTAGACGGAATGGTCAAATCAAGGTTGCACAAACACCTTTCTTTTTCTATAATAGACTACTTGACAGATCTTCCTATTTCACTACATTGAAGTGCGGCTGATACGTAGCGCTACATGTTGGGGTCCACAAGCTTTATTGAAAAGGGGCACATACCTCGTGGCCCATCTCCAGTGACGCAAATGCTCGTCACGGAAGTTCATTTCAGCTTCGCACACACCTAGTTTTGTATACCCAGTTGTGCATGTGGAAATGAGCTTGGTTGAAGAGAAGCACATGGCAGTGACACCTATGCGGTGACCGAGATTTACGTCAAAGACGTACAATAATATGGAACTAGCCTGCTTTCATCTATTCCCTGATGCAAGCCTGGCGGAGCCCGTCTTTTGAAGAAAAGCACATGAAAACTGTCTCCTTTTCAGTTACACTGATTGCCGTTACATACGTTCACTAAATTGTGGCACGTACCGTCTCGGCAACGCATTTAAATGAGGTCACATTGACTTTATGAAAGATCTACATGTAATCAGCGAAATATAGCCATAAAGCAGGTATCGTGTCAAATGGGTCAGCTAAGAGAGGCGCATATGCATGTCACATACCTAGGACACAACCTGTTCCGCCTATAGGCTAGTAATGCCGTTTCGCCATGAAAACAGCCCCTCATTACTGATATAGTGAGGGGATAGTGGATGGCCCGATGGTACATGTAGGCCAGAAAGCAGAGAAAATCCACGAACTGCCCATAATGATGTCAAACCGTCGCTTTCGTGACGACCCCCAGATATTGAGCTAATAGCTCTACAACCTGGGCCAAGCACACATTAAACCCGCAGTGCTGGAGAAACGCTGCCCACCTACCTGGACTCATCACATTCATATGCCTGTATAACCTTACTTTGTCACCCTTCGGGGTAGCCGAGTACCTAAGGCGCTAGTATACTCGGCTCGAAATTGCGGGCTAATCCCCGGCTCCGGAGATTGCAGTTTGAATGGAGGCACACTGCGAAGACGCCCGTGTGCATCGTAGCGCACGTTAAAGATCCCCAGTTGGGCAAAATTCTCCGTAGACCTCCACTACGGCGTCCCTGTGACGTAAAACCACCTCCCCCCCCTATTGGCGATAAAACTATCGTTACTCTACCCCGTTTTTCCGAAACTATACTTTTCTCGAGCTTGTTAAAAAAACGCCTATTTTTTTGCCACAGCGATCGGCCCATGCGTCTAACAATGACCTTACGTACCAGTGAGAGTAGACGGAATGGTCAAATCAAGGTTGCACGAACACCTTTCTTTTTCTATAATAGACTACTTGACATTTCTGCCTATTTCACTACATTGAAGTGCGGCTGATACGTAGCGCTACATGTTGGGGTCCACAAGCTTTATTGAAAAGGGGCACATACCTCGTGGCCCATCTCCAGTGACGCAAATGCTCGTCACGGAAGTTCATTTCAGCTTCGCACACACCTAGTTTTGTATACCCAGTTATGCATGTGGAAATGAGCTTGGTTGAAGAGAAGCACATGGCAGTGACACCTATGCGGTGACCGAGATTTACGTCAAAGAGTTACAATAATCTGGAACTAGCCTGCTTTCATATATTCCCTGATGCAAGCCTGGCGGAGCCCGTCTTTTGAAGAAAAGCACATGAAAACTGTCTCCTTTTCAGTTACACTGATTGCCGTTACATACGTTCACGAAATTGTGGCACGTACCGTCTCGGCAACGCATTTAAATGAGGTAACATTGACTTTATGAAAGATCTACATGTAATCAGCGAAATATAGCCATAAAGCAGGTTCGTGTGAATGGGTCAGCTAAGAGAGGCGCATATGCATGTCACATACCTAGGACACAACCTGTTCCGCCTATAGGCTAGTAATGCCGTTTCGCCACGAAAACAGCCCCTCATTACTGATATAGTGAGGGGATAGTGGATGGCCCGATGGTACATGTAGGCGAGAAAGCAGAGAAAATCCACGAACTGCCCATAATGATGTCAAACCGTCGCTTTCGTGACGACCCCCAGATATTCAGCTAATAGCTCTACAACCTGGGCCAAGCACACATTAAACCCGCAGTGCTGGAGAAACGCTGCCCACCTACCTGGACTCATCACATTCATATGCCTGTATAACCTTACTCTGTCACCTTTCGGGGTAGCCGAGTACCTAAGGCGCTAGTATACTCGGCTCGAAATTGCGGGCTAATCCCCGGCTCCGGAGATTGCAGTTGGAATGGAGGCACACTGCGAAGACGCCCGTGTGCATCGTAGCGCACGTTAAAGATCCCCAGTTGGGCAAAATTCTCCGTAGACCTCCACTACGGCGTCCCTGTGACGTAAAACCACCCCCCCCCCCTATTGGCGATAAAACTATCGTTACTCTACCCCGTTTTTTCCGAAACTATACTTACTCGAGCTTGTTAAAAAAACGCCAATTTTTTTGCCACAGCGATCAGCCCATGTGGCTAACAATGCACTTACGTACCAGTGAGAGTAGACGGAATGGTCAAATCAAGGTTGCACAAACACCTTTCTTTTTCTATAATAGACTACTTGACAGATCTTCCTATTTCACTACATTGAAGTGCGGCTGATACGTAGCGCTACATGTTGGGGTCCACAAGCTTTATTGAAAAGGGGCACATACCTCGTGGCCCATCTCCAGTGACGCAAATGCTCGTCACGGAAGTTCATTTCAGCTTCGCACACACCTAGTTTTGTATACCCAGTTGTGCATGTGGAAATGAGCTTGGTTGAAGAGAAGCACATGGCAGTGACACCTATGCGGTGACCGAGATTTACGTCAAAGAGTTACAATAATCTGGAACTAGCCTGCTTTCATCTATTCCCTGATGCAAGCCTGGCGGAGCCCGTCTTTTGAAGAAAAGCACATCAAAACTGTCTCCTTTTCAGTTACACTGATTGCCGTTACATACGTTCACGAAATTGTGGCACGTACCGTCTCGGCAACGCATTTAAATGAGGTAACATTGACTTTATGAAAGATCTACATGTAATCAGCGAAATATAGCCATAAAGCAGGTTCGTGTGAATGGGTCAGCTAAGAGAGGCGCATATGCATGTCACATACCTAGGACACAACCTGTTCCGCCTATAGGCTAGTAATGCCGTTTCGCCACGAAAACAGCCCCTCATTACTGATATAGTGAGGGGATAGTGGATGGCCCGATGGTACATGTAGGCGAGAAAGCAGAGAAAATCCACGAACTGCCCATAATGATGTCAAACCGTCGCTTTCGTGACGACCCCCAGATATTCAGCTAATAGCTCTACAACCTGGGCCAAGCACACATTAAACCCGCAGTGCTGGAGAAACGCTGCCCACCTACCTGGACTCATCACATTCATATGCATGTATAACCTTACTCTGTCACCCTTCGGGGTAGCCGAGTACCTAAATCGCTAGTATACTCGGCTCGAAATTGCGGGCTAATCCCCGGCTCCGGAGATTGCAGTTGGAATGGAGGCACACTGCGAAGACGCCCGTGTGCATCGTAGCGCACGTTAAAGATCCTCAGTTGGGCAAAATTCTCCGTAGACCTCCACTACGGCGTTCTGTGACGTAAAACCACCCCCCCCCCCTATTGGCGATAAAGCTATCGTTACTCTACCCCGTTTTTTCCGAAACTATACTTACTCGAGCTTGTTAAAAAAACGCCAATTTTTTTGCCACAGCGATCAGCCCATGTGGCTAACAATGCACTTACGTACCAGTGAGAGTAGACGGAATGGTCAAATCAAGGTTGCACAAACACCTTTCTTTTTCTATAATAGACTACTTGACAGATCTTCCTATTTCACTACATTGAAGTGCGGCTGATACGTAGCGCTACATGTTGGGGTCCACAAGCTTTATTGAAAAGGGGCACATACCTCGTGGCCCATCTCCAGTGACGCAAATGCTCGTCACGGAAGTTCATTTCAGCTTCGCACACACCTAGTTTTGTATACCCAGTTGTGCATGTGGAAATGAGCTTGGTTGAAGAGAAGCACATGGCAGTGACACCTATGCGGTGACCGAGATTTACGTCAAAGAGTTACAATAATCTGGAACTAGCCTGCTTTCATCTATTCCCTGATGCAAGCCTGGCGGAGCCCGTCTTTTGAAGAAAAGCACATGAAAACTGTCTCCTTTTCAGTTACACTGATTGCCGTTACATACGTTCACGAAATTGTGGCACGTACCGTCTCGGCAACGCATTTAAATGAGGTCACATTGACTTTATGAAAGATCTACTTGTAATCAGCGAAATATAGCCATAAAGCAGGTATCGTGTCAAATGGGTCAGCTAAGAGAGGCGCATATGCATGTCACATACCTAGGACACAACCTGTTCCGCCTATAGGCTAGTAATGCCGTTTCGCCATGAAAACAGCCCCTCATTACTGATATAGTGAGGGGATAGTGGATGGCCCGATGGTACATGTAGGCCAGAAAGCAGAGAAAATCCACGAACTGCCCATAATGATGTCAAACCGTCGCTTTCGTGACGACCCCCAGATATTCAGCTAATAGCTCTACAACCTGGGCCAAGCACACCTTAAACCCGCAGTGCTGGAGAAACGCTGCCCACCTACCTGGACTCATCACATTCATATGCCTGTATAACCTTACTCTGTCACCCTTCGGGGTAGCCGAGTACCTAAGGCGCTAGTATACTCGGCTTGAAATTGCGGGCTAATCCCCGGCTCCGGAGATTGCAGTTTGAATGGAGGCACACTGCGAAGACGCCCGTGTGCATCGTAGCGCACGTTAAAGATCCCCAGTTGGGCAAAATTCTCCGTAGACCTCCACTACGGCGTCCCTGTGACGTAAACCCCCCCCCCCCCCCCTATTGGCGATAAAACTATCGTTACTCTACCCCGTTTTTTCCGAAACTATACTTTTCTCGAGCTTGTTAAAAAAACGCCTATTTTTTTGCCACAGCGATCGGCCCATGCGGCTAACAATGACCTTACGTACCAGTGAGAGTAGACGGAATGGTCAAATCAAGGTTGCACGAACACCTTTCTTTTTCTATAATAGACTACTTGACAGATCCTCCTATTTCACTACATTGAAGTGCGGCTGATACGTAGCGCTACATGTTGGGGTCCACAAGCTTTATTGAAAAGGGGCACATACCTCGTGGCCCATCTCCAGTGACGCAAATGCTCGTCACGGAAGTTCATTTCAGCTTCGCACACACCTAGTTTTGTATACCCAGTTATGCATGTGGAAATGAGCTTGGTTGAAGAGAAGCACATGGCAGTGACACCTATGCGGTGACCGAGATTTACGTCAAAGAGTTACAATAATCTGGAACTAGCCTGCTTTCATCTATTCCCTGATGCAAGCCTGGCGGAGCCCGTCTTTTGAAGAAAAGCACATGAAAACTGTCTCCTTTTCAGTTACACTGATTGCCGTTACATACGTTCACGAAATTGTGGCACGTACCGTCTCGGCAACGCATTTAAATGAGGTAACATTGACTTTATGAAAGATCTACATGTAATCAGCGAAATATAGCCATAAAGCAGGTTCGTGTGAATGGGTCAGCTAAGAGAGGCGCATATGCATGTCACATACCTAGGACACAACCTGTTCCGCCTATAGGCTAGTAATGCCGTTTCGCCACGAAAACAGCCCCTCATTACTGATATAGTGAGGGGATAGTGGAGGGCCCGATGGTACATGTAGGCGAGAAAGCAGAGAAAATCCACGAACTGCCCATAATGATGTCAAACCGTCGCTTTCGTGACGACCCCCAGATATTCAGCTAATAGCTCTACAACCTGGGCCAAGCACACATTAAACCCGCAGTGCTGGAGAAACGCTGCCCACCTACCTGGACTCATCACATTCATATGCCTGTATAACCTTACTCTGTCACCCTTCGGGGTAGCCGAGTACCTAAGGCGCTAGTATACTCGGCTCGAAATTGCGGGCTAATCCCCGGCTCCGGAGATTGCAGTTGGAATGGAGGCACACTGCGAAGACGCCCGTGTGCATCGTAGCGCACGTTAAAGATCCCCAGTTGGGCAAAATTCTCCGTAGACCTCCACTACGGCGTCCCTGTGACGTAAAACCACCCCCCCCCCCCTATTGGCGATAAAACTATCGTTACTCTACCCCGTTTTTTCCGAAACTATACTTACTCGAGCTTGTTAAAAAAACGCCAATTTTTTTGCCACAGCGATCAGCCCATGTGGCTAACAATGCACTTACGTACCAGTGAGAGTAGACGGAATGGTCAAATCAAGGTTGCACAAACACCTTTCTTTTTCTATAATAGACTACTTGACAGATCTTCCTATTTCACTACATTGAAGTGCGGCTGATACGTAGCGCTACATGTTGGGGTCCACAAGCTTTATTGAAAAGGGGCACATACCTCGTGGCCCATCTCCAGTGACGCAAATGCTCGTCACGGAAGTTCATTTCAGCTTCGCACACACCTAGTTTTGTATACCCAGTTGTGCATGTGGAAATGAGCTTGGTTGAAGAGAAGCACATGGTAGTGACACCTATGCGGTGACCGAGATTTACGTCAAAGACGTACAATAATATGGAACTAGCCTGCTTTCATCTATTCCCTGATGCAAGCCTGGCGGAGCCCGTCTTTTGAAGAAAAGCACATGAAAACTGTCTCCTTTTCAGTTACACTGATTGCCGTTACATACGTTCACTAAATTGTGGCACGTACCGTCTCGGCAACGCATTTAAATGAGGTCACATTGACTTTATGAAAGATCTACATGTAATCAGCGAAATATAGCCATAAAGCAGGTATCGTGTCAAATGGGTCAGCTAAGAGAGGCGCATATGCATGTCACATACCTAGGACACAACCTGTTCCGCCTATAGGCTAGTAATGCCGTTTCGCCATGAAAACAGCCCCTCATTACTGATATAGTGAGGGGATAGTGGATGGCCCGATGGTACATGTAGGCCAGAAAGCAGAGAAAATCCACGAACTGCCCATAATGATGTCAAACCGTCGCTTTCGTGACGACCCCCAGATATTCAGCTAATAGCTCTACAACCTGGGCCAAGCACACATTAAACCCGCAGTGCTGGAGAAACGCTGCCCACCTACCTGGACTCATCACATTCATATGCCTGTATAACCTTACTCTGTCACCCTTCGGGGTAGCCGAGTACATAAGGCGCTAGTATACTCGGCTCGAAATTGCGGGCTAATCCCCGGCTCCGGAGATTGCAGTTTGAATGGAGGCACACTGCGAAGACGCCCGTGTGCATCGTAGCGCACGTTAAAGATCCCCAGTTGTGCAAAATTCTCCGTAGACCTCCACTACGGCGTCCCTGTGACGTAAAACCACCCCCCCCCCTCTATTGGCGACAAAGCTATCGTTACTCTACCCCGTTTTTTCCGAAACTATACTTTTCTCGAGCTTGTTAAAAAAACGCCTATTTTTTTGCCACAGCGATCGGCCCATGCGGCTAACAATGACCTTACGTACCAGTGAGAGTAGACGGAATGGTCAAATCAAGGTTGCACGAACACCTTTCTTTTTCTATAATAGACTACTTGACAGATCTGCCTATTTCACTACATTGAAGTGCGGCTGATACGTAGCGCTACATGTTGGGGTCCACAAGCTTTATTGAAAAGGGGCACATACCTCGTGGCCCATCTCCAGTGACGCAAATGCTCGTCACGGAAGTTCATTTCAGCTTCGCACACACCTAGTTTTGTATACCCAGTTATGCATGTGGAAATGAGCTTGGTTGAAGAGAAGCACATGGCAGTGACACCTATGCGGTGACCGAGATTTACGTCAAAGAGTTACAATAATCTGGAACTAGCCTGCTTTCATCTATTCCCTGATGCAAGCCTGGCGGAGCCCGTCTTTTGAAGAAAAGCACATGAAAACTGTCTCCTTTTCAGTTACACTGATTGCCGTTACATACGTTCACGAAATTGTCGCACGTACCGTCTCGGCAACGCATTTAAATGAGGTAACATTGACTTTATGAAAGATCTACATGTAATCAGCGAAATACAGCCATAAAGCAGGTTCGTGTGAATGGGTCAGCTAAGAGAGGCGCATATGCATGTCACATACCTAGGACACAACCTGTTCCGCCTATAGGCTAGTAATGCCGTTTCGCCACGAAAACAGCCCCTCATTACTGATATAGTGAGGGGATAGTGGATGGCCCGATGGTACATGTAGGCGAGAAAGCAGAGAAAATCCACGAACTGCCCATAATGATGTCAAACCGTCGCTTTCGTGACGACCCCCAGATATTCAGCTAATAGCTCTACAACCTGGGCCAAGCACACATTAAACCCGCAGTGCTGGAGAAACGCTGCCCACCTACCTGGACTCATCACATTCATATGCCTGTATAACCTTACTCTGTCACCCTTCGGGGTAGCCGAGTACCTAAGGCGCTAGTATACTCGGCTCGAAATTGCGGGCTAATCCCCGGCTCCGGAGATTGCAGTTGGAATGGAGGCGCACTGCGAAGACGCCCGTGTGCATCGTAGCGCACGTTAAAGATCTCCAGTTGGGCAAAATTCTCCGTAGACCTCCACTACGACGTCCCTGTGACGTAAAACCACCCCCCCCCCTATTGGCGATAAAACTATCGTTACTCTACCCCGTTTTTTCCGAAACTATACTTACTCGAGCTTGTTAAAAAAACGCCAATTTTTTTGCCACAGCGATCAGCCCATGTGGCTAACAATGCACTTACGTACCAGTGAGAGTAGACGGAATGGTCAAATCAAGGTTGCACAAACACCTTTCTTTTTCTATAATAGACTACTTGACAGACCTTCCTATTTCACTACATTGAAGTGCGGCTGATACGTAGCGCTACATGTTGGGGTCCACAAGCTTTATTGAAAAGGGGCACATACCTCGTGGCCCATCTCCTGTGACGCAAATGCTCGTCACGGAAGTTCATTTCAGCTTCGCACACACCTAGTTTTGTATACCCAGTTGTGCATGTGGAAATGAGCTTGGTTGAAGAGAAGCACATGGCAGTGACACCTATGCGGTGACCGAGATTTACGTCAAAGACGTACAATAATATGGAACTAGCCTGCTTTCATCTATTCCCTGATGCAAGCCTGGCGGAGCCCGTCTTTTGAAGAAAAGCACATGAAAACTGTCTGCTTTTCAGTTACACTGATTGCCGTTACATACGTTCACTAAATTGTGGCACGTACCGTCTCGGCAACGCATTTAAATGAGGTTACATTGACTTTATGAAAGATCTACATGTAATCAGCGAAATATAGCCATAAAGCAGGTTCGTGTCAAATGGGTCAGCTAAGAGAGGCGCATATGCATGTCACATACCTAGGACACAACCTGTTCCGCCTATAGGCTAGTAATGCCGTTTCACCACGAAAACAGCCCCTCATTACTGATATAGTGAGGGGATAGTGGATGGCTCGATGGTACATGTAGGCGAGAAAGCAGAGAAAATCCACGAACTGCCCATAATGATGTCAAACCGTCGCTTTCGTGACGACCCCCAGATATTCAGCTAATAGCTCTACAACCTGGGCCAAGCACACATTAAACCCGCAGTGCTGGAGAAACGCTGCCCACCTACCTGGACTCATCACATTCATATGCCTGTATAACCTTACTCTGTCACCCTTCGGGGTAGCCGAGTACCTAAGGCGCTAGTATACTCGGCTCGAAATTGCGGGCTAATCCCCGGCTCCGGAGATTGCAGTTTGAATGGAGCCACACTGCGAAGACGCCCGTGTGCATCGTAGCGCACGTTAAAGATCCCCAGTTGTGCAAAATTCTCCGTAGACCTCCACTACGGCGTCCCTGTGACGTAAAACCACCCCCCCCCCTCTATTGGCGACAAAACTATCGTTACTCTACCCCGTTTTTTCCGAAACTATACTTTTCTCGAGCTTGTTAAAAAAACGCCTATTTTTTTGCCACAGCGATCGGCCCATGCGGCTAACAATGACCTTACGTACCAGTGAGAGTAGACGGAATGGTCAAATCAAGGTTGCACGAACACCTTTCTTTTTCTATAATAGACTACTTGACTGATCTGCCTATTTCACTACATTGAAGTGCGGCTGATACGTAGCGCTACATGTTGGGATCCACAAGCTTTATTCAAAAGGGGCACATACCTCGTGGCCCATCTCCAGTGACGCAAATGCTCGTCACGGAAGTTCATTTCAGCTTCGTACACACCTAGTTTTGTATACCCATTTATGCATGTGGAAATGAGCTTGGTTGAAGAGAAGCACATGGCAGTGACACATATGCGGTGACCGAGATTTACGTCAAAGAGTTACAATAATCTGGAACTAGCCTGCTTTCATCTATTCCCTGATGCAAGCCTGGCGGAGCCCGTCTTTTGAAGAAAAGCACATGAAAACTGTCTCCTTTTCAGTTACACTGATTGCCGTTACATACGTTCACTAAATTGTGGCACGTACCGTCTCGGCAACGCATTTAAATGAGGTCACATTGACTTTATGAAAGATCTACATGTAATCAGCGAAATATAGCCATAAAGCAGGTATCGTGTCAAATGGGTCAGCTAAGAGAGGCGCATATGCATGTCACATACCTAGGACACAACCTGTTCCGCCTATAGGCTAGTAATGCCGTTTCGCCATGAAAACAGCCCCTCATTACTGATATAGTGAGGGGATAGTGGATGGCCCGATGGTACATGTAGGCCAGAAAGCAGAGAAAATCCACGAACTGCCCATAATGATGTCAAACCGTCGCTTTCGTGACGACCCCCAGATATTCAGCTAATAGCTCTACAACCTGGGCCAAGCACACATTAAACCCGCAGTGCTGGAGAAACGCTGCCCACCTACCTGGACTCATCACATTACCTTACCATCACCTTACTCTGTCACCCTTCGGGGTAGCCGAGTACCTAAGGCGCTAGTATACTCGGCTCGAAATTGCGGGCTAATCCCCGGCTCCGGAGATTGCAGTTGGAATGGAGGCACACTGCGAAGACGCCCGTGTGCATCGTAGCGCACGTTAAAGATCCCCAGTTGGGCAAAATTCTCCGTAGACCTCCACTACGGCGTCCCTGTGACGTAAAACCACCCCCCCCCCCTATTGGCGATAAAACTATCGTTACTCTACCACGTTTTTTCCGAAACTATACTTACTCGAGCTTGTTAAAAAAACGCAAATTTTTTTGCCACAGCGATCAGCCCATGTGGCTAACAATGCACTTACGTACCAGTGAGAGTAGACGGAATGGTCAAATCAAGGTTGCACAAACACCTTTCTTTTTCTATAATAGACTACTTGACAGACCTTCCTATTTCACTACATTGAAGTGCGGCTGATACGTAGCGCTACATGTTGGGGTCCACAAGCTTTATTGAAAAGGGGCACATACCTCGTGGCCCATCTCCTGTGACGCAAATGCTCGTCACGGAAGTTCATTTCAGCTTCGCACACACCTAGTTTTGTATACCCAGTTGTGCATGTGGAAATGAGCTTGGTTGAAGAGAAGCACATGGCAGTGACACCTATGCGGTGACCGAGATTTACGTCAAAGACGTACAATAATATGGAACTAGCCTGCTTTCATCTATTCCCTGATGCAAGCCTGGCGGAGCCCGTCTTTTGAAGAAAAGCACATGAAAACTGTCTCCTTTTCAGTTACACTGATTGCCGTTACATACGTTCACTAAATTGTGGCACGTACCGTCTCGGCAACGCATTTAAATGAGGTAACATTGACTTTATGAAAGATCTACATGTAATCAGCGAAATACAGCCATAAAGCAGGTATCGTGTCAAATGGGTCAGCTAAGAGAGGCGCATATGCATGTCACATACCTAGGACACAACCTGTTCCGCCTATAGGCTAGTAATGCCGTTTCGCCACGAAAACAGCCCCTCATTACTGATATAGTGAGGGGATAGTGGATGGCCCGATAGTACATGTAGGCGAGAAAGCAGAGAAAATCCACGAACTGCCCATAATGATGTCAAACCGTCGCTTTCGTGACGACCCCCAGATATTCAGCTAATAGCTCTACAACCTGGGCCAAGCACACATTAAACCCGCAGTGCTGGAGAAACGCTGCCCACCTACCTGGACTCATCACATTCATATGCCTGTATAACCTTACTCTGTCACCCTTCCGGGTAGCCGAGTACCTAAGGCGCTAGTATACTCGGCTCGAAATTGCGGGCTAATCCCCGGCTCCGGAGATTGCAGTTGGAATGGAGGCACACTGCGAAGACGCCCGTGTGCATCGTAGCGCACGTTAAAGATCCCCAGTTGTGCAAAATTCTCCGTAGACCTCCACTACGGCGTCCCTGTGACGTAAAACCACCCCCCCCCCTCTATTGGCGACAAAACTATCGTTACTCTACCCCGTTTTTTCCGAAACTATACTTTTCTCGAGCTTGTTAAAAAAACGCCTATTTTTTTGCCACAGCGATCGGCCCATGCGGCTAACAATGACCTTACGTACCAGTGAGAGTAGACGGAATGGTCAAATCAAGGTTGCACGAACACCTTTCTTTTTCTATAATAGACTACTTGACTGATCTGCCTATTTCACTACATTGAAGTGCGGCTGATACGTAGCGCTACATGTTGGGGTCCACAAGCTTTATTGAAAAGGGGCACATACCTCGTGGCCCATCTCCAGTGACGCAAATGCTCGTCACGGAAGTTCATTTCAGCTTCGCACACACCTAGTTTTGTATACCCAGTTATGCATGTGGAAATGAGCTTGGTTGAAGAGAAGCACATGGCAGTGACACATATGCGGTGACCGAGATTTACGTCAAAGAGTTACAATAATCTGGAACTAGCCTGCTTTCATCTATTCCCTGATGCAAGCCTGGCGGAGCCCGTCTTTTGAAGAAAAGCACATGAAAACTGTCTCCTTTTCAGTTACACTGGTTGCCGTTACATACGTTCACTAAATTGTGGCACGTACCGTCTCGGCAACGCATTTAAATGAGGTCACATTGACTTTATGAAAGATCTACATGTAATCAGCGAAATATAGCCATAAAGCAGGTATCGTGTCAAATGGGTCAGCTAAGAGAGGCGCATATGCATGTCACACACCTAGGACACAACCTGTTCCGCCTATAGGCTAGTAATGCCGTTTCGCCATGAAAACAGCCCCTCATTACTGATATAGTGAGGGGATAGTGGATGGCCCGATGGTACATGTAGGCCAGAAAGCAGAGAAAATCCACGAACTGCCCATAATGATGTCAAACCGTCGCTTTCGTGACGACCCCCAGATATTCAGCTAGTAGCTCTACAACCTGGGCCAAGCACACATTAAACCCGCAGTGCTGGAGAAACGCTGCCCACCTACCTGGACTCATCACATTACCTTACCATCACCTTACTCTGTCACCCTTCGGGGTAGCCGAGTACCTAAGGCGCTAGTATACTCGGCTCGAAATTGCGGGCTAATCCCCGGCTCCGGAGATTGCAGTTGGAATGGAGGCGCACTGCGAAGACGCCCGTGTGCATCGTAGCGCACGTTAAAGATCTCCAGTTGGGCAAAATTCTCCGTAGACCTCCACTACGGCGTCCCTGTGACGTAAAACCACCCCCCCCCCTATTGGCGATAAAACTATCGTTACTCTACCCCGTTTTTTCCGAAACTATACTTACTCGAGCTTGTTAAAAAAACGCCATTTTTTTTGCCACAGCGATCAGCCCATGTGGCTAACAATGCACTTACGTACCAGTGAGAGTAGACGGAATGGTCAAATCAAGGTTGCACAAACACCTTTCTTTTTCTATAATAGACTACTTGACAGACCTTCCTATTTCACTACATTGAAGTGCGGCTGATACGTAGCGCTACATGTTGGGGTCCACAAGCTTTATTGAAAAGGGGCACATACCTCGTGGCCCATCTCCAGTGACGCAAATGCTCGTCACGGAAGTTCATTTCAGCTTCGCACACACCTAGTTTTGTATACCCAGTTGTGCATGTGGAAATGAGCTTGGTTGAAGAGAAGCACATGGCAGTGACACCTATGCGGTGGCCGAGATTTACGTCAAAGAGTTACAATAATCTGGAACTAGCCTGCTTTCATCTATTCCCTGATGCAAGCCTGGCGGAGCCCGTCTTTTGAAGAAAAGCACATGAAAACTGTCTCCTTTTCAGTTACACTGATTGCCGTTACATACGTTCACTAAATTGTGGCACGTACCGTCTCGGCAACGCATTTAAATGAGGTCACATTGACTTTATGAAAGATCTACATGTAATCAGCGAAATATAGCCATAAAGCAGGTATCGTGTCAAATGGGTCAGCTAAGAGAGGCCCATATGCATGTCACATACCTAGGACACAACCTGTTCCGCCTATAGGCTAGTAATGCCGTTTCGCCACGAAAACAGCCCCTCATTACTGATATAGTGAGGGGATAGTGGATGGCCCGATGGTACATGTAGGCGACAAAGCAGAGAAAATCCACGAACTGCCCATAATGATGTCAAACCGTCGCTTTCGTGACGACCCCCAGATATTCAGCTAATAGCTCTACAACCTGGGCCAAGCACACATTAAACCCGCAGTGCTGGAGAAACGCTGCCCACCTACCTGGACTCATCACATTCATATGCCTGTATAACCTTACTCTGTCACCCTTCCGGGTAGCCGAGTACCTAAGGCGCTAGTATACTCGGCTCGAAATTGCGGGCTAATCCCCGGCTCCGGAGATTGCAGTTGGAATGGAGGCACACTGCGAAGACGCCCGTGTGCATCGTAGCGCACGTTAAAGATCCCCAGTTGTGCAAAATTCTCCGTAGACCTCCACTACGGCGTCCCTGTGACGTAAAACCACCCCCCCCCCTCTATTGGCGACAAAACTATCGTTACTCTACCCCGTTTTTTCCGAAACTATACTTTTCTCGAGCTTGTTAAAAAAACGCCTATTTTTTTGCCACAGCGATCGGCCCATGCGGCTAACAATGACCTTACGTACCAGTGAGAGTAGACGGAATGGTCAAATCAAGGTTGCACGAACACCTTTCTTTTTCTATAATAGACTACTTGACTGATCTGCCTATTTCACTACATTGAAGTGCGGCTGATACGTAGCGCTACATGTTGGGGTCCACAAGCTTTATTGAAAAGGGGCACATACCTCGTGGCCCATCTCCAGTGACGCAAATGCTCGTCACGGAAGTTCATTTCAGCTTCGCACACACCTAGTTTTGTATACCCAGTTATGCATGTGGAAATGAGCTTGGTTGAAGAGAAGCACATGGCAGTGACACATATGCGGTGACCGAGATTTACGTCAAAGAGTTACAATAATCTGGAACTAGCCTGCTTTCATCTATTCCCTGATGCAAGCCTGGCGGAGCCCGTCTTTTGAAGAAAAGCACATGAAAACTGTCTCCTTTTCAGTTACACTGGTTGCCGTTACATACGTTCACTAAATTGTGGCACGTACCGTCTCGGCAACGCATTTAAATGAGGTCACATTGACTTTATGAAAGATCTACATGTAATCAGCGAAATATAGCCATAAAGCAGGTATCGTGTCAAATGGGTCAGCTAAGAGAGGCGCATATGCATGTCACACACCTAGGACACAACCTGTTCCGCCTATAGGCTAGTAATGCCGTTTCGCCATGAAAACAGCCCCTCATTACTGATATAGTGAGGGGATAGTGGATGGCCCGATGGTACATGTAGGCCAGAAAGCAGAGAAAATCCACGAACTGCCCATAATGATGTCAAACCGTCGCTTTCGTGACGACCCCCAGATATTCAGCTAGTAGCTCTACAACCTGGGCCAAGCACACATTAAACCCGCAGTGCTGGAGAAACGCTGCCCACCTACCTGGACTCATCACATTACCTTACCATCACCTTACTCTGTCACCCTTCGGGGTAGCCGAGTACCTAAGGCGCTAGTATACTCGGCTCGAAATTGCGGGCTAATCCCCGGCTCCGGAGATTGCAGTTGGAATGAAGGCACACTGCGAAGACGCCCGTGTGCATCGTAGCGCACGTTAAAGATCCCCAGTTGGGCAAAATTCTCCGTAGACCTCCACTACGGCGTCCCTGTGACGTAAAACCACCCCCCCCCCCCCCTATTGGCGATAAAACTATCGTTACTCTACCACGTTTTTTCCGAAACTATACTTACTCGAGCTTGTTAAAAAAACGCAAATTTTTTTGCCACAGCGATCAGCCCATGTGGCTAACAATGCACTTACGTACCAGTGAGAGTAGACGGAATGGTCAAATCAAGGTTGCACAAACACCTTTCTTTTTCTATAATAGACTACTTGACAGATCTTCCTATTTCACTACGTTGAAGTGCGGCTGATACGTAGCGCTACATGTTGGGGTCCACAAGCTTTATTCAAAAGGGGCACATACCTCGTGGCCCATCTCCATTGACGCAAATGCTCGTCACGGAAGTTCATTTCAGCTTCGCACACACCTAGTTTTGTATACCCAGTTATGCATGTGGAAATGAGCTTGGTTGAAGAGAAGCACATGGCAGTGACACATATGCGGTGGCCGAGATTTACGTCAAAGAGTTACAATAATCTGGAACTAGCCTGCTTTCATCTATTCCCTGATGCAAGCCTGGCGGAGCCCCTCTTTTGAAGAAAAGCACATGAAAACTGTCTCCTTTTCAGTTACACTGATTGCCGTTACATACGTTCACTAAATTGTGGCACGTACCGTCTCGGCAACGCATTTAAATGAGGTTACATTGACTTTATGAAAGATCTACATGTAATCAGCGAAATATAGCCATAAAGCAGGTTCGTGTCAAATGGGTCAGCTAAGAGAGGCGCATATGCATGTCACATACCTAGGACACAACCTGTTCCGCCTATAGGCTAGTAATGCCGTTTCGCCACGAAAACAGCCCCTCATTACTGATATAGTGAGGGGATAGTGGATGGCCCGATGGTACATGTAGGCGAGAAAGCAGAGAAAATCCACGAACTGCCCATAATGATGTCAAACCGTCGCTTTCGTGACGACCCCCAGATATTCAGCTAATAGCTCTACAACCTGGGCCAAGCACACAATAAACCCGCAGTGCTGGAGAAACGCTGCCCACCTACCTGGACTCATCACATTCATATGCCTGTATAACCTTACTCTGTCACCCTTCGGGGTAGCCGAGTACCTAAGGCGCTAGTATACTCGGCTCGAAATTGCGGGCTAATCCCCGGCTCCGGAGATTGCAGTTGGAATGGAGGCACACTGCGAAGACGCCCGTGTGCATCGTAGCGCACGTTAAAGATCCCCAGTTGGGCAAAATTCTCCGTAGACCTCCACTACGGCGTCCCTGTGACGTAAAACCAACCCCCCCCCTATTGGCGATAAAACTATCGTTACTCTACCCCGTTTTTTCCGAAACTATACTTACTCGAGCTTGTTAAAAAAACGCCAATTTTTTTGCCACAGCGATCGGCCCATGTGGCTAACAATGCACTTACGTACCAGTGAGAGTAGACGGAATGGTCAAATCAAGGTTGCACGAACACCTCTCTTTTTCTATAATAGACTACTTGACAGATCTTCCTATTTCACTACATTGAAGTGCGGCTGATACGTAGCGCTACATGTTGGGGTCCACAAGCTTTATTGAAAAGGGGCACATACCTCGTGGCCCATCTCCAGTGACGCAAATGCTCGTCACGGAAGTTCATTTCAGCTTCGCACACACCTAGTTTTGTATACCCAGTTGTGCATGTGGAAATGAGCTTGGTTGAAGAGAAGCACATGGCAGTGACACCTATGAGGTGACCGAGATTTACGTCAAAGAGTTACAATAATCTGGAACTAGCCTGCTTTCATCTATTCCCTGATGCAAGCCTGGCGGAGCCCGTATTTTGAAGAAAAGCACATGAAAACTGTCTCCTTTTCAGTTACACTGATTGCCGTTACATACGTTCACGAAATTGTGGCACGTACCGTCTCGGCAACGCATTTAAATGAGGTAACATTGACTTTATGAAAGATCTACATGTAATCAGCGAAATATAGCCATAAAGCAGGTTCGTGTGAATGGGTCAGCTAAGAGAGGCGCATATGCATGTCACATACCTAGGACACAACCTGTTCCGCCTATAGGCTAGTAATGCCGTTTCGCCACGAAAACAGCCCCTCATTACTGATATAGTGAGGGGATAGTGGATGGCCCGATGGTACATGTAGGCGAGAAAGCAGAGAAAATCCACGAACTGCCCATAATGATGTCAAACCGTCGCTTTCGTGACGACCCCCAGATATTCAGCTAATAGCTCTACAACCTGGGCCAAGCACACATTAAACCCGCAGTGCTGGAGAAACGCTGCCCACCTACCTGGACTCATCACATTCATATGCCTGTATAACCTTACTCTGTCACCCTTCGGGGTAGCCGAGTACATAAGGCGCTAGTATACTCAGCTCGAAATTGCGGGCTAATCCCCGGCTCCGGAGATTGCAGTTTGAATGGAGGCACACTGCGAAGACGCCCGTGTGCATCGTAGCGCACGTTAAAGATCCCCAGTTGTGCAAAATTCTCCGTAGACCTCCACTACGGCGTCCCTGTGACGTAAAACCACCCCCCCCCTCTATTGGCGACAAAGCTATCGTTACTCTACCCCGTTTTTTCCGAAACTATACTTTTCTCGAGCTTGTTAAAAAAACGCCTATTTTTTTGCCACAGCGATCGGCCCATGCGGCTAACAATGACCTTACGTACCAGTGAGAGTAGACGGAATGGTCAAATCAAGGTTGCACGAACACCTTTCTTTTTCTATAATAGACTACTTGACAGATCTGCCTATTTCACTACATTGAAGTGCGGCTGATACGTAGCGCTACATGTTGGGGTCCACAAGCTTTATTGAAAAGGGGCACATACCTCGTGGCCCATCTCCAGTGACGCAAATGCTCGTCACGGAAGTTCATTTCAGCTTCGCACACACCTAGTTTTGTATACCCAGTTATGCATGTGGAAATGAGCTTGGTTGAAGAGAAGCACATGGCAGTGACACCTATGCGGTGACCGAGATTTACGTCAAAGAGTTACAATAATCTGGAACTAGCCTGCTTTCATCTATTCCCTGATGCAAGCCTGGCGGAGCCCGTCTTTTGAAGAAAAGCACATGAAAACTGTCTCCTTTTCAGTTACACTGATTGCCGTTACATACGTTCACGAAATTGTGGCACGTACCGTCTCGGCAACGCATTTAAATGAGGTAACATTGACTTTATGAAAGATCTACATGTAATCAGCGAAATACAGCCATAAAGCAGGTTCGTGTGAATGGGTCAGCTAAGAGAGGCGCATATGCATGTCACATACCTAGGACACAACCTGTTCCGCCTATAGGCTAGTAATGCCGTTTCGCCACGAAAACAGCCCCTCATTACTGATATAGTGAGGGGATAGTGGATGGCCCGATGGTACATGTAGGCGAGAAAGCAGAGAAAATCCACGAACTGCCCATAATGATGTCAAACCGTCGCTTTCGTGACGACCCCCAGATATTCAGCTAATAGCTCTACAACCTGGGCCAAGCACACATTAAACCCGCAGTGCTGGAGAAACGCTGCCCACCTACCTGGACTCATCACATTCATATGCCTGTATAACCTTACTCTGTCACCCTTCGGGGTAGCCGAGTACCTAAGGCGCTAGTATACTCGGCTCGAAATTGCGGGCTAATCCCCGGCTCCGGAGATTGCAGTTGGAATGGAGGCGCACTGCGAAGACGCCCGTGTGCATCGTAGCGCACGTTAAAGATCTCCAGTTGGGCAAAATTCTCCGTAGACCTCCACTACGGCGTCCCTGTGACGTAAAACCACCCCCCCCCCCCTATTGGCGATAAAACTATCGTTACTCTACCCCGTTTTTTCCGAAACTATACTTACTCGAGCTTGTTAAAAAAACGCCATTTTTTTTGCCACAGCGATCAGCCCATGTGGCTAACAATGCACTTACGTACCAGTGAGAGTAGACGGAATGGTCAAATCAAGGTTGCACAAACACCTTTCTTTTTCTATAATAGACTACTTGACAGACCTTCCTATTTCACTACATTGAAGTGCGGCTGATACGTAGCGCTACATGTTGGGGTCCACAAGCTTTATTGAAAAGGGGCACATACCTCGTGGCCCATCTCCAGTGACGCAAATGCTCGTCACGGAAGTTCATTTCAGCTTCGCACACACCTAGTTTTGTATACCCAGTTGTGCATGTGGAAATGAGCTTGGTTGAAGAGAAGCACATGGCAGTGACACCTATGCGGTGACCGAGATTTACGTCAAAGACGTACAATAATATGGAACTAGCCTGCTTTCATCTATTCCCTGATGCAAGCCTGGCGGAGCCCGTCTTTTGAAGAAAAGCACATGAAAACTGTCTCCTTTTCAGTTACACTGATTGCCGTTACATACGTTCACTAAATTGTGGCACGTACCGTCTCGGCAACGCATTTAAATGAGGTCACATTGACTTTATGAAAGATCTACATGTAATCAGCGAAATATAGCCATAAAGCAGGTATCGTGTCAAATGGGTCAGCTAAGAGAGGCGCATATGCATGTCACATACCTAGGACACAACCTGTTCCGCCTATAGGCTAGTAATGCCGTTTCGCCACGAAAACAGCCCCTCATTACTGATATAGTGAGGGGATAGTGGATGGCCCGATAGTACATGTAGGCGAGAAAGCAGAGAAAATCCACGAACTGCCCATAATGATGTCAAACCGTCGCTTTCGTGACGACCCCCAGATATTCAGCTAATAGCTCTACAACCTGGGCCAAGCACACATTAAACCCGCAGTGCTGGAGAAACGCTGCCCACCTACCTGGACTCATCACATTCATATGCCTGTATAACCTTACTCTGTCACCCTTCCGGGTAGCCGAGTACCTAAGGCGCTAGTATACTCGGCTCGAAATTGCGGGCTAATCCCCGGCTCCGGAGATTGCAGTTGGAATGGAGGCACACTGCGAAGACGCCCGTGTGCATCGTAGCGCACGTTAAAGATCCCCAGTTGTGCAAAATTCTCCGTAGACCTCCACTACGGCGTCCCTGTGACGTAAAACCACCCCCCCCCCTCTATTGGCGACAAAACTATCGTTACTCTACCCCGTTTTTTCCGAAACTATACTTTTCTCGAGCTTGTTAAAAAAACGCCTATTTTTTTTGCCACAGCGATCGGCCCATGCGGCTAACAATGACCTTACGTACCAGTGAGAGTAGACGGAATGGTCAAATCAAGGTTGCACGAACACCTTTCTTTTTCTATAATAGACTACTTGACTGATCTGCCTATTTCACTACATTGAAGTGCGGCTGATACGTAGCGCTACATGTTGGGGTCCACAAGCTTTATTGAAAAGGGGCACATACCTCGTGGCCCATCTCCAGTGACGCAAATGCTCGTCACGGAAGTTCATTTCAGCTTCGCACACACCTAGTTTTGTATACCCAGTTATGCATGTGGAAATGAGCTTGGTTGAAGAGAAGCACATGGCAGTGACACATATGCGGTGACCGAGATTTACGTCAAAGAGTTACAATAATCTGGAACTAGCCTGCTTTCATCTATTCCCTGATGCAAGCCTGGCGGAGCCCGTCTTTTGAAGAAAAGCACATGAAAACTGTCTCCTTTTCAGTTACACTGGTTGCCGTTACATACGTTCACTAAATTGTGGCACGTACCGTCTCGGCAACGCATTTAAATGAGGTCACATTGACTTTATGAAAGATCTACATGTAATCAGCGAAATATAGCCATAAAGCAGGTATCGTGTCAAATGGGTCAGCTAAGAGAGGCGCATATGCATGTCACACACCTAGGACACAACCTGTTCCGCCTATAGGCTAGTAATGCCGTTTCGCCATGAAAACAGCCCCTCATTACTGATATAGTGAGGGGATAGTGGATGGCCCGATGGTACATGTAGGCCAGAAAGCAGAGAAAATCCACGAACTGCCCATAATGATGTCAAACCGTCGCTTTCGTGACGACCCCCAGATATTCAGCTAGTAGCTCTACAACCTGGGCCAAGCACACATTAAACCCGCAGTGCTGGAGAAACGCTGCCCACCTACCTGGACTCATCACATTACCTTACCATCACCTTACTCTGTCACCCTTCGGGGTAGCCGAGTACCTAAGGCGCTAGTATACTCGGCTCGAAATTGCGGGCTAATCCCCGGCTCCGGAGATTGCAGTTGGAATGAAGGCACACTGCGAAGACGCCCGTGTGCATCGTAGCGCACGTTAAAGATCCCCAGTTGGGCAAAATTCTCCGTAGACCTCCACTACGGCGTCCCTGTGACGTAAAACCACCCCCCCCCCCTATTGGCGATAAAACTATCGTTACTCTACCACGTTTTTTCCGAAACTATACTTACTCGAGCTTGTTAAAAAAACGCAAATTTTTTTGCCACAGCGATCAGCCCATGTGGCTAACAATGCACTTACGTACCAGTGAGAGTAGACGGAATGGTCAAATCAAGGTTGCACAAACACCTTTCTTTTTCTATAATAGACTACTTGACAGATCTTCCTATTTCACTACGTTGAAGTGCGGCTGATACGTAGCGCTACATGTTGGGGTCCACAAGCTTTATTCAAAAGGGGCACATACCTCGTGGCCCATCTCCATTGACGCAAATGCTCGTCACGGAAGTTCATTTCAGCTTCGCACACACCTAGTTTTGTATACCCAGTTATGCATGTGGAAATGAGCTTGGTTGAAGAGAAGCACATGGCAGTGACACATATGCGGTGGCCGAGATTTACGTCAAAGAGTTACAATAATCTGGAACTAGCCTGCTTTCATCTATTCCCTGATGCAAGCCTGGCGGAGCCCCTCTTTTGAAGAAAAGCACATGAAAACTGTCTCCTTTTCAGTTACACTGATTGCCGTTACATACGTTCACTAAATTGTGGCACGTACCGTCTCGGCAACGCATTTAAATGAGGTTACATTGACTTTATGAAAGATCTACATGTAATCAGCGAAATATAGCCATAAAGCAGGTTCGTGTCAAATGGGTCAGCTAAGAGAGGCGCATATGCATGTCACATACCTAGGACACAACCTGTTCCGCCTATAGGCTAGTAATGCCGTTTCGCCACGAAAACAGCCCCTCATTACTGATATAGTGAGGGGATAGTGGATGGCCCGATGGTACATGTAGGCGAGAAAGCAGAGAAAATCCACGAACTGCCCATAATGATGTCAAACCGTCGCTTTCGTGACGACCCCCAGATATTCAGCTAATAGCTCTACAACCTGGGCCAAGCACACAATAAACCCGCAGTGCTGGAGAAACGCTGCCCACCTACCTGGACTCATCACATTCATATGCCTGTATAACCTTACTCTGTCACCCTACGGGGTAGCCGAGTACCTAAGGCGCTAGTATACTCGGCTCGAAATTGCGGGCTAATCCCCGGCTCCGGAGATTGCAGTTGGAATGGAGGCACACTGCGAAGACGCCCGTGTGCATCGTAGCGCACGTTAAAGATCCCCAGTTGGGCAAAATTCTCCGTAGACCTCCACTACGGCGTCCCTGTGACGTAAAACCACCCCCCCCCCTATTGGCGATAAAACTATCGTTACTCTACCCCGTTTTTTCCGAAACTATACTTACTCGAGCTTGTTAAAAAAACGCCAATTTTTTTGCCACAGCGATCAGCCCATGTGGCTAACAATGCACTTACGTACCAGTGAGAGTAGACGGAATGGTCAAATCAAGGTTGCACAAACACCTTTCTTTTTCTATAATAGACTACTTGACAGATCTTCCTATTTCACTACATTGAAGTGCGGCTGATACGTAGCGCTACATGTTGGGGTCCACAAGCTTTATTGAAAAGGGGCACATACCTCGTGGCCCATCTCCAGTGACGCAAATGCTCGCCACGGAAGTTCATTTCAGCTTCGCACACACCTAGTTTTGTATACCCAGTTGTGCATGTGGAAATGAGCTTGGTTGAAGAGAAGCACATGGCAGTGACACCTATGCGGTGACCGAGATTTACGTCAAAGACGTACAATAATATGGAACTAGCCTACTTTCATCTCTTCCCTGATGCAAGCCTGGCGGAGCCCGTCTTTTGAAGAAAAGCACACGAAAACTGTCTCCTTTTCAGTTACACTGATTGCCGTTACATACGTTCACTAAATTGTGGCACGTACCGTCTCGGCAACGCATTTAAATGAGGTCACATTGACTTTATGAAAGATCTACATGTAATCAGCGAAATATAGCCATAAAGCAGGTATCGTGTCAAATGGGTCAGCTAAGAGAGGCGCATATGCATGTCACATACCTAGGACACAACCTGTTCCGCCTATAGGCTAGTAATGCCGTTTCGCCACGAAAACAGCCCCTCATTACTGATATAGTGAGGGGATAGTGGATGGCCCGATGGTACATGTAGGCCAGAAAGCAGAGAAAATCCACGAACTGCCCATAATGATGTCAAACCGTCGCTTTCGTGACGACCCCCAGATATTCAGCTAGTAGCTCTACAACCTGGGCCAAGCACACATTAAACCCGCAGTGCTGGAGAAACGCTGCCCACCTACCTGGACTCATCACATTCATATGCCTGTATAACCTTACTCTGTCACCCTTCCGGGTAGCCGAGTACCTAAGGCGCTAGTATACTCGGCTCGAAATTGCGGGCTAATCCCCGGCTCCGGAGATTGCAGTTGGAATGGAGGCACACTGCGAAGACGCCCGTGTGCATCGTAGCGCACGTTAAAGATCCCCAGTTGTGCAAAATTCTCCGTAGACCTCCACTACGGCGTCCCTGTGACGTAAAACCACCCCCCCCCTCTATTGGCGACAAAACTATCGTTACTCTACCCCGTTTTTTCCGAAACTATACTTTTCTCGAGCTTGTTAAAAAAACGCCTATTTTTTTGCCACAGCGATCGGCCCATGCGGCTAACAATGACCTTACGTACCAGTGAGAGTAGACGGAATGGTCAAATCAAGGTTGCACGAACACCTTTCTTTTTCTATAATAGACTACTTGACTGATCTGCCTATTTCACTACATTGAAGTGCGGCTGATACGTAGCGCTACATGTTGGGGTCCACAAGCTTTATTGAAAAGGGGCACATACCTCGTGGCCCATCTCCAGTGACGCAAATGCTCGTCACGGAAGTTCATTTCAGCTTCGCACACACCTAGTTTTGTATACCCAGTTATGCATGTGGAAATGAGCTTGGTTGAAGAGAAGCACATGGCAGTGACACATATGCGGTGACCGAGATTTACGTCAAAGAGTTACAATAATCTGGAACTAGCCTGCTTTCATCTATTCCCTGATGCAAGCCTGGCGGAGCCCGTCTTTTGAAGAAAAGCACATGAAAACTGTCTCCTTTTCAGTTACACTGGTTGCCGTTACATACGTTCACTAAATTGTGGCACGTACCGTCTCGGCAACGCATTTAAATGAGGTCACATTGACTTTATGAAAGATCTACATGTAATCAGCGAAATATAGCCATAAAGCAGGTATCGTGTCAAATGGGTCAGCTAAGAGAGGCGCATATGCATGTCACACACCTAGGACACAACCTGTTCCGCCTATAGGCTAGTAATGCCGTTTCGCCATGAAAACAGCCCCTCATTACTGATATAGTGAGGGGATAGTGGATGGCCCGATGGTACATGTAGGCCAGAAAGCAGAGAAAATCCACGAACTGCCCATAATGATGTCAAACCGTCGCTTTCGTGACGACCCCCAGATATTCAGCTAGTAGCTCTACAACCTGGGCCAAGCACACATTAAACCCGCAGTGCTGGAGAAACGCTGCCCACCTACCTGGACTCATCACATTACCTTACCATCACCTTACTCTGTCACCCTTCGGGGTAGCCGAGTACCTAAGGCGCTAGTATACTCGGCTCGAAATTGCGGGCTAATCCCCGGCTCCGGAGATTGCAGTTGGAATGAAGGCACACTGCGAAGACGCCCGTGTGCATCGTAGCGCACGTTAAAGATCCCCAGTTGGGCAAAATTCTCCGTAGACCTCCACTACGGCGTCCCTGTGACGTAAAACCACCCCCCCCCCTATTGGCGATAAAACTATCGTTACTCTACCACGTTTTTTCCGAAACTATACTTACTCGAGCTTGTTAAAAAAACGCAAATTTTTTTGCCACAGCGATCAGCCCATGTGGCTAACAATGCACTTACGTACCAGTGAGAGTAGACGGAATGGTCAAATCAAGGTTGCACAAACACCTTTCTTTTTCTATAATAGACTACTTGACAGATCTTCCTATTTCACTACGTTGAAGTGCGGCTGATACGTAGCGCTACATGTTGGGGTCCACAAGCTTTATTCAAAAGGGGCACATACCTCGTGGCCCATCTCCATTGACGCAAATGCTCGTCACGGAAGTTCATTTCAGCTTCGCACACACCTAGTTTTGTATACCCAGTTATGCATGTGGAAATGAGCTTGGTTGAAGAGAAGCACATGGCAGTGACACATATGCGGTGGCCGAGATTTACGTCAAAGAGTTACAATAATCTGGAACTAGCCTGCTTTCATCTATTCCCTGATGCAAGCCTGGCGGAGCCCCTCTTTTGAAGAAAAGCACATGAAAACTGTCTCCTTTTCAGTTACACTGATTGCCGTTACATACGTTCACTAAATTGTGGCACGTACCGTCTCGGCAACGCATTTAAATGAGGTTACATTGACTTTATGAAAGATCTACATGTAATCAGCGAAATATAGCCATAAAGCAGGTTCGTGTCAAATGGGTCAGCTAAGAGAGGCGCATATGCATGTCACATACCTAGGACACAACCTGTTCCGCCTATAGGCTAGTAATGCCGTTTCGCCACGAAAACAGCCCCTCATTACTGATATAGTGAGGGGATAGTGGATGGCCCGATGGTACATGTAGGCCAGAAAGCAGAGAAAATCCACGAACTGCCCATAATGATGTCAAACCGTCGCTTTCGTGACGACCCCCAGATATTCAGCTAGTAGCTCTACAACCTGGGCCAAGCACACATTAAACCCGCAGTGCTGGAGAAACGCTGCCCACCTACCTGGACTCATCACATTCATATGCCTGTATAACCTTACTCTGTCACCCTTCCGGGTAGCCGAGTACCTAAGGCGCTAGTATACTCGGCTCGAAATTGCGGGCTAATCCCCGGCTCCGGAGATTGCAGTTGGAATGGAGGCACACTGCGAAGACGCCCGTGTGCATCGTAGCGCACGTTAAAGATCCCCAGTTGTGCAAAATTCTCCGTAGACCTCCACTACGGCGTCCCTGTGACGTAAAACCACCCCCCCCCTCTATTGGCGACAAAACTATCGTTACTCTACCCCGTTTTTTCCGAAACTATACTTTTCTCGAGCTTGTTAAAAAAACGCCTATTTTTTTGCCACAGCGATCGGCCCATGCGGCTAACAATGACCTTACGTACCAGTGAGAGTAGACGGAATGGTCAAATCAAGGTTGCACGAACACCTTTCTTTTTCTATAATAGACTACTTGACTGATCTGCCTATTTCACTACATTGAAGTGCGGCTGATACGTAGCGCTACATGTTGGGGTCCACAAGCTTTATTGAAAAGGGGCACATACCTCGTGGCCCATCTCCAGTGACGCAAATGCTCGTCACGGAAGTTCATTTCAGCTTCGCACACACCTAGTTTTGTATACCCAGTTATGCATGTGGAAATGAGCTTGGTTGAAGAGAAGCACATGGCAGTGACACATATGCGGTGACCGAGATTTACGTCAAAGAGTTACAATAATCTGGAACTAGCCTGCTTTCATCTATTCCCTGATGCAAGCCTGGCGGAGCCCGTCTTTTGAAGAAAAGCACATGAAAACTGTCTCCTTTTCAGTTACACTGGTTGCCGTTACATACGTTCACTAAATTGTGGCACGTACCGTCTCGGCAACGCATTTAAATGAGGTCACATTGACTTTATGAAAGATCTACATGTAATCAGCGAAATATAGCCATAAAGCAGGTATCGTGTCAAATGGGTCAGCTAAGAGAGGCGCATATGCATGTCACACACCTAGGACACAACCTGTTCCGCCTATAGGCTAGTAATGCCGTTTCGCCATGAAAACAGCCCCTCATTACTGATATAGTGAGGGGATAGTGGATGGCCCGATGGTACATGTAGGCCAGAAAGCAGAGAAAATCCACGAACTGCCCATAATGATGTCAAACCGTCGCTTTCGTGACGACCCCCAGATATTCAGCTAGTAGCTCTACAACCTGGGCCAAGCACACATTAAACCCGCAGTGCTGGAGAAACGCTGCCCACCTACCTGGACTCATCACATTACCTTACCATCACCTTACTCTGTCACCCTTCGGGGTAGCCGAGTACCTAAGGCGCTAGTATACTCGGCTCGAAATTGCGGGCTAATCCCCGGCTCCGGAGATTGCAGTTGGAATGAAGGCACACTGCGAAGACGCCCGTGTGCATCGTAGCGCACGTTAAAGATCCCCAGTTGGGCAAAATTCTCCGTAGACCTCCACTACGGCGTCCCTGTGACGTAAAACCACCCCCCCCCCTATTGGCGATAAAACTATCGTTACTCTACCACGTTTTTTCCGAAACTATACTTACTCGAGCTTGTTAAAAAAACGCAAATTTTTTTGCCACAGCGATCAGCCCATGTGGCTAACAATGCACTTACGTACCAGTGAGAGTAGACGGAATGGTCAAATCAAGGTTGCACAAACACCTTTCTTTTTCTATAATAGACTACTTGACAGATCTTCCTATTTCACTACGTTGAAGTGCGGCTGATACGTAGCGCTACATGTTGGGGTCCACAAGCTTTATTCAAAAGGGGCACATACCTCGTGGCCCATCTCCATTGACGCAAATGCTCGTCACGGAAGTTCATTTCAGCTTCGCACACACCTAGTTTTGTATACCCAGTTATGCATGTGGAAATGAGCTTGGTTGAAGAGAAGCACATGGCAGTGACACATATGCGGTGGCCGAGATTTACGTCAAAGAGTTACAATAATCTGGAACTAGCCTGCTTTCATCTATTCCCTGATGCAAGCCTGGCGGAGCCCCTCTTTTGAAGAAAAGCACATGAAAACTGTCTCCTTTTCAGTTACACTGATTGCCGTTACATACGTTCACTAAATTGTGGCACGTACCGTCTCGGCAACGCATTTAAATGAGGTTACATTGACTTTATGAAAGATCTACATGTAATCAGCGAAATATAGCCATAAAGCAGGTTCGTGTCAAATGGGTCAGCTAAGAGAGGCGCATATGCATGTCACATACCTAGGACACAACCTGTTCCGCCTATAGGCTAGTAATGCCGTTTCGCCACGAAAACAGCCCCTCATTACTGATATAGTGAGGGGATAGTGGATGGCCCGATGGTACATGTAGGCGAGAAAGCAGAGAAAATCCACGAACTGCCCATAATGATGTCAAACCGTCGCTTTCGTGACGACCCCCAGATATTCAGCTAATAGCTCTACAACCTGGGCCAAGCACACAATAAACCCGCAGTGCTGGAGAAACGCTGCCCACCTACCTGGACTCATCACATTCATATGCCTGTATAACCTTACTCTGTCACCCTACGGGGTAGCCGAGTACCTAAGGCGCTAGTATACTCGGCTCGAAATTGCGGGCTAATCCCCGGCTCCGGAGATTGCAGTTGGAATGGAGGCACACTGCGAAGACGCCCGTGTGCATCGTAGCGCACGTTAAAGATCCCCAGTTGTGCAAAATTCTCCGTAGACCTCCACTACGGCGTCCCTGTGACGTAAAACCACCCCCCCCCTCTATTGGCGACAAAACTATCGTTACTCTACCCCGTTTTTTCCGAAACTATACTTTTCTCGAGCTTGTTAAAAAAACGCCTATTTTTTTGCCACAGCGATCGGCCCATGCGGCTAACAATGACCTTACGTACCAGTGAGAGTAGACGGAATGGTCAAATCAAGGTTGCACGAACACCTTTCTTTTTCTATAATAGACTACTTGACTGATCTGCCTATTTCACTACATTGAAGTGCGGCTGATACGTAGCGCTACATGTTGGGGTCCACAAGCTTTATTGAAAAGGGGCACATACCTCGTGGCCCATCTCCAGTGACGCAAATGCTCGTCACGGAAGTTCATTTCAGCTTCGCACACACCTAGTTTTGTATACCCAGTTATGCATGTGGAAATGAGCTTGGTTGAAGAGAAGCACATGGCAGTGACACATATGCGGTGACCGAGATTTACGTCAAAGAGTTACAATAATCTGGAACTAGCCTGCTTTCATCTGTTCCCTGATGCAAGCCTGGCGGAGCCCGTCTTTTGAAGAAAAGCACACGAAAACTGTCTCCTTTTCAGTTACACTGATTGCCGTTACATACGTTCACTAAATTGTGGCACGTACCGTCTCGGCAACGCATTTAAATGAGGTCACATTGACTTTATGAAAGATCTACATGTAATCAGCGAAATATAGCCATAAAGCAGGTATCGTGTCAAATGGGTCAGCTAAGAGAGGCGCATATGCATGTCACATACCTAGGACACAACCTGTTCCGCCTATAGGCTAGTAATGCCGTTTCGCCACGAAAACAGCCCCTCATTACTGATATAGTGAGGGGATAGTGGATGGCCCGATAGTACATGTAGGCGAGAAAGCAGAGAAAATCCACGAACTGCCCATAATGATGTCAAACCGTCGCTTTCGTGACGACCCCCAGATATTCAGCTAATAGCTCTACAACCTGGGCCAAGCACACATTAAACCCGCAGTGCTGGAGAAACGCTGCCCACCTACCTGGACTCATCACATTCATATGCCTGTATAACCTTACTCTGTCACCCTTCCGGGTAGCCGAGTACCTAAGGCGCTAGTATACTCGGCTCGAAATTGCGGGCTAATCCCCGGCTCCGGAGATTGCAGTTGGAATGGAGGCACACTGCGAAGACGCCCGTGTGCATCGTAGCGCACGTTAAAGATCCCCAGTTGTGCAAAATTCTCCGTAGACCTCCACTACGGCGTCCCTGTGACGTAAAACCACCCCCCCCCCTCTATTGGCGACAAAACTATCGTTACTCTACCCCGTTTTTTCCGAAACTATACTTTTCTCGAGCTTGTTAAAAAAACGCCTATTTTTTTGCCACAGCGATCGGCCCATGCGGCTAACAATGACCTTACGTACCAGTGAGAGTAGACGGAATGGTCAAATCAAGGTTGCACGAACACCTTTCTTTTTCTATAATAGACTACTTGACTGATCTGCCTATTTCACTACATTGAAGTGCGGCTGATACGTAGCGCTACATGTTGGGGTCCACAAGCTTTATTGAAAAGGGGCACATACCTCGTGGCCCATCTCCAGTGACGCAAATGCTCGTCACGGAAGTTCATTTCAGCTTCGCACACACCTAGTTTTGTATACCCAGTTATGCATGTGGAAATGAGCTTGGTTGAAGAGAAGCACATGGCAGTGACACATATGCGGTGACCGAGATTTACGTCAAAGAGTTACAATAATCTGGAACTAGCCTGCTTTCATCTATTCCCTGATGCAAGCCTGGCGGAGCCCGTCTTTTGAAGAAAAGCACATGAAAACTGTCTCCTTTTCAGTTACACTGGTTGCCGTTACATACGTTCACTAAATTGTGGCACGTACCGTCTCGGCAACGCATTTAAATGAGGTCACATTGACTTTATGAAAGATCTACATGTAATCAGCGAAATATAGCCATAAAGCAGGTATCGTGTCAAATGGGTCAGCTAAGAGAGGCGCATATGCATGTCACACACCTAGGACACAACCTGTTCCGCCTGTAGGCTAGTAATGCCGTTTCGCCATGAAAACAGCCCCTCATTACTGATATAGTGAGGGGATAGTGGATGGCCCGATGGTACATGTAGGCCAGAAAGCAGAGAAAATCCACGAACTGCCCATAATGATGTCAAACCGTCGCTTTCGTGACGACCCCCAGATATTCAGCTAGTAGCTCTACAACCTGGGCCAAGCACACATTAAACCCGCAGTGCTGGAGAAACGCTGCCCACCTACCTGGACTCATCACATTACCTTACCATCACCTTACTCTGTCACCCTTCGGGGTAGCCGAGTACCTAAGGCGCTAGTATACTCGGCTCGAAATTGCGGGCTAATCCCCGGCTCCGGAGATTGCAGTTGGAATGAAGGCACACTGCGAAGACGCCCGTGTGCATCGTAGCGCACGTTAAAGATCCCCAGTTGGGCAAAATTCTCCGTAGACCTCCACTACGGCGTCCCTGTGACGTAAAACCACCCCCCCCCCCTATTGGCGATAAAACTATCGTTACTCTACCACGTTTTTTCCGAAACTATACTTACTCGAGCTTGTTAAAAAAACGCAAATTTTTTTGCCACAGCGATCAGCCCATGTGGCTAACAATGCACTTACGTACCAGTGAGAGTAGACGGAATGGTCAAATCAAGGTTGCACAAACACCTTTCTTTTTCTATAATAGACTACTTGACAGATCTTCCTATTTCACTACGTTGAAGTGCAGCTGATACGTAGCGCTACATGTTGGGGTCCACAAGCTTTATTCAAAAGGGGCACATACCTCGTGGCCCATCTCCATTGACGCAAATGCTCGTCACGGAAGTTCATTTCAGCTTCGCACACACCTAGTTTTGTATACCCAGTTATGCATGTGGAAATGAGCTTGGTTGAAGAGAAGCACATGGCAGTGACACATATGCGTTGGCCGAGATTTACGTCAAAGAGTTACAATAATCTGGAACTAGCCTGCTTTCATCTATTCCCTGATGCAAGCCTGGCGGAGCCCCTCTTTTGAAGAAAAGCACATGAAAACTGTCTCCTTTTCAGTTACACTGATTGCCGTTACATACGTTCACTAAATTGTGGCACGTACCGTCTCGGCAACGCATTTAAATGAGGTTACATTGACTTTATGAAAGATCTACATGTAATCAGCGAAATATAGCCATAAAGCAGGTTCGTGTCAAATGGGTCAGCTAAGAGAGGCGCATATGCATGTCACATACCTAGGACACAACCTGTTCCGCCTATAGGCTAGTAATGCCGTTTCGCCATGAAAACAGCCCCTCATTACTGATATAGTGAGGGGATAGTGGATGGCCCGATGGTACATGTAGGCGAGAAAGCAGAGAAAATCCACGAACTGCCCATAATGATGTCAAACCGTCGCTTTCGTGACGACCCCCAGATATTCAGCTAATAGCTCTACAACCTGGGCCAAGCACACAATAAACCCGCAGTGCTGGAGAAACGCTGCCCACCTACCTGGACTCATCACATTCATATGCCTGTATAACCTTACTCTGTCACCCTACGGGGTAGCCGAGTACCTAAGGCGCTAGTATACTCGGCTCGAAATTGCGGGCTAATCCCCGGCTCCGGAGATTGCAGTTGGAATGGAGGCACACTGCGAAGACGCCCGTGTGCATCGTAGCGCACGTTAAAGATCCCCAGTTGGGCAAAATTCTCCGTAGACCTCCACTACGGCGTCCCTGTGACGTAAAACCACCCCCCCCCCCCCTATTGGCGATAAAACTATCGTTACTCTACCCCGTTTTTTCCGAAACTATACTTACTCGAGCTTGTTAAAAAAACGCCAATTTTTTTGCCACAGCGATCAGCCCATGTGGCTAACAATGCACTTACGTACCAGTGAGAGTAGACGGAATGGTCAAATCAAGGTTGCACAAACACCTTTCTTTTTCTATAATAGACTACTTGACAGATCTTCCTATTTCACTACATTGAAGTGCGGCTGATACGTAGCGCTACATGTTGGGGTCCACAAGCTTTATTGAAAAGGGGCACATACCTCGTGGCCCATCTCCAGTGACGCAAATGCTCGCCACGGAAGTTCATTTCAGCTTCGCACACACCTAGTTTTGTATACCCAGTTGTGCATGTGGAAATGAGCTTGGTTGAAGAGAAGCACATGGCAGTGACACCTATGCGGTGACCGAGATTTACGTCAAAGACGTACAATAATATGGAACTAGCCTACTTTCATCTATTCCCTGATGCAAGCCTGGCGGAGCCCGTCTTTTGAAGAAAAGCACACGAAAACTGTCTCCTTTTCAGTTACATTGATTGCCGTTACATACGTTCACTAAATTGTGGCACGTACCGTCTCGGCAACGCATTTAAATGAGGTTACATTGACTTTATGAAAGATCTACATGTAATCAGCGAAATATAGCCATAAAGCAGGTTCGTGTCAAATGGGTCAGCTAAGAGAGGCGCATATGCATGTCACATACCTAGGACACAACCTGTTCCGCCTATAGGCTAGTAATGCCGTTTCGCCACGAAAACAGCCCCTCATTACTGATATAGTGAGGGGATAGTGGATGGCCCGATGGTACATGTAGGCGAGAAAGCAGAGAAAATCCACGAACTGCCCATAATGATGTCAAACCGTCGCTTTCGTGACGACCCCCAGATATTCAGCTAATAGCTCTACAACCTGGGCCAAGCACACATTAAACCCGCAGTGCTGGAGAAACGCTGCCCACCTACCTGGACTCATCACATTCATATGCCTGTATAACCTTACTCTGTCACCCTTCGGGGTAGCCGAGTACATAAGGCGCTAGTATACTCGGCTCGAAATTGCGGGCTAATCCCCGGCTCCGGAGATTGCAGTTTGAATGGAGGCACACTGCGAAGACGCCCGTGTGCATCGTAGCGCACGTTAAAGATCCCCAGTTGTGCAAAATTCTCCGTAGACCTCCACTACGGCGTCCCTGTGACGTAAAACCACACCCCCCCCCCCCCTCTATTGGCGACAAAGCTATCGTTACTCTACCCCGTTTTTTCCGAAACTATACTTTTCTCGAGCTTGTTAAAAAAACGCCTATTTTTTTGCCACAGCGATCGGCCCATGCGGCTAACAATGACCTTACGTACCAGTGAGAGTAGACGGAATGGTCAAATCAAGGTTGCACGAACACCTTTCTTTTTCTATAATAGACCACTTGACAGATCTGCCTATTTCACTACATTGAAGTGCGGCTGATACGTAGCGCTACATGTTGGGGTCCACAAGCTTTATTGAAAAGGGGCACATACCTCGTGGCCCATCTCCAGTGACGCAAATGCTCGTCACGGAAGTTCATTTCAGCTTCGCACACACCTAGTTTTGTATACCCAGTTATGCATGTGGAAATGAGCTTGGTTGAAGAGAAGCACATGGCAGTGACACCTATGCGGTGACCGAGATTTACGTCAAAGAGTTACAATAATCTGGAACTAGCCTGCTTTCATCTATTCCCTGATGCAAGCCTGGCGGAGCCCGTCTTTTGAAGAAAAGCACATGAAAACTGTCTCCTTTTCAGTTACACTGATTACCGTTACATACGTTCACGAAATTGTGGCACGTACCGTCTCGGCAACGCATTTAAATGAGGTAACATTGACTTTATGAAAGATCTACATGTAATCAGCGAAATATAGCCATAAAGCAGGTTCGTGTGAATGGGTCAGCTAAGAGAGGCGCATATGCATGTCACATACCTAGGACACAACCTGTTCCGCATATAGGCTAGTAATGCCGTTTCGCCACGAAAACAGCCCCTCATTACTGATATAGTGAGGGGATAGTGGATGGCCCGATGGTACATGTAGGCGAGAAAGCAGAGAAAATCCACGAACTGCCCATAATGATGTCAAACCGTCGCTTTCGTGACGACCCCCAGATATTCAGCTAATAGCTCTACAACCTGGGCCAAGCACACATTAAACCCGCAGTGCTGGAGAAACGCTGCCCACCTACCTGGACTCATCACATTCATATGCCTGTATAACCTTACTCTGTCACCCTTCGGGGTAGCCGAGTACCTAAGGCGCTAGTATACTCGGCTCGAAATTGCGGGCTAATCCCCGGCTCCGGAGATTGCAGTTGGAATGGAGGCACACTGCGAAGACGCCCGTGTGCATCGTAGCGCACGTTAAAGATCTCCAGTTGGGCAAAATTCTCCGTAGACCTCCACTACGGCGTCCCTGTGACGTAAAACCACCCCCCCCCCCTATTGGCGATAAAACTATCGTTACTCTACCCCGTTTTTTCCGAAACTATACTTACTCGAGCTTGTTAAAAAAACGCCAATTTTTTTGCCACAGCGATCAGCCCATGTGGCTAACAATGCACTTACGTACCAGTGAGAGTAGACGGAATGGTCAAATCAAGGTTGCACAAACACCTTTCTTTTTCTATAATAGACTACTTGACAGACCTTCCTATTTCACTACATTGAAGTGCGGCTGATACGTAGCGCTACATGTTGGGGTCCACAAGCTTTATTGAAAAGGGGCACATACCTCGTGGCCCATCTCCAGTGACGCAAATGCTCGTCACGGAAGTTCATTTCAGCTTCGCACACACCTAGTTTTGTATACCCAGTTGTGCATGTGGAAATGAGCTTGGTTGAAGAGAAGCACATGGCAGTGACACCTATGCGGTGACCGAGATTTACGTCAAAGACGTACAATAATATGGAACTAGCCTGCTTTCATCTATTCCCTGATGCAAGCCTGGCGGAGCCCGTCTTTTGAAGAAAAGCACATGAAAACTGTCTCCTTTTCAGTTACACTGATTGCCGTTACATACGTTCACTAAATTGTGGCACGTACCGTCTCGGCAACGCATTTAAATGAGGTCACATTGACTTTATGAAAGATCTACATGTAATCAGCGAAATATAGCCATAAAGCAGGTACCGTGTCAAATGGGTCAGCTAAGAGAGGCGCATATGCATGTCACATACCTAGGACACAACCTGTTCCGCCTATAGGCTAGTAATGCCGTTTCGCCATGAAAACAGCCCCTCATTACTGATATAGTGAGGGGATAGTGGATGGCCCGATGGTACATGTAGGCCAGAAAGCAGAGAAAATCCACGAACTGCCCATAATGATGTCAAACCGTCGCTTTCGTGACGACCCCCAGATATTCAGCTAATAGCTCTACAACCTGGGCCAAGCACACCTTAAACCCGCAGTGCTGGAAAAACGCTGCCCACCTACCTGGACTCATCACATTCATATGCCTGTATAACCTTACTCTGTCACCCTTCGGCGTAGCCGAGTACCTAAGGCGCTAGTATACTCGGCTCGAAATTGCGGGCTAATCCCCGGCTCCGGAGATTGCAGTTTGAATGGAGGCACACTGCGAAGACGCCCGTGTGCATCGTAGCGCACGTTAAAGATCCCCAGTTGGGCAAAATTCTCCGTAGACCTCCACTACGGCGTCCCTGTGACGTAAAACCACCCCCCCCCCCTATTGGCGATAAAACTATCGTTACTCTACCCCGTTTTTTCCGAAACTATACTTTTCTCGAGCTTGTTAAAAAAACGCCTATTTTTTGCCACAGCGATCGGCCCATGCGGCTAACAATGACCTTACGTACCAGTGAGAGTAGACGGAATGGTCAAATCAAGGTTGCACGAACACCTTTCTTTTTCTATAATAGACTACTTGACAGATCTGCCTATTTCACTACATTGAAGTGCGGCTGATACGTAGCGCTACATGTTGGGGTCCACAAGCTTTATTGAAAAGGGGCACATACCTCGTGGCCCATCTCCAGTGACGCAAATGCTCGTCACGGAAGTTCATTTCAGCTTCGCACACACCTAGTTTTGTATACCCAGTTATGCATGTGGAAATGAGCTTGGTTGAAGAGAAGCACATGGCAGTGACACCTATGCGGTGACCGAGATTTACGTCAAAGAGTTACAATAATCTGGAACTAGCCTGCTTTCATCTATTCCCTGATGCAAGCCTGGCGGAGCCCGTCTTTTGAAGAAAAGCACATGAAAACTGTCTCCTTTTCAGTTACACTGATTGCCGTTACATACGTTCACGAAATTGTGGCACGTACCGTCTCGGCAACGCATTTAAATGAGGTAACATTGACTTTATGAAAGATCTACATGTAATCAGCGAAATATAGCCATAAAGCAGGTTCGTGTCAAATGGGTCAGCTAAGAGAGGCGCATATGCATGTCACATACCTAGGACACAACCTGTTCCGCCTATAGGCTAGTAATGCCGTTTCACCACGAAAACAGCCCCTCATTACTGATATAGTGAGGGGATAGTGGATGGCCCGATGGTACATGTAGGCGAGAAAGCAGAGAAAATCCACGAACTGCCCATAATGATGTCAAACCGTCGCTTTCGTGACGACCCCCAGATATTCAGCTAATAGCTCTACAACCTGGGCCAAGCACACATTAAACCCGCAGTGCTGGAGAAACGCTGCCCACCTACCTGGACTCATCACATTCATATGCCTGTATAACCTTACTCTGTCACCCTTCGGGGTAGCCGAGTACCTAAGGCGCTAGTATACTCGGCTCGAAATTGCGGGCTAATCCCCGGCTCCGGAGATTGCAGTTTGAATGGAGGCACACTGCGAAGACGCCCGTGTGCATCGTAGCGCACGTTAAAGATCCCCAGTTGGGCAAAATTCTCCGTAGACCTCCACTACGGCGTCCCTGTGACGTAAAACCACCCCCCCCCTATTGGCGATAAAACTATCGTTACTCTACCCCGTTTTTTCCGAAACTATACTTTTCTCGAGCTTGATAAAAAAACGCCTATTTTTTTGCCACAGCGATCGGCCCATGCGGCTAACAATGACCTTACGTACCAGTGAGAGTAGACGGAATGGTCAAATCAAGGTTGCACGAACACCTTTCTTTTTCTATAATAGACTACTTGACAGATCTGCCTATTTCACTACATTGAAGTGCGGCTGATACGTAGCGCTACATGTTGGGGTCCACAAGCTTTATTGAAAAGGGGCACATACCTCGTGGCCCATCTCCAGTGACGCAAATGCTCGTCACGGAAGTTCATTTCAGCTTCGCACACACCTAGTTTTGTATACCCAGTTATGCATGTGTAAATGAGCTTGGTTGAAGAGAAGCACATGGCAGTGACACCTATGCGGTGACCGAGATTTACGCCAAAGAGTTACAATAATCTGGAACTAGCCTGCTTTCATCTATTCCCTGATGCAAGCCTGGCGGAGCCCGTCTTTTGAAGAAAAGCACATGAAAACTGTCTCCTTTTCAGTTACACTGATTGCCGTTACATACGTTCACGAAATTGTGGCACGTACCATCTCGGCAACGCATTTAAATGAGGTAACATTGACTTTATGAAAGATCTACATGTAATCAGCGAAATATAGCCATAAAGCAGGTTCGTGTGAATGGGTCAGCTAAGAGAGGCGCATATGCATGTCACATACCTAGGACACAACCTGTTCCGCCTATAGGCTAGTAATGCCGTTTCGCCACGAAAACAGCCCCTCATTACTGATATAGTGAGGGGATAGTGGATGGCCCGATGGTACATGTAGGCGAGAAAGCAGAGAAAATCCACGAACTGCCCATAATGATGTCAAACCGTCGCTTTCGTGACGACCCCCAGATATTCAGCTAATAGCTCTACAACCTGGGCCAAGCACACATTAAACCCGCAGTGCTGGAGAAACGCTGCCCACCTACCTGGACTCATCACATTCATATGCCTGTATAACCTTACTCTGTCACCCTTCGGGGTAGCCGAGTACCTAAGGCGCTAGTATACTCGGCTCGAAATTGCGGGCTAATCCCCGGCTCCGGAGATTGCAGTTGGAATGGAGGCACACTGCGAAGACGCCCGTGTGCATCGTAGCGCGCGTTAAAGATCCCCAGTTGGGCAAAATTCTCCGTAGACCTCCACTACGGCGTCCCTGTGACGTAAAACCACCCCCCCCCTATTGGCGATAAAACTATCGTTACTCTACCCCGTTTTTTCCGAAACTATACTTACTCGAGCTTGTTAAAAAACGCCAATTTTTTTGCCACAGCGATCAGCCCATGTGGCTAACAATGCACTTACGTACCAGTGAGAGTAGACGGAATGGTCAAATCAAGGTTGCACAAACACCTTTCTTTTTCTATAATAGACTACTTGACAGATCTTCCTATCTCACTACATTGAAGTGCGGCTGATACGTAGCGCTACATGTTGGGGTCCACAAGCTTTATTGAAAAGGGGCACATACCTCGTGGCCCATCTCCAGTGACGCAAATGCTCGTCACGGAAGTTCATTTCAGCTTCGCACACACCTAGTTTTGTATACCCAGTTGTGCATGTGGAAATGAGCTTGGTTGAAGAGAAGCACATGGCAGTGACACCTATGCGGTGACCGAGATTTACGTCAAAGACGTACAATAATATGGAACTAGCCTGCTTTCATCTATTCCCTGATGCAAGCCTGGCGGAGCCCGTCTTTTGAAGAAAAGCACATGAAAACTGTCTCCTTTTCAGTTACACTGATTGCCGTTACATACGTTCACTAAATTGTGGCACGTACCGTCTCGGCAACGCATTTAAATGAGGTCACATTGACTTTATGAAAGATCTACATGTAATCAGCGAAATATAGCCATAAAGCAGGTATCGTGTCAAATGGGTCAGCTAAGAGAGGCGCATATGCATGTCACATACCTAGGACACAACCTGTTCCGCCTATAGGCTAGTAATGCCGTTTCGCCATGAAAACAGCCCCTCATTACTGATATAGTGAGGGGATAGTGGATGGCCCGATGGTACATGTAGGCCAGAAAGCAGAGAAAATCCACGAACTGCCCATAATGATGTCAAACCGTCGCTTTCGTGACGACCCCCAGATATTCAGCTAATAGCTCTACAACCTGGGCCAAGCACACATTAAACCCGCAGTGCTGGAGAAACGCTGCCCACCTACCTGGACTCATCACATTCATATGCCTGTATAACCTTACTCTGTCACCCTTCGGGGTAGCCGAGTACCTAAGGCGCTAGTATACTCGGCTCGAAATTGCGGGCTAATCCCCGGCTCCGGAGATTGCAGTTGGAATGGAGGCACACTGCGAAGACGCCCGTGTGCATCGTAGCGCACGTTAAAGATCCCCAGTTGGGCAAAATTCTCCGTAGACCTCCACTACGGCGTCCCTGTGACGTAAAACAACCCCCCCCCCCTATTGGCGATAAAACTATCGTTACTCTACCCCGTTTTTTCCGAAACTATACTTACTCGAGCTTGTTAAAAAAACGCAAATTTTTTTGCCACAGCGATCAGCCCATGTGGCTAACAATGCACTTACGTACCAGTGAGAGTAGACGGAATGGTCAAATCACGGTTGCACAAACACCTTTCTTTTTCTATAATAGACTACTTGACAGATCTTCCTATTTCACTACATTGAAGTGCGGCTGATACGTAGCGCTACATGTTGGGGTCCACAAGCTTTATTCAAAAGGGGCACATACCTCGTGGCCCATCTCCATTGACGCAAATGCTCGTCACGGAAGTTCATTTCAGCTTCGCACACACCTAGTTTTGTATACCCAGTTATGCATGTGGAAATGAGCTTGGTTGAAGAGAAGCACATGGCAGTGACACATATGCGGTGGCCGAGATTTACGTCAAAGAGTTACAATAATCTGGAACTAGCCTGCTTTCATCTATTCCCTGATGCAAGCCTGGCGGAGCCCCTCTTTTGAAGAAAAGCAAACGAAAACTGTCTCCTTTTCAGTTACACTGATTGCCGTTACATACGTTCACTAAATTGTGGCACGTACCGTCTCGGCAACGCATTTAAATGAGGTTACATTGACTTTATGAAAGATCTACATGTAATCAGCGAAATATAGCCATAAAGCAGGATCATGTCAAATGGGTCAGCTAAGAGAGGCGCATATGCATGTCACATACCTAGGACACAACCTGTTCCGCCTATAGGCTAGTAATGCCGTTTCACCACGAAAACAGCCCCTCATTACTGATATAGTGAGGGGATAGTGGATGGCCCGATGGTACATGTAGGCGAGAAAGCAGAGAAAATCCACGAACTGCCCATAATGATGTCAAACCGTCGCTTTCGTGACGACCCCCAGATATTCAGCTAATAGCTCTACAACCTGGGCCAAGCACACATTAAATCCGCAGTGCTGGAGAAACGCTGCCCACCTACCTGGACTCATCACATTCATATGCCTGTATAACCTTACTCTGTCACCCTTCGGGGTAGCCGAGTACCTAAGGCGCTAGCATACTCGGTTCGAAATTGCGGGCTAATCCCCGGCTCCGGAGATTGCAGTTTCAATGGAGGCACACTGCGAAGACGCCCGTGTGCATCGTAGCGCACGTTAAAGATCCCCAGTTGGGCAAAATTCTCCGTAGACCTCCACTACGGCGTCCCTGTGACGTAAAACCAACCCCCCCCCCTATTGGCGATAAAACTATCGTTACTCTACCCCGTTTTTTCCGAAACTATACTTTTCTCGAGCTTGTTAAAAAACGCCTATTTTTTTGCCACAGCGATCGGCCCATGCGGCTAACAATGACCTTACGTACCAGTGAGAGTAGACGGAATGGTCAAATCAAGGTTGCACGAACACCTTTCTTTTTCTATAATAGACTACTTGACAGATCTGCCTATTTCACTACATTGAAGTGCGGCTGATACGTAGCGCTACATGTTGGGGTCCACAAGCTTTATTGAAAAGGGGCACATACCTCGTGGCCCATCTCCAGTGACGCAAATGCTCGTCACGGAAGTTCATTTCAGCTTCGCACACGCCTAGTTTTGTATACCTAGTTATGCATGTGGAAATGAGCTTGGTTGAAGAGAAGCACATGGTAGTGACACCTATGCGGTGACCGAGATTTACGTCAAAGACGTCTGGAACTAGCCTGCTTTCTTCTATTCCCTGATGCTAGTCTGGCGGAGCCCGTCTTTTGAAGAAAAGCACATGAAAACTGTCTCCTTTTCAGTTACACTGATTGCCGTTACATACGTTCACTAAATTGTGGCACGTACCGTCTCGGCAACGCATTTAAATGAGGTTACATTGACTTTATGAAAGATCTACATGTAATCAGCGAAATATAGCCATAAAGCAGGTTCGTGTCAAATGGGTCAGCTAAGAGAGGCGCATATCCATGTGACATACCTAGGACACAACCTGTTCCGCCTATAGGCTAGTAATGCCGTTTCGCCACGAAAACAGCCCCTCATTACTGATATAGTGAGGGGATAGTGGATGGCCCGATGGTACATGTAGGCGAGAAAGCAGAGAAAATCCACGAACTGCCCATAATGATGTCAAACCGTCGCTTTCGTGACGACCCCCAGATATTCAGCTAATAGCTCTACAACCTGGGCCAAGCACACATTAAACCCGCAGTGCTGGAGAAACGCTGCCCACCTACCTGGACTCATCACATTCATATGCCTGTATAACCTTACTCTGTCACCCTTCGGGGTAGCCGAGTACCTAAGGCGCTAGTATACTCGGCTCGAAATTGCGGGCTAATCCCCGGCTCCGGAGATTGCAGTTTGAATGGAGGCACAATGCGAAGACGCCCGTGTGCATCGTAGCGCACGTTAAAGATCCCCAGTTGGGCAAAATTCTCCGTAGACCTCCACTACGGCGTCCCTGTGACGTAAAACCACCCCCCCCCCTATTGGCGATAAAACTATCGTTACTCTACCCCGTTTTTTCCGAAACTATACTTTTCTCGAGCTTGTTAAAAAAACGCCTATTTTTTTGCCACAGCGATCGGCCCATGCGGCTAACAATGACCTTACGTACCAGTGAGAGTAGACGGAATGGTCAAATCAAGGTTGCACGAACACCTTTCTTTTTCTATAATAGACTACTTGACAGATCTTCCTATTTCACTACATTGAAGTGCGGCTGATACGTAGCGCTACATGTTGGGGTCCACAAGCTTTATTGAAAAGGGGCACATACCTCGTGGCCCATCTCCAGTGACACAAATGCTCGTCACGGAAGCTCATTTCAGCTTCGCACACACCTAGTTTTGTATACCCAGTTGTGCATGTGGAAATGAGCTTGGTTGAAGAGAAGCACATGGTAGTGACACCTATGCGGTGACCGAGATTTACGTCAAAGACGTCTGGAACTAGCCTGCTTTCATCTATTCCCTGATGCTAGTCTGGCGGAGCCCGTCTTTTGAAGAAAAGCACATGAAAACTGTCTCCTTTTCAGTTACACTGATTGCCGTTACATACGTTCACTAAATTGTGGCACGTACCGTCTCGGCAACGCATTTAAATGAGGTTACATTGACTTTATGAAAGATCTACATGTAATCAGCGAAATATAGCCATAAAGCAGGTTCGTGTCAAATGGGTCAGCTAAGAGAGGCGCATATGCATGTCACATACCTAGGACACAACCTGTTCCGCCTATAGCCTAGTAATGCCGTTTCACCACGAAAACAGCCCCTCATTACTGATATAGTGAGGGGATAGTGGATGGCCCGATGGTACATGTAGGCGAGAAAGCAGAGAAAATCCACGAACTGCCCATAATGATGTCAAACCGTCGCTTTCGTGACGACCCCCAGATATTCAGCTAATAGCTCTACAACCTGGGCCAAGCACACATGAAACCCGCAGTGCTGGAGGAACGCTGCCCACCTACCTGGACTCATCACATTCATATGCCTGTATAACCTTACTCTGTCACCCTTCGGGGTAGCCGAGTACCTAAGGCGCTAGTATACTCGGCTCGAAATTGCGGGCTAATCCCCGGCTCCGGAGATTGCAGTTGGAATGGAGGCACACTGCGAAGACGCCCGTGTGCATCGTAGCGCACGTTAAAGATCCCCAGTTGGGCAAAATTCTCCGTAGACCTCCACTACGGCGTCCCTGTGACGTAACACCACCCCCCCCCCCCTATTGGCGATAAAACTATCGTTACTCTACCCCGTTTTTTCCGAAACTATACTTACTCGAGCTTGTTAAAAAAACGCAAATTTTTTTGCCACAGCGATCAGCCCATGTGGCTAACAATGCACTTACGTACCAGTGAGAGTAGACGGAATGGTCAAATCAAGGTTGCACAAACACCTTTCTTTTTCTATAATAGACTACTTGACAGATCTTCCTATTTCACTACATTGAAGTGCGGCTGATACGTAGCGCTACATGTTGGGGTCCACAAGCTTTATTCAAAAGGGGCACATACCTCGTGGCCCATCTCCATTGACGCAAATGCTCGTCACGGAAGTTCATTTCAGCTTCGCACACACCTAGTTTTGTATACCCAGTTATGCATGTGGAAATGAGCTTGGTTGAAGAGAAGCACATGGCAGTGACACATATGCGGTGGCCGAGATTTACGTCAAAGAGTTACAATAATCTGGAACTAGCCTGCTTTCATCTATTCCCTGATGCAAGCCTGGCGGAGCCCCTCTTTTGAAGAAAAGCACATGAAAACTGTCTCCTTTTCAGTTACACTGATTGCCGTTACATACGTTCACTAAATTGTGGCACGTACCGTCTCGGCAACGCATTTAAATGAGGTTACATTGACTTTATGAAAGATCTACATGTAATCAGCGAAATATAGCCATAAAGCAGGTTCGTGTCAAATGGGTCAGCTAAGAGAGGCGCATATGCATGTCACATACCTAGGACACAACCTGTTCCGCCTATAGGCTAGTAATGCCGTTTCACCACGAAAACAGCCCCTCATTACTGATATAGTGAGGGGATAGTGGATGGCTCGATGGTACATGTAGGCGAGAAAGCAGAGAAAATCCACGAACTGCCCATAATGATGTCAAACCGTCGCTTTCGTGACGACCCCCAGATATTCAGCTAATAGCTCTACAACCTGGGCCAAGCACACATTAAACCCGCAGTGCTGGAGAAACGCTGCCCACCTACCTGGACTCATCACATTCATATGCCTGTATAACCTTACTCTGTCACCCTTCGGGGTAGCCGAGTACCTAAGGCGCTAGTATACTCGGCTCGAAATTGCGGGCTAATCCCCGGCTCCGGAGATTGCAGTTTGAATGGAGGCACACTGCGAAGACGTCCGTGTGCATCGTAGCGCACGTTAAAGATCCCCAGTTGGGCAAAATTCTCCGTAAACCTCCACTACGGCGTCCCTGTGACGTAAAACCACCCCCCCCCCTATTGGCGATAAAACTATCGTTACTCTACCCCGTTTTTTCCGAAACTATACTTTTCTCGAGCTTGTTAAAAAAACGCCTATTTTTTTGCCACAGCGATCGGCCCATGCGGCTAACAATGACCTTACGTACCAGTGAGAGTAGACGGAATGGTCAAATCAAGGTTGCACGAACACCTTTCTTTTTCTATAATAGACTACTTGACAGATCTTCCTATTTCACTACATTGAAGTGCGGCTGATACGTAGCGCTACATGTTGGGGTCCACAAGCTTTATTGAAAAGGGGCACATACCTCGTGGCCCATCTCCAGTGACACAAATGCTCGTCACGGAAGCTCATTTCAGCTTCGCACACACCTAGTTTTGTATACCCAGTTGTGCATGTGGAAATGAGCTTGGTTGAAGAGAAGCACATGGTAGTGACACCTATGCGGTGACCGAGATTTACGTCAAAGACGTCTGGAACTAGCCTTCTTTCATCTATTCCCTGACGCTAGTCTGGCGGAGCCCGTCTTTTGAAGAAAAGCACATGAAAACTGTCTCCATTTCAGTTACACTGATTGCCGTTACATACGTTCACTAAATTGTGGCACGTACCGTCTCGGCAACGCATTTAAATGAGGTTACATTGACTTTATGAAAGATCTACATGTAATCAGCGAAATATAGCCATAAAGCAGGTTCGTGTCAAATGGGTCAGCTAAGCGAGGCGCATATGCATGTCACATACCTAGGACACAACCTGTTCCGCCTATAGGCTAGTAATGCCGTTTCACCACGAAAACAGCCCCTCATTACTGATATAGTGAGGGGATAGTGGATGGCCCGATGGTACATGTAGGCGAGAAAGCAGAGAAAATCCACGAACTGCCCATAATGATGTCAAACCGTCGCTTTCGTGACGACCCCCAGATATTCAGCTAATAGCTCTACAACCTGGGCCAAGCACACATTAAACCCGCAGTGCTGGAGAAACGCTGCCCACCTACCTGGACTCATCACATTCATATGCCTGTATAACCTTACTCTGTCACCCTTCGGGGTAGCCGAGTACCTAAGGCGCTAGTATACTCGGCTCGAAATTGCGGGCTAATCCCCGGCTCCGGAGATTGCAGTTGGAATAGAGGCACACTGCGAAGACGCCCGTGTGCATCGTAGCGCACGTTAAAGATCCCCAGGTGGGCAAAATTCTCCGTAGACCTCCACTACGGCGTCCCTGTGACGTAAAACCACCCCCCCCCCCTATTGGCGATAAAACTATCGTTACTCTACCCCGTTTTTTCCGAAACTATACTTACTCGAGCTTGTTAAAAAAACGCCAATTTTTTTGCCACAGCGATCAGCCCATGTGGCTAACAATGCACTTACGTACCAGTGAGAGTAGACGGAATGGTCAACTCAAGGTTGCACAAACACCTTTCTTTTTCTATAATAGACTACTTGACAGATCTTCCTATTTCACTACATTGAAGTGCGGCTGATACGTAGCGCTACATGTTGTGGTCCACAAGCTTTATTGAAAAGGGGCACATACCTCGTGGCCCATCTCCAGTGACGCAAATGCTCGTCACGGAAGTTCATTTCAGCTTCGCACACACCTAGTTTTGTATACCCAGTTGTGCATGTGGAAATGAGCTTGGTTGAAGAGAAGCACATGGCAGTGACACCTATGCGGTGACCGAGATTTACGTCAAAGACGTACAATAATATGGAACTAGCCTGCTTTCATCTATTCCCTGATGCAAGCCTGGCGGAGCCCTTCTTTTGAAGAAAAGCACATGAAAACTGTCTCCTTTTCAGTTACACTGATTGCCGTTACATACGTTCACTAAATTGTGGCACGTACCGTCTCGGCAACGCATTTAAATGAGGTCACATTGACTTTATGAAAGATCTACATGTAATCAGCGAAATATAGCCATAAAGCAGGTATCGTGTCAAATGGGTCAGCTAAGAGAGGCGCATATGCATGTCACATACCTAGGACACAACCTGTTCCGCCTATAGGCTAGTAATGCCGTTTCGCCATGAAAACAGCCCCTCATTACTGATATAGTGAGGGGATAGTGGATGGCCCGATGGTACATGTAGGCCAGAAAGCAGAGAAAATCCACGAACTGCCCATAATGATGTGAAACCGTCGCTTTCGTGACGACCCCCAGATATTCAGCTAATAGCTCTACAACCTGGGCCAAGCACACATTAAACCCGCAGTGCTGGAGAAACGCTGCCCACCTACCTGGACTCATCACATTCATATGCCTGTATAACCTTACTCTGTCACCCTTCGGGGTAGCCGAGTACCTAAGGCGCTAGTATACTCGGCTCGAAATTGCGGGCTAATCCCCGGCTCCGGAGATTGCAGTTGGAATGGAGGCACACTGCGAAGACGCCCGTGTGCATCGTAGCGCACGTTAAAGATCCCCAGTTGGGCAAAATTCTCCGTAGACCTCCACTACGGCGTCCCTGTGACGTAAAACCACCCCCCCCCCCCCTATTGGCGATAAAACTATCGTTACTCTACCCCGTTTTTTCCGAAACTATACTTACTCGTGCTTGTTAAAAAAACGCAAATTTTTTTGCCACAGCGATCAGCCCATGTGGCTAACAATGCACTTACGTACCAGTGAGAGTAGACGGAATGGTCAAATCAAGGTTGCACAAACACCTTTCTTTTTCTATAATAGACTACTTGACAGATCTTCCTATTTCACTACATTGAAGTGCGGCTGATACGTAGCGCTACATGTTGGGGTCCACAAGCTTTATTGAAAAGGGGCACATACCTCGTGGCCCATCTCCAGTGACACAAATGCTCGTCACGGAAGCTCATTTCAGCTTCGCACACACCTAGTTTTGTATACCCAGTTGTGCATGTGGAAATGAGCTTGGTTGAAGAGAAGCACATGGTAGTGACACCTATGCGGTGACCGAGATTTACGTCAAAGACGTCTGGAACTAGCCTGCTTTCATCTATTCCCTGATGCTAGTCTGGCGGAGCCCGTCTTTTGAAGAAAAGCACATGAAAACTGTCTCCTTTTCAGTTACACTGATTGCCGTTACATACGTTCACTAAATTGTGGCACGTACCGTCTCGGCAACGCATTTAAATGAGGTTACATTGACTTTATGAAAGATCTACATGTAATCAGCGAAATATAGCCATAAAGCAGGTTCGTGTCAAATGGGTCTGCTAAGAGAGGCGCATATGCATGTCACATACCTAGGACACAACCTGTTCCGCCTATAGGCTAGTAATGCCGTTTCACCACGAAAACAGCCCCTCGTTACTGATATAGTGAGGGGATAGTGGATGGCCCGATGGTACATGTAGGCGAGAAAGCAGAGAAAATCCACGAACTGCCCATAATGATGTCAAACCGTCGCTTTCGTGACGACCCCCAGATATTCAGCTAATAGCTCTACAACCTGGGCCAAGCACACATTAAACCCGCAGTGCTGGAGAAACGCTGCCCACCTACCTGGACTCATCACATTCATATGCCTGTATAACCTTACTCTGTCACCCTTCGGGGTAGCCGAGTACCTAAGGCGCTAGTATACTCGGCTCGAAATTGCGGGCTAATCCCCGGCTCCGGAGATTGCAGTTTGAATGGAGGCACACTGCGAAGACGCCCGTGTGCATCGTAGCGCACGTTAAAGATCCCCAGTTGGGCAAAATTCTCCGTAGACCTCCACTACGGCGTCCCTGTGACGTAAACCCCCCCCCCCCCCCTATTGGCGATAAAACTATCGTTACTCTACCCCGTTTTTTCCGAAACTATACTTTTCTCGAGCTTGTTAAAAAAACGCCGATTTTTTTGCCACAGCGATCGGCCCATGCGGCTAACAATGACCTTACGTACCAGTGAGAGTAGACGGAATGGTCAAATCAAGGTTGCACGAACACCTTTCTTTTTCTATAATAGACTACTTGACAGATCTTCCTATTTCACTACATTGAAGTGCGGCTGATACGTAGCGCTACATGTTGGGGTCCACAAGCTTTATTGAAAAGGAGCACATACCTCGTGGCCCATCTCCAGTGACACAAATGCTCGTCACGGAAGCTCATTTCAGCTTCGCACACACCTAGTTTTGTATACCCAGTTGTGCATGTGGAAATGAGCTTGGTTGAAGAGAAGCACATGGCAGTGACACCTATGCGGTGACCGAGATTTACGTCAAAGACGTACAATAATATGGAACTAGCCTACTTTCATCTATTCCCTGATGCAAGCCTGGCGGAGCCCGTCTTTTGAAGAAAAGCACACGAAAACTGTCTCCTTTTCAGTTACACTGATTGCCGTTACATACGTTCACTAAATTGTGGCACGTACCGTCTCGGCAACGCATTTAAATGAGGTTACATTGACTTTATGAAAGATCTACATGTAATCAGCGAAATATAGCCACAAAGCAGGTTGGTGTCAAATGGGTCAGCTAAGAGGGGCGCATATGCATGTCACATACCTAGGACACAACGTGTTCCGCCTATAGGCTAGTAATGCCGTTTCGCCATGAAAACAGACCCTCATTATTGATATAGTGAGGGGATAGTGGATGGCCCGATGGTACATGTAGGCGAGAAAGCAGAGAAAATCCACGAACTGCCCATAATGATGTCAAACCGTCGCTTTCGTGACGACCCCCAGATATTCAGCTAATAGCTCTACAACCTGGGCCAAGCACACATTAAACCCGCAGTGCTGGAGAAACGCTGCCCACCTACCTGGACTCATCACATTCATATGCCTGTATAACCTTACTCTGTCACCCTTCGGGGTAGCCGAGTACCTAAGGCGCTAGCATACTCGGTTCGAAATTGCGGGCTAATCCCCGGCTCCGGAGATTGCAGTTTGAATGGAGGCACACTGCGAAGACGCCCGTGTGCATCGTAGCGCACGTTAAAGATCCCCAGTTGGGCAAAATTCTCCGTAGACCTCCACTACGGCGTCCCTGTGACGTAAAACCAACCCCCCCCTATTGGCGATAAAACTATCGTTACTCTACCCCGTTTTTTCCGAAACTATACTTTTCTCGAGCTTGTTAAAAAACGCCTATTTTTTTGCCACAGCGATCGGCCCATGCGGCTAACAATGACCTTACGTACCAGTGAGAGTAGACGGAATGGTCAAATCAAGGTTGCACGAATACCTTTCTTTTTCTATAATAGACTACTTGACAGATCTGCCTATTTCACTACATTGAAGTGCGGCTGATACGTAGCGCTACATGTTGGGGTCCACAAGCTTTATTGAAAAGGGGCACACCTCGTGGCCCATCTCCAGTGACGCAAATGCTCGTCACGGAAGTTCATTTCAGCTTCGCACACGCCTAGTTTTGTATACCTAGTTATGCATGTGGAAATGAGCTTGGTTGAAGAGAAGCACATGGTAGTGACACCTATGCGGTGACCGAGATTTACGTCAAAGACGTCTGGAACTAGCCTGCTTTCATCTATTCCCTGATGCTAGTCTGGCGGAGCCCGTCTTTTGAAGAAAAGCACATGAAAACTGTCTCCTTTTCAGTTACACTGATTGCCGTTACATACGTTCACTAAATTGTGGCACGTACCGTCTCGGCAACGCATTTAAATGAGGTTACATTGACTTTATGAAAGATCTACATGTAATCAGCGAAATATAGCCATAAAGCAGGTTCGTGTCAAATGGGTCAGCTAAGAGAGGCGCATATGCATGTCACATACCTAGGACACAACCTGTTCCGCCTATAGGCTAGTAATGCCGTTTCGCCACGAAAACAGCCCCTCATTACTGATATTGACACGTGTACTTATCTTTATCGGGCGACCACGCTTCGCCGCCTAACAAATGCTATCACACAGCGCGGGACGCACCTGCATGTATCCGAAGTTTCTAGAAAGTTATCGATGCTTCTATCCGCGGTCTGTTGTCGACGAACCTTGTGTTAACTGATTTCATCGCCTGACGCGAATGATGTAGAACTATGTGGAAGGCGCACGGGTCCCAACGATTAGTCTGGAACATTCGATGACTGCTCTATAAAAGCCGACGCGCTTGACCCGCTGATCAGATTTCCGACGATCGCCGACTGTGTTCGCCGCTTTCGTTGTGCTATAAGCGTAGCCTGTTTTGTGGGCACAAGTTCGCCCAATAAAAGTTAGTTTTCTCGTTCACAGTATTGCTACTGTATTCTTCTACGTCACCACCACGTGACATCTGGTGGAGGTGCTTTGCGTTCATGTACCGGACGCCCCCACAAAGCCGTGACCCAAGCCCTCACTCGGAAGACACCAACGTCGCCAAGAACCAGCGAGGTAGCCGCAGGCTGCAAGGACTGCCCCCGGAGCACGGACTTTTGCCTGAGACGACTAGGAAGATGGCCACCACGTCCACCCCAATGGCAGCCCCAGCGTCACCCGTCGTGCTGCAGCAGCCCAGGGAGCCTCCGACGTTCCGCGGTTCAACTTTCGAGGACCCGGAAAGCTGGCTCGAGACGTACGAGAGAGTCGCTACCTTTAACAACTGGAACAGCGACAACAAACTGCGATATGTCTTCTTCGCTTTGGAAGACGCGGCCAGGACGTGGTTCGAGAACCGAGAAGCCACCTTAACGACCTGGGAACTTTTCCGAAGCGGCTTCCTGCAGACGTTCGCAAGCGTCGTACGCCGAGAACGAGCCCAAGCGCTATTAGAAACCCGGGTGCAGCTGCCTAATGAGACGACCGCGATCTACACGGAAGAAATGAGCCGTCTCTTTCGCCACGCCGACCCTGAAATGCCCGAGGAGAAGAAAGTCCGCCTGCTGATGCGTGGTGTGAAGGAGGAACTTTTTGCCGGAATGGTACGAAGCCCACCGAAGACCATGGACGAGTTTCTTCGCGAGGCCACCAGCATCGAGAAGACACTCGAGATCCGAAACCGGCAATTCGACCGCCGCACAAACTCGACGAACTACGCCGGAGTTCAATCACTGGCCACCGACGACATGCGCGAGGCTATCCGAGCGGTCGTGCGGGAGGAGCTACAAAAGCTGTTCCCACCATCACAGCCTCAAGTGGCTTCGATTGCCGACGCCGTGCGTGAAGAGCTCCAACAACAACTTGGAGTACCCCCTGTATCGCCCCAGCCTGAGCCGCAAGCGATGACCTACGCCGCCGTCGCACGCCGTCAAGGTCCCCCTCCGCGACCGCGCCAGGGCCCTGTCACGTCGCAGTTCCGTCGTCCGCCGCCGCCAGCGCCAGCACGACCACCCGTCGCCCAGCGGACCTACGCGAGGAAGACGGACATTTGGCGCGCTCCTGACCACCGCCCGCTCTGCTACCACTGCGGAGAAGCGGGGCACATCTACCGCCGATGCCCATACCGGGAGATGGGACTGCGAGGTTTCGCCGTTAACGCGCCGCGGCCACAGATTGGCGAACGACCTCGCGATATCGCCGACTACCTCGCCGCCACTCAGTGGAGCCCTCGACGAGCTTCCCGTTCGCCGTCACCAGGCCGCTACCTGTCGCCGCAGCGCCGACCATACACCGGCCCAGCTCGGGGCCGGTCCGTCAGCCCATATCCGGAAAACTAAAAGCAGCAACCGATGGAGGTGCGGTTGCTGTTCGTCGAACTGACGAAGATCCTCCGCCGCCGACGAAGACGACGAAGAAACCATCTCGACGACTTAATGACGACACGCCGCCGTCCCGAAGAAGTCGGGAAGCCAAGACTACACCGACGAAAAACGACTTGACGACGCGACGTTCCAGCTTCAGGTCAACACGACGCAGCCGTGATCCGACGCCAAGACCCAACTGCAACGCCAGACAAAGAACCACCGACCTCGACGTGCTTCTCGACGGCTACGCAGTCACTGCCTTAGTCGACACAGGGGCCGATTACTCCGTAATGAGTGGACACATCGCCGCCCAGTTGAAGAAGGTTAAGACTGCATGGGAGGGCCCTCAAATTCGCACCGCAGGAGGACACCTCATCACGCCGACTGGAATCTGCACGGCAAGAATAACCATTCACGACCGGACTTACCCTGCCACTTTCGTTATCCTCCAACAGTGTTCACGAGACGTCATTCTCGGTATGGACTTCCTGAACCAACACGGCGCAATCATCGACCTGAAGTCACAGTCAATAACGCTGTCGGAAGATAGAGCAATACCGCCGGAGAGCCCTCGTAGTCACCACGCCTTGAGTGTGCTTGAAGATCAAGTGAGCATCCCGCCTCGCTCCAGCATTGTTATTTTGGTCGGCACCGAAACACCCGCTGACGTAGAAGGCGTCATCGAAGGCGATCAACGTCTACTGCTCGACCGTGAAATTTGCGTCGCAAGAGGGATCGCTCGACTGCACGGAGGAAACACGAAAGTGTTGCTGACAAACTTCAGCAAGGAGTTCAAGCACATCAACAAGGGCACGACGATCGCATACATCGAGGAAATTGTGGAAACCAGCGATGCCTTTGTCCTCTCGGATTCTATCGCATCTACCCCGACAACCGTAGTTCCCGAGCCAGACTTCGACATAAGTCCAAGTCTCCCCGTGATTAAGCAGCAACAGCTCAGAAGTCTGCTTCGACGATACAAAGGCTGCTTTTCGACGTCATCGAGGATTCGACAAACACCAGTCGCAAAGCATCGCATAATAACCGAAGAATGCGCTCGACCACTACGCCAGAGCCCTTACCGAGTTTCGACGCGGGAACGTGAAGCTATAAGAGAACAAGTCGACGAAATGCTGCGCGACGACATCATCCAGCCGTCGAAAAGCCCGTGGGCATCCCCTGTTGTCCTGGTAAAGAAAAAGGACGGAACCCTACGTTTCTGTGTCGATTATCGTCGACTGAACAAGATCACGAAGAAGGATGTATACCCCCTCCCACGGATAGACGACGCATTAGATCGGCTCTGCAACGCTAAATACTTCTCGTCGATGGACCTCAAGTCTGGCTATTGGCAAATTGAAGTCGACGAAAGAGATCGCGAAACGACCGCCTTCATCACCCCAGACGGCCTCTACGAGTTCAAGGTTATGCCATTTGGACTGTGCTCGGCGCCTGCAACGTTCCAGCGCGTGATGGACACGGTTTTAGCAGGATTGAAGTGGCAGACCTGTCTCGTTTACTTAGATGACGTCGTTGTCTTCGCCGAAAATTTCGACGATCACCTTAGGCGGCTCGCAACAGTACTCGAGGCCATCAAGTCATCAGGGCTCACTCTGAAGCCAGAAAAGTGCCGCTTCGCCTACGATGAGCTTCTGTTCCTAGGCCACGTCATCAGCAAGTCTGGAGTCCGCCCCGACCCGCAGAAGACAGCTGCCATCGCAAAGTTTCCGCAGCCCACCGACAAGAAGGCAGTGCGTAGATTTCTTGGCATGTGTGCCTACTACAGGCGATTTGTCAAGGACTTTTCACGCATCGCTGAGCCGCTGACACAGCTAACTAAATGTGACATCGAGTTCAAGTGGGAAACGCAGCAGGCCGACGCATTTGAAGAACTCAAACGACGCATGCAGTCGCCGCCCGTACTTGCGCACTTCGACGAGCTCGCCGATACCGAAATCCACACTGACGCCAGTAGCCTAGGCCTCCGTGCCGTCCTAGTCCAGAGAAAAGATGGACATGAACACGTGATAGCTTACGCTAGCCGGTCGTTGTCAAAAGCGGAAGGCAATTATTCCACAACGGAAAAGGAATGCCTCGCCATCGTTTGGGCTACAGCGAAATTTCGCCCCTACCTATATGGCAGGCCATTCAGAGTAGTCAGCGACCATCACGCGTTGTGTTGGCTAGCTAACTTAAAGGACCCTTCAGGACGGCTGGCACGGTGGAGCCTCAGACTACAAGAATACGACATTACTGTAACATACAAGTCCGGTCGAAAACACTCAGATGCCGATTGCCTATCACGCGCCCCCATTGACCCGCCGCCGCAAGATAACGAGGATGACGACGCCTTCCTTGGAATAATAAGCGCGGAAGAATTCGCTGATCAACAACGAGGGGACCCGGAGCTAAAAGCCCTTGTCGAGTATTTGGAAGGGCACACCGACGTTGTCCCTAGGGCATTTAAGCGTGGATTATCTTCGTTCACGCTTCAAAACAACCTACTCGTGAAGAAAAACTTTTCACCAGTCCGCGCCAACTACCTTCTTGTTGTTCCGTCGGCGCTGCGTCCAGAAGTACTGCACGCCTTACACGACGATCCCACTGCTGGGCACCTCGGATTCTCCCGGACGCTGTCGAGGATACATGAAAGGTATTACTGGCCGCGTCTTACCGCCGACGTCGCCCGTTACGTCAAGACATGCCGAGACTGTCAACGACGCAAGACACCACCGATAAGGCCAGCAGGGTTACTACAGCCGATCGAACCTCCTCGTCGACCATTCGAGCAGATTGGGATGGATTTGTTGGGGCCGTTTCCGACGTCAACATCCGGGAATAAGTGGATCGTCGTGGCGACGGACTATCTCACCCGCTTCGCTGAAACAAAAGCTCTACCGAAAGGCAGCGCAGCCGAGGTGGCGAAATTTTTCGTCGAGAACATCCTGCTGCGACATGGCGCCCCAGAAGTCCTCATCACTGACAGAGGAACGGCTTTTACAGCAGAGCTCACCCAAGCCATTCTGCAATATAGCCAGACAAGCCACAGGAGGACAACTGCCTACCATCCGCAAACTAATGGTCTCACGGAGCGCCTGAATAAGACCCTCGCCGACATGCTAGCGATGTACGTCGACGTTGAGCACAAGACGTGGGACGCGGTCCTGCCGTATGTAACCTTCGCTTACAACACGGCGGTGCAAGAAACAACACAGATCACGCCGTTTAAGCTGGTTTACGGCAGGAACCCGACGACGACGCTCGACGCCATGCTGCCCCACGTCATTGACGAAGAGAATGTTGACGTCGCTAGCTATCTCCAGCGCGCCGAAGAAGCCCGACAGCTCGCCCGCCTCCGGATCAAGAACCAACAGAGGACCGACAGCCGACACTACAACCTCCGACGACGCTTCGTCGAGTACCAGCCCGACGACCGTGTTTGGGTATGGACCCCGATACGCCGACGAGGACTCAGTGAGAAGCTACTGCGACGCTATTTCGGACCCTACAAGGTCATCCGACGTATTGGCGCTCTGGACTATGAGGTCGTGCCAGACGGCATTTCGCATTCACAGCGGCGCCGCGCACGATCTGAAGTGGTCCACGTGGTGCGCCTTAAACCCTTTTACGGACGCTGACGAACTTCGTTATTTTTGTTGTTTTCTTTGCTACGAGTGCTTTTGTGTATTACTTTCGTTTCTTTGCAGCATCGGGTCGATGCCTTTTTTTAAGAGGGGGGTATTGACACGTGTACTTATCTTTATCGGGTGACCACGCTTCGCCGCCTAACAAATGCTATCACACAGCGCGGGACGCACCTGCATGTATCCGAAGTTTCTAGAAAGTTATCGATGCTTCTATCCGCGGTCTGTTGTCGACGAACCTTGTGTTATCTGATTTCATCGCCTGACGCGAATGATGTAGAACTATGTGGAAGGCACACGGGTCCCAACGATTAGTCTGGAACATTCGATGACTGCTCTATAAAAGCCGACGCGCTTGACCCGCTGATCAGATTTCCGACGATCGCCGACTGTGTTCGCCGCTTTCGTTGTGCTATAAGCGTAGCCTGTTTTGTGGGCACAAGTTCGCCCAATAAAAGTTAGTTTTCTCGTTCACAGTATTGCTACTGTATTCTTCTACGTCACCACCACGTGACAATATAGTGAGGGGATAGTGGATGGCCCGATGGTACATGTAGGCGAGAAAGCAGAGAAAATCCACGAACTGCCCATAATGATGTCAAACCGTCGCTTTCGTGACGACCCCCAGATATTCAGCTAATAGCTCTACAACCTGGGCCAAGCACACATTAAACCCGCAGTGCTGGAGAAACGCTGCCCACCTACCTGGACTCATCACATTCATATGCCTGTATAACCTTACTCTGTCACCCTTCGGGGTAGCCGAGTACCTAAGGCGCTAGTATACTCGGCTCGAAATTGCGGGCTAATCCCCGGCTCCGGAGATTGCAGTTGGAATGGAGGCACACTGCGAAGACGCCCGTGTGCATCGTAGCGCACGTTAAAGATCCCCAGTTGGGCAAAATTCTCCGTAGACCTCCACTACGGCGTCCCTGTGACGTAAAACCACCCCCCCCCCCCTATTGGCGATAAAACTATCGTTACTCTACCCCGTTTTTTCCGAAACTATACTTACTCGAGCTTGTTAAAAAAACGCCAATTTTTTTGCCACAGCGATCAGCCCATGTGGCTAACAATGCACTTACGTACCAGTGAGAGTAGACGGAATGGTCAAATCAAGGTTGCACAAAGACCTTTCTTTTTCTATAATAGACTACTTGACAGATCTTCCTATTTCACTACATTGAAGTGCGGCTGATACGTAGCGCTACATGTTGGGGTCCACAAGCTTTATTGAAAAGGGGCACATACCTCGTGGCCCATCTCCAGTGACGCAAATGCTCGTCACGGAAGTTCATTTCAGCTTCACACACACCTAGTTTTGTATACCCAGTTGTGCATGTGGAAATGAGCTTGGTTGAAGAGAAGCACATGGCAGTGACACCTATGCGGTGACCGAGATTTACGTCAAAGACGTACAATAATATGGAACTAGCCTGCTTTCATCTATTCCCTGATGCAAGCCTGGCGGAGCCCGTCTTTTGAAGAAAAGCACATGAAAACTGTCTCCTTTTCAGTTACACTGATTGCCGTTACATACGTTCACTAAATTGTGGCACGTACCGTCTCGGCAACGCATTTAAATGAGGTCACATTGACTTTATTAAAGATCTACATGTAATCAGCGAAATATAGCCATAAAGCAGGTATCGTGTCAAATGGGTCAGCTAAGAGAGGCGCATATGCATGTCACATACCTAGGACACAACCTGTTCCGCCTATAGGCTAGTAATGCCGTTTCGCCATGAAAACAGCCCCTCATTACTGATATAGTGAGGGGATAGTGGATGGCCCGATGGTACATGTAGGCCAGAAAGCAGAGAAAATCCACGAACTGCCCATAATGATGTCAAACCGTCGCTTTCGTGACGACCCCCAGATTTTCAGCTAATAGCTCTACAACCTGTGCCAAGCACACCTTAAACCCGCAGTGCTGGAGAAACGCTGCCCACCTACCTGGACTCATCACATTCATATGCCTGTATAACCTTACTCCGTCACCCTTCGGGGTAGCCGAGTACCTAAGGCGCTAGTATACTCGGCTCGAAATTGCGGGCTAATCCCCGGCTCCGGAGATTGCAGTTTGAATGGAGGCACACTGCGAAGAGGCCCGTGTGCATCGTAGCGCACGTTAAAGATCCCCAGTTGGGCAAAATTCTCCGTAGACCTCCACTACGGCGTCCCTGTGACGTAAAACCCCCCCCCCCCCCCTATTGGCGATAAAACTATCGTTACTCTACCCCGTTTTTTCCGAAACTATACTTTTCTCGAGCTTGTTAAAAAAACGCCTATTTTTTTGCCACAGCGATAAGCCCATGCGGCTAACAATGACCTTACGTACCAGTGAGAGTAGACGGAATGGTCAAATCAAGGTTGCACGAACACCTTTCTTTTTCTATAATAGACTACTTGACAGATCTGCCTATTTCACTACATTGAAGTGCGGCTGATACGTAGCGCTATATGTTGGGGTCCACAAGCTTTATTGAAAAGGGGCACATACCTCGTGGCCCATCTCCAGTGACGCAAATGCTCGTCACGGAAGTTCATTTCAGCTTCGCACACACCTAGTTTTGTATACCCAGTTATGCATGTGGAAATGAGCTTGGTTGAAGAGAAGCACATGGCAGTGACACCTATGCGGTGACCGAGATTTACGTCAAAGAGTTACAATAATCTGGAACTAGCCTGCTTTCATCTATTCCCTGATGCAAGCCTGGCGGAGCCCGTCTTTTGAAGAAAAGCACATGAAAACTGTCTCCTTTTCAGTTACACTGATTGCCGTTACATACGTTCACGAAATTGTGGCACGTACCGTCTCGGCAACGCATTTAAATGAGGTAACATTGACTTTATGAAAGATCTACATGTAATCAGCGAAATATAGCCATAAAGCAGGTTCGTGTGAATGGGTCAGCTAAGAGAGGCGCATATGCATGTCACATACCTAGGACACAACCTGTTCCGCCTATAGGCTAGTAATGCCGTTTCGCCACGAAAACAGCCCCTCATTACTGATATAGTGAGGGGATAGTGGATGGCCCGATGGTACATGTAGGCGAGAAAGCAGAGAAAATCCACGAACTGCCCATAATGATGTCAAACCGTCGCTTTCGTGACGACCCCCAGATATTCAGCTAATAGCTCTACAACCTGGGCCAAGCACACATTAAACCCGCAGTGCTGGAGAAACGCTGCCCACCTACCTGGACTCATCACATTCATATGCCTGTATAACCTTACTCTGTCACCCTTCGGGGTAGCCGAGTACCTAAGGCGCTAGTATGCTCGGCTCGAAATTGCGGGCTAATCCCCGGCTCCGGAGATTGCAGTTGGAATAGAGGCACACTGCGAAGACGCCCGTGTGCATCGTAGCGCACGTTAAAGATCCCCAGGTGGGCAAAATTCTCCGTAGACCTCCACTACGGCGTCCCTGTGACGTAAAACCACCCCCCCCCCCTATTGGCGATAAAACTATCGTTACTCTACCCCGTTTTTTCCGAAACTATACTTACTCGAGCTTGTTAAAAAAACGCCAATTTTTTTGCCACAGCGATCGGCCCATGCGGCTAACAATGACCTTACGTACCAGTGAGAGTAGACGGAATGGTCAAATCAAGGTTGCACGAACACCTTTCTTTTTCTATAATAGACTACTTGACTGATCTGCCTATTTCACTACATTGAAGTGCGGCTGATACGTAGCGCTACATGTTGGGATCCACAAGCTTTATTCAAAAGGGGCACATACCTCGTGGCCCATCTCCAGTGACGCAAATGCTCGTCACGGAAGTTCATTTCAGCTTCGTACACACCTAGTTTTGTATACCCATTTATGCATGTGGAAATGAGCTTGGTTGAAGAGAAGCACATGGCAGTGACACATATGCGGTGACCGAGATTTACGTCAAAGAGTTACAATAATCTGGAACTAGCCTGCTTTCATCTATTCCCTGATGCAAGCCTGGCGGAGCCCGTCTTTTGAAGAAAAGCACATGAAAACTGTCTCCTTTTCAGTTACACTGATTGCCGTTACATACGTTCACTAAATTGTGGCACGTACCGTCTCGGCAACGCATTTAAATGAGGTCACATTGACTTTATGAAAGATCTACATGTAATCAGCGAAATATAGCCATAAAGCAGGTATCGTGTCAAATGGGTCAGCTAAGAGAGGCGCATATGCATGTCACATACCTAGGACACAACCTGTTCCGCCTATAGGCTAGTAATGCCGTTTCGCCATGAAAACAGCCCCTCATTACTGATATAGTGAGGGGATAGTGGATGGCCCGATGGTACATGTAGGCCAGAAAGCAGAGAAAATCCACGAACTGCCCATAATGATGTCAAACCGTCGCTTTCGTGACGACCCCCAGATATTCAGCTAATAGCTCTACAACCTGGGCCAAGCACACATTAAACCCGCAGTGCTGGAGAAACGCTGCCCACCTACCTGGACTCATCACATTCATATGCCTGTATAACCTTACTCTGTCACCCTTCGGGGTAGCCGAGTACCTAAGGCGCTAGTATACTCGGCTCGAAATTGCGGGCTAATCCCCGGCTCCGGAGATTGCAGTTTGAATGGAGGCACACTGCGAAGACGCCCGTGTGCATCGTAGCGCACGTTAAAGATCCCCAGTTGGGCAAAATTATCCGTAAACCTCCACTACGGCGTCCCTGTGACGTAAAACCACCCCCCCCCCCTATTGGCGAGAAAACTATCGTTACTCTACCCCGTTTTTTCCGAAACTATACTTTTCTCGAGCTTGTTAAAAAAACGCCTATTTTTTTGCCACAGCGATCGGCCCATGCGGCTAACAATGACCTTACGTACCAGTGAGAGTAGACGGAATGGTCAAATCAAGGTTGCACGAACACCTTTCTTTTTCTATAATAGACTACTTGACAGATCTTCCTATTTCACTACATTGAAGTGCGGCTGATACGTAGCGCTACATGTTGGGGTCCACAAGCTTTATTGAAAAGGGGCACATACCTCGTGGCCCATCTCCAGTGACACAAATGCTCGTCACGGAAGCTCATTTCAGCTTCGCACGCACCTAGTTTTGTATACCCAGTTGTGCATGTGGAAATGAGCTTGGTTGAAGAGAAGCACATGGTAGTGACACCTATGCGGTGACCGAGATTTACGTCCAAGACGTCTGGAACTAGCCTGCTTTCATCTATTCCCTGATGCTAGTCTGGCGGAGCCCGTCTTTTGAAGAAAAGCACATGAAAACTGTCTCCTTTTCAGTTACACTGATTGCCGTTACATACGTTCACTAAATTGTGGCACGTACCGTCTCGGCAACGCATTTAAATGAGGTTACATTGACTTTATGAAAGATCTACATGTAATCAGCGAAATATAGCCATAAAGCAGGTTCGTGTCAAATGGGTCAGCTAAGAGGGGCGCATATGCATGTCACATACCTAGGACACAACGTGTTCCGCCTATAGGCTAGTAATGCCGTTTCGCCATGAAAAAAGACCCTCATTATTGATATAGTGAGGGGATAGTGGATGGCCCGATGGTACATGTAGGCGAGAAAGCAGAGAAAATCCACGAACTGCCCATAATGATGTCAAACCGTCGCTTTCGTGACGACCCCCAGATATTCAGCTAATAGCTCTACAACCTGGGCCAAGCACACATTAAACCCGCAGTGCTGGAGAAACGCTGCCCACCTACTTGGACTCATCACATTCATATGCCTGTATAACCTTACTCTGTCACCCTTCGGGGTAGCCGAGTACCTAAGGCGCTAGCATACTCGGTTCGAAATTGCGGGCTAATCCCCGGCTCCGGAGATTGCAGTTTGAATGGAGGCACACTGCGAAGACGCCCGTGTGCATCGTAGCGCACGTTAAAGATCCCCAGTTGGGCAAAATTCTCCGTAGACCTCCACTACGGCGTGCCTGTGACGTAAAACCAACCCCCCCCCCCCCCCTATTGGCGATAAAATTATCGTTACTCTACCCCGTTTTTTCCGAAAATATACTTTTCTCGAGCTTGTTAAAAAAACGCCTATTTTTTTGCCACAGCGATCGGCCCATGCGGCTCACAATGACCTTACGTACCAGTGAGAGTAGACGGAATGGTCAAATCAAGGTTGCACGAACACCTTTCTTTTTCTATAATAGACTACTTGACAGATCTGCCTATTTCACTACATTGAAGTGCGGCTGATACGTAGCGCTACATGTTGGGTTCCACAAGCTTTATTGAAAAGGGGCACATACCTCGTGGCCCATCTCCAGTGACGCAAATGCTCGTCACGGAAGTTCATTTCAGCTTCGCACATGCCTAGTTTTGTATACCTAGTTATGCATGTGGAAATGAGCTTGGTTGAAGAGAAGCACATGGCAGTGACACCTATGCGGTGACCGAGGTTTACGTCAAAGACGTACAATAATCTGGAACTAGCCTGCTTTCATCTATTCCCTGATGCTAGTCTGGCGGAGCCCGTCTTTTGAAGAAAAGCACATGCAAACTGTCTCCATTTCAGTTACACTGATTGCCGTTACATACGTTCACTAAATTGTGGCACGTACCATCTCGGCAACGCATTTAAATGAGGTTACATTGACTTTATGAAAGATCTACATGTAATCAGCGAAATATAGCCATAAAGCAGGTATCGTGTCAAATGGGTCAGCTAAGAGAGGCGCATATGCATGTCACATACCTAGGACACAACCTGTTCCGCCTATAGGCTAGTAATGCCGTTTCGCCATGAAAACAGCCCCTCATTACTGATATAGTGAGGGGATAGTGGATGGCCCGATGGTACATGTAGGCCAGAAGGCAGAGAAAATCCACGAACTGCCCATAATGATGTCAAACCGTCGCTTTCGTGACGACCCCCAGATATTCAGCTAATAGCTCTACAACCTGGGCCAAGCACACATTAAACCCGCAGTGCTGGAGAAACGCTGCCCACCTACCTGGACTCATCACATTCATATGCCTGTATAACCTTACTCTGTCACCCTTCGGGGTAGCCGAGTACCTAAGGCGCTAGTATACTCGGCTCGAAATTGCGGGCTAATCCCCGGCTCCGGAGATTGCAGTTTGAATGGAGGCACACTGCGAAGATGCCCGTGTGCATCGTAGCGCACGTTAAAGATCCCCAGTTGGGCAAAATTCTCCGTAAACCTCCACTACGGCGTCCCTGTGACGTAAAACCACCCCCCCCCCTATTGGCGATAAAACTATCGTTACTCTACCCCGTTTTTTCCGAAACTATACTTTTCTCGAGCTTGTTAAAAAAACGCCTATTTTTTTGCCACAGCGATCGGCCCATGCGGCTAACAATGACCTTACGTACCAGTGAGAGTAGACGGAATGGTCAAATCAAGGTTGCACGAACACCTTTCTTTTTCTATAATAGACTACTTGACAGATCTTCCTATTTCACTACATTGAAGTGCGGCTGATACGTAGCGCTACATGTTGGGGTCCACAAGCTTTATTGAAAAGGGGCACATACCTCGTGGCCCATCTCCAGTGACACAAATGCTCGTCACGGAAGCTCATTTCAGCTTCGCACACACCTAGTTTTGTATACCCAGTTGTGCATGTGGAAATGAGCTTGGTTGAAGAGAAGCACATGGTAGTGACACCTATGCGGTGACCGAGATTTACGTCCAAGACGTCTGGAACTAGCCTGCTTTCATCTATTCCCTGATGCTAGTCTGGCGGAGCCCGTCTTTTGAAGAAAAGCACATGAAAACTGTCTCCTTTTCAGTTACACTGATTGCCGTTACATACGTTCACTAAATTGTGGCACGTACCGTCTCGGCAACGCATTTAAATGAGGTTATATTGACTTTATGAAAGATCTACATGTAATCAGCGAAATATAGCCATAAAGCAGGTTCGTGTCAAATGGGTCAGCTAAGAGGGGCGCATATGCATGTCACATACCTAGGACACAACGTGTTCCGCCTATAGGCTAGTAATGCCGTTTCGCCATGAAAACAGACCCTCATTATTGATATAGTGAGGGGATAGTGGATGGCCCGATGGTACATGTAGGCGAGAAAGCAGAGAAAATCCACGAACTGCCCATAATGATGTCAAACCGTCGCTTTCGTGACGACCCCCAGATATTCAGCTAATAGCTCTACAACCTGGGCCAAGCACACATTAAACCCGCAGTGCTGGAGAAACGCTGCCCACCTACTTGGACTCATCACATTCATATGCCTGTATAACCTTACTCTGTCACCCTTCGGGGTAGCCGAGTACCTAAGGCGCTAGCATACTCGGTTCGAAATTGCGGGCTAATCCCCGGCTCCGGAGATTGCAGTTTGAATGGAGGCACACTGCGAAGACGCCCGTGTGCATCGTAGCGCACGTTAAAGATCCCCAGTTGGGCAAAATTCTCCGTGGACCTCCACTACGGCGTCCCTGTGACGTAAAACCAACCCCCCCCCCCTATTGGCGATAAAATTATCGTTACTCTACCCCGTTTTTTCCGAAAATATACTTTTCTCGAGCTTGTTAAAAAAACGCCTATTTTTTTGCCACAGCGATCGGCCCATGCGGCTAACAATGACCTTACGTACCAGTGAGAGTAGACGGAATGGTCAAATCAAGGTTGCACGAACACCTTTCTTTTTCTATAATAGACTACTTGACAGATCTGCCTATTTCACTACATTGAAGTGCGGCTGATACGTAGCGCTACATGTTGGGGTCCACAAGCTTTATTGAAAAGGGGCACATACCTCGTGGCCCATCTCCAGTGACGCAAATGCTCGTCACGGAAGTTCATTTCAGCTTCGCACATGCCTAGTTTTGTATACCTAGTTATGCATGTGGAAATGAGCTTGGTTGAAGAGAAGCACATGGCAGTGACACCTATGCGGTGACCGAGGTTTACGTCAAAGACGTACAATAATCTGGAACTAGCCTGCTTTCATCTATTCCCTGATGCTAGTCTGGCGGAGCCCGTCTTTTGAAGAAAAGCACATGCAAACTGTCTCCATTTCAGTTACACTGATTGCCGTTACATACGTTCACTAAATTGTGGCACGTACCATCTCGGCAACGCATTTAAATGAGGTTACATTGACTTTATGAAAGATCTACATGTAATCAGCGAAATATAGCCATAAAGCAGGTATCGTGTCAAATGGGTCAGCTAAGAGAGGCGCATATGCATGTCACATACCTAGGACACAACCTGTTCCGCCTATAGGCTAGTAATGCCGTTTCGCCATGAAAACAGCCCCTCATTACTGATATAGTGAGGGGATAGTGGATGGCCCGATGGTACATGTAGGCCAGAAGGCAGAGAAAATCCACGAACTGCCCATAATGATGTCAAACCGTCGCTTTCGTGACGACCCCCAGATATTCAGCTAATAGCTCTACAACCTGGGCCAAGCACACATTAAACCCGCAGTGCTGGAGAAACGCTGCCCACCTACCTGGACTCATCACATTCATATGCCTGTATAACCTTACTCTGTCACCCTTCGGGGTAGCCGAGTACCTAAGGCGCTAGTATACTCGGCTCGAAATTGCGGGCTAATCCCCGGCTCCGGAGATTGCAGTTGGAATGGAGGCACACTGCGAAGACGCCCGTGTGCATCGTAGCGCACGTTAAAGATCCCCAGTTGGGCAAAATTCTCCGTAGACCTCCACTACGGCGTCCCTGTGACGTAAAACCACCCCCCCCCCTCTATTGGCGACAAAACTATCGTTACTCTACCCCGTTTTTTCCGAAACTATACTTTTCTCGAGCTTGTTAAAAAAACGCCTATTTTTTTGCCACAGCGATCGGCCCATGCGGCTAACAATGACCTTACGTACCAGTGAGAGTAGACGGAATGGTCAAATCAAGGTTGCACGAACACCTTTCTTTTTCTATAATAGACTACTTGACTGATCTGCCTATTTCACTACATTGAAGTGCGGCTGATACGTAGCGCTACATGTTGGGATCCACAAGCTTTATTCAAAAGGGGCACATACCTCGTGGCCCATCTCCAGTGACGCAAATGCTCGTCACGGAAGTTCATTTCAGCTTCGTACACACCTAGTTTTGTATACCCATTTATGCATGTGGAAATGAGCTTGGTTGAAGAGAAGCACATGGCAGTGACACATATGCGGTGACCGAGATTTACGTCAAAGAGTTACAATAATCTGGAACTAGCCTGCTTTCATCTATTCCCTGATGCAAGCCTGGCGGAGCCCGTCTTTTGAAGAAAAGCACATGAAAACTGTCTCCTTTTCAGTTACACCGATTGCCGTTACATACGTTCACTAAATTGTGGCACGTACCGTCTCGGCAACGCATTTAAATGAGGTCACATTGACTTTATGAAAGATCTACATGTAATCAGCGAAATATAGCCATAAAGCAGGTATCGTGTCAAATGGGTCAGCTAAGAGAGGCGCATATGCATGTCACATACCTAGGACACAACCTGTTCCGCCTATAGGCTAGTAATGCCGTTTCGCCATGAAAACAGCCCCTCATTACTGATATAGTGAGGGGATAGTGGATGGCCCGATGGTACATGTAGGCGAGAAAGCAGAGAAAATCCACGAACTGCCCATAATGATGTCAAACCGTCGCTTTCGTGACGACCCCCAGATATTCAGCTAATAGCTCTACAACCTGGGCCAAGCACACATTAAACCCGCAGTGCTGGAGAAACGCTGCCCACCTACCTGGACTCATCACATTCATATGCCTGTATAACCTTACTCTGTCACCCTTCGGGGTAGCCGAGTACCTAAGGCGCTAGTATACTCGGCTCGAAATTGCGGGCTAATCCCCGGCTCCGGAGATTGCAGTTTGAATGGAGGCACACTGCGAAGACGCCCGTGTGCATCGTAGCGCACGTTAAAGATCCCCAGTTGGGCAAAATTCTCCGTAAACCTCCACTACGGCGTCCCTGTGACGTAAAACCACCCCCCCCTATTGGCGATAAAACTATCGTTACTCTACCCCGTTTTTTCCGAAACTATACTTTTCTCGAGCTTGTAAAAAAAACGCCTATTTTTTTGCCACAGCGATCGGCCCATGCGGCTAACAATGACCTTACGTACCAGTGAGAGTAGACGGAATGGTCAAATCAAGGTTGCACGAACACCTTTCTTTTTCTATAATAGACTACTTGACAGATCTTCCTATTTCACTACATTGAAGTGCGGCTGATATGTAGCGCTACATGTTGGGGTCCACAAGCTTTATTGAAAAGGGGCACATACCTCGTGGCCCATCTCCAGTGACACAAATGCTCGTCACGGAAGCTCATTTCAGCTTCGCACACACCTAGTTTTGTATACCCAGTTGTGCATGTGGAAATGAGCTTGGTTGAAGAGAAGCACATGGTAGTGACACCTATGCGGTGACCGAGATTTACGTCAAAGACGTCTGGAACTAGCCTGCTTTCATCTATTCCCTGATGCTAGTCTGGCGGAGCCCGTCTTTTGAAGAAAAGCACATGAAAACTGTCTCCTTTTCAGTTACACTGATTGCCGTTACATACGTTCACTAAACTGTGGCACGTACCGTCTCGGCAACGCATTTAAATGAGGTTACAGTGACTTTATGAAAGATCTACATGTAATCAGCGAAATATAGCCATAAAGCAGGTTCGTGTCAAATGGGTCAGCTAAGAGAGGCGCATATGCATGTCACATACCTAGGAAACAACCTGTTCCGCCTATAGGCTAGTAATGCCGTTTCAACACGAAAACAGCCCCTCATTACTGATATAGTGAGGGGATAGTGGATGGCCCGATGGTACATGTAGGCGAGAAAGCAGAGAAAATCCACGAACTGCCCATAATGATGTCAAACCGTCGCTTTCGTGACGACCCCCAGATATTCAGCTAATAGCTCTACAACCTGGGCCAAGCACACATTAAACCCGCAGTGCTGGAGAAACGCTGCCCACCTACCTGGACTCATCACATTCATATGCCTGTATAACCTTACTCTGTCACCCTTCGGGGTAGCCGAGTACCTAAGGCGCTAGTATACTCGGCTCGAAATTGCGGGCTAATCCCCGGCTCCGGAGATTGCAGTTTGAATGGAGGCACACTGCGAAGACGCCCGTGTGCATCGTAGCGCACGTTAAAGATCCCCAGTTGGGCAAAATTCTCCGTAGACCTCCACTACGGCGTCCCTGTGACGTAAAACCACCCCCCCCCCTATTGGCGATAAAACTATCGTTACTCTACCCCGTTTTTTCCGAAACTATACTTTTCCCGAGCTTGTTAAAAAACGCCTATTTTTTTGCCACAGCGATCGGCCCATGCGGCTAGCAATGACCTTACGTACCAGTGAGAGTAGACGGAATGGTCAAATCAAGGTTGCACGAACACCTTTCTTTTTCTATAATAGACTACTTGACAGATCTTCCTATTTCACTACATTGAAGTGCGGCTGATACGTAGCGCTACATGTTGGGGTCCACAAGCTTTATTGAAAAGGGGCACATACCTCGTGGCCCATCTCCAGTGACACAAATGCTCGTCACGGAAGCTCATTTCAGCTACGCACACACCTAGTTTTGTATACCCAGTTGTGCATGTGGAAATGAGCTTGGTTGAAGAGAAGCACATGGCAGTGACACCTATGCGGTGACCGAGATTTACGTCAAAGACTTACAATAATATGGAACTAGCCTACTTTCATCTATTCCCTGATGCAAGCCTGGCGGAGCCCGTCTTTTGAAGAAAAGCACACGAAAACTGTCTCCTTTTCAGTTACACTGATTGCCGTTACATACGTTCACTAAATTGTGGCACGTACCGTCTCGGCAACGCATTTAAATGAGGTTACATTGACTTTATGAAAGATCTACATGTAATCAGCGAAATATAGCCATAAAGCAGGTTCGTGTCAAATGGGTCAGCTAAGAGGGGCGCATATGCATGTCACATACCTAGGACACAACGTGTTCCGCCTATAGGCTAGTAATGCCGTTTCGCCATGAAAACAGACCCTCATTATTGATATAGTGAGGGGATAGTGGATGGCCCGATGGTACATGTAGGCGAGAAAGCAGAGAAAATCCACGAACTGCCCATAATGATGTCAAACCGTCGCTTTCGTGACGACCCCCAGATATTCAGCTAATAGCTCTACAACCTGGGCCAAGCACACATTAAACCCGCAGTGCTGGAGAAACGCTGCCCACCTACTTGGACTCATCACATTCATATGCCTGTATAACCTTACTCTGTCACCCTTCGGGGTAGCCGAGTACCTAAGGCGCTAGCATACTCGGTTCGAAATTGCGGGCTAATCCCCGGCTCCGGAGATTGCAGTTTGAATGGAGGCACACTGCGAAGACGCCCGTGTGCATCGTAGCGCACGTTAAAGATCCCCAGTTGGGCAAAATTCTCCGTAGACCTCCACTACGGCGTCCGTGTGACGTAAAACCAACCCCCCCCCCTATTGGCGATAAAACTATCGTTACTCTACCCCGTTTTTTCCGAAACTATACTTTTCTCGAGCTTGTTAAAAAAACGCCTATTTTTTGCCACAGCGATCGGCCCATGCGGCTAACAATGACCTTACGTACCAGTGAGAGTAGACGGAATGGTCAAATCAAGGTTGCACGAACACCTTTCTTTTTCTATAATAGACTACTTGACAGATCTGCCTATTTCACTACATTGAAGTGCGGCTGATACGTAGCGCTACATGTTGGGGTCCACAAGCTTTATTGAAAAGGGGCACATACCTCGTGGCCCATCTCCAGTGACGCAAATGCTCGTCACGGAAGTTCATTTCAGCTTCGCACATGCCTAGTTTTGTATACCTAGTTATGCATGTGGAAATGAGCTTGGTTGAAGAGAAGCACATGGCAGTGACACCTATGCGGTGACCGAGGTTTACGTCAAAGACGTACAATAATCTGGAACTAGCCTGCTTTCATCTATTCCCTGATGCTAGTCTGGCGGAGCCCGTCTTTTGAAGAAAAGCACATGCAAACTGTCTCCATTTCAGTTACACTGATTGCCGTTACATACGTTCACTAAATTGTGGCACGTACCATCTCGGCAACGCATTTAAATGAGGTTACATTGACTTTATGAAAGATCTACATGTAATCAGCGAAATATAGCCATAAAGCAGGTTCGTGTCAAATGGGTCAGCTAAGAGGGGCGCATATGCATGTCACATACCTAGGACACAACGTGTTCCGCCTATAGGCTAGTAATGCCGTTTCGCCATGAAAACAGACCCTCATTATTGATATAGTGAGGGGATAGTGGATGGCCCGATGGTACATGTAGGCGAGAAAGCAGAGAAAATCCACGAACTGCCCATAATGATGCCAAAACGTCGCTTTCGTGACGACCCCCAGATATTCAGCTAATAGCTCTACAACCTGGGCCAAGCACACATTAAACCCGCAGTGCTGGAGAAACGCTGCCCACCTACCTGGACTCATCACATTCATATGCCTGTATAACCTTACTCTGTCACCCTTCGGGGTAGCCGAGTACCTAAGGCGCTAGTATACTCGGCTCGAAATTGCGGGCTAATCCCCGGCTCCGGAGATTGCAGTTTGAATGGAGGCACACTGCGAAGACGCCCGTGTGCATCGTAGCGCACGTTAAAGATCCCCAGTTGGGCAAAATTCTCCGTAGACCTCCACTACGGCGTCCCTGTGACGTAAAACCACCCCCCCCCCTATTGGCGATAAAACTATCGTTACTCTACCCCGTTTTTTCCGAAACTATACTTTTCCCGAGCTTGTTAAAAAACGCCTATTTTTTTGCCACAGCGATCGGCCCATGCGGCTAACAATGACCTTACGTACCAGTGAGAGTAGACGGAATGGTCAAATCAAGGTTGCACGAACACCTTTCTTTTTCTATAATAGACTACTTGACAGATCTTCCTATTTCACTACATTGAAGTGCGGCTGATACGTAGCGCTACATGTTGGGGTCCACAAGCTTTATTGAAAAGGGGCACATACCTCGTGGCCCATCTCCAGTGACACAAATGCTCGTCACGGAAGCTCATTTCAGCTACGCACACACCTAGTTTTGTATACCCAGTTGTGCATGTGGAAATGAGCTTGGTTGAAGAGAAGCACATGGCAGTGACACCTATGCGGTGACCGAGATTTACGTCAAAGACTTACAATAATATGGAACTAGCCTACTTTCATCTATTCCCTGATGCAAGCCTGGCGGAGCCCGTCTTTTGAAGAAAAGCACACGAAAACTGTCTCCTTTTCAGTTACACTGATTGCCGTTACATACGTTCACTAAATTGTGGCACGTACCGTCTCGGCAACGCATTTAAATGAGGTTACATTGACTTTATGAAAGATCTACATGTAATCAGCGAAATATAGCCATAAAGCAGGTTCGTGTCAAATGGGTCAGCTAAGAGGGGCGCATATGCATGTCACATACCTAGGACACAACGTGTTCCGCCTATAGGCTAGTAATGCCGTTTCGCCATGAAAACAGACCCTCATTATTGATATAGTGAGGGGATAGTGGATGGCCCGATGGTACATGTAGGCGAGAAAGCAGAGAAAATCCACGAACTGCCCATAATGATGTCAAACCGTCGCTTTCGTGACGACCCGCAGATATTCAGCTAATAGCTCTACAACCTGGGCCAAGCACACATTAAACCCGCAGTGCTGGAGAAACGCTGCCCACCTACTTGGACTCATCACATTCATATGCCTGTATAACCTTACTCTGTCACCCTTCGGGGTAGCCGAGTACCTAAGGCGCTAGCATACTCGGTTCGAAATTGCGGGCTAATCCCCGGCTCCGGAGATTGCAGTTTGAATGGAGGCACACTGCGAAGACGCCCGTGTGCATCGTAGCGCACGTTAAAGATCCCCAGTTGGGCAAAATTCTCCGTAGACCTCCACTACGGCGTCCGTGTGACGTAAAACCAACCCCCCCCCCCCTATTGGCGATAAAACTATCGTTACTCTACCCCGTTTTTTCCGAAACTATACTTTTCTCGAGCTTGTTAAAAAAACGCCTATTTTTTGCCACAGCGATCGGCCCATGCGGCTAACAATGACCTTACGTACCAGTGAGAGTAGACGGAATGGTCAAATCAAGGTTGCACGAACACCTTTCTTTTTCTATAATAGACTACTTGACAGATCTGCCTATTTCACTACATTGAAGTGCGGCTGATACGTAGCGCTACATGTTGGGGTCCACAAGCTTTATTGAAAAGGGGCACATACCTCGTGGCCCATATCCAGTGACGCAAATGCTCGTCACGGAAGTTCATTTCAGCTTCGCACATGCCTAGTTTTGTATACCTAGTTATGCATGTGGAAATGAGCTTGGTTGAAGAGAAGCACATGGCAGTGACACCTATGCGGTGACCGAGGTTTACGTCAAAGACGTACAATAATCTGGAACTAGCCTGCTTTCATCTATTCCCTGATGCTAGTCTGGCGGAGCCCGTCTTTTGAAGAAAAGCACATGCAAACTGTCTCCATTTCAGTTACACTGATTGCCGTTACATACGTTCACTAAATTGTGGCACGTACCATCTCGGCAACGTATTTAAATGAGGTTACATTGACTTTATGAAAGATCTACATGTAATCAGCGAAATATAGCCATAAAGCAGGTTCGTGTCAAATGGGTCAGCTAAGAGGGGCGCATATGCATGTCACATACCTAGGACACAACGTGTTCCGCCTATAGGCTAGTAATGCCGTTTCGCCATGAAAACAGACCCTCATTATTGATATAGTGAGGGGATAGTGGATGGCCCGATGGTACATGTAGGCGAGAAAGCAGAGAAAATCCACGAACTGCCCATAATGATGTCAAACCGTCGCTTTCGTGACGACCCCCAGATATTCAGCTAATAGCTCTACAACCTGGGCCAAGCACACATTAAACCCGCAGTGCTGGAGAAACGCTGCCCACCTACCTGTACTCATCACATTCATATGCCTGTATAACCTTACTCTGTCACCCTTCGGGGTAGCCGAGTACCTAAGGCGCTAGCATACTCGGTTCGAAATTGCGGGCTAATCCCCGGCTCCGGAGATTGCAGTTTGAATGGAGGCACACTGCGAAGACGCCCGTGTGCATCGTAGCGCACGTTAAAGATCCCCAGTTGGGCAAAATTCTCCGTAGACCTCCACTACGGCGTCCCTGTGACGTAAAACCAACCCCCCCCCCCCCCTATTGGCGATAAAACCATCGTTACTCTACCCCGTTTTTTCCGAAACTATACTTTTCTCGAGCTTGTTAAATAACGCCTATTTTTTTGCCACAGCGATCGGCCCATGCGGCTAACAATGACCTTACGTACCAGTGAGAGTAGACGGAATGGTCAAATCAAGGTTGCACGAACACCTTTCTTTTTCTATAATAGACTACTTGACAGATCTGCCTATTTCACTACATTGAAGTGCGGCTGATACGTAGCGCTACGTGTTGGGGTCCACAAGCTTTATTGAAAAGGGGCACATACCTCGTGGCCCATCTCCAGTGACGCAAATGCTCGTCACGGAAGTTCATTTCAGCTTCGCACACGCCTAGTTTTGTATACCTAGTTATGCATGTGGAAATGAGCTTGGTTGAAGAGAAGCACATGGTAGTGACACCTATGCGGTGACCGAGATTTACGTCAAAGACGTACAATAATCTGGAACTAGCCTGCTTTCATCTATTCCCTGATGCTAGTCTGGCGGAGCCCGTCTTTTGAAGAAAAGCACATGAAAACTGTCTCCATTTCAGTTACACTGATTGCCGTTACATACGTTCACTAAATTGTGGCACGTACCGTCTCGGCAACGCATTTAAATGAGGTTACATTGACTTTATGAAAGATCTACATGTAATCAGCGAAATATAGCCATAAAGCAGGTTCGTGTCAAATGGGTCAGCTAAGAGAGGCACATATGCATGTCACATACCTAGGACACAACCTGTTCCGCCTATAGGCTAGTAATGCCGTTTCACCACGAAAACAGCCCCTCATTACTGATATAGTGAGGGGATAGTGGATGGCCCGATGTTACATGTAGGCGAGAAAGCAGAGAAAATCCACGAACTGCCCATAATGATGTCAAACCGTCGCTTTCGTGACGACCCCCAGATATTCAGCTAATAGCTCTACAACCTGGGCCAAGCACACATTAAACCCGCAGTGCTGGAGAAACGCTGCCCACCTACCTGGACTCATCACATTCATATGCCTGTATAACCTTACTCTGTCACCCTTCGGGGTAGCCGAGTACCTAAGGCGCTAGTATACTCGGCTCGAAATTGCGGGCTAATCCCCGGCTCCGGAGATTGCAGTTTGAATGGAGGCACACTACGAAGACGCCCGTGTGCATCGTAGCGCACGTTAAAGATCCCCAGTTGGGCAAAATTCTCCGTAGACCTCCACTACGGCGTCCCTGTGACGTAAAACCACCCCCCCCCCTATTGGCGATAAAACTATCGTTACTCTACCCCGTTTTTTCCGAAACTATACTTTTCCCGAGCTTGTTAAAAAACGCCTATTTTTTTGCCACAGCGATCGGCCCATGCGGCTAACAATGACCTTACGTACCAGTGAGAGTAGACGGAATGGTCAAATCAAGGTTGCACGAACACCTTTCTTTTTCTATAATAGACTACTTGACAGATCTTCCTATTTCACTACATTGAAGTGCGGCTGATACGTAGCGCTACATGTTGGGGTCCACAAGCTTTATTGAAAAGGGGCACATACCTCGTGGCCCATCTCCAGTGACACAAATGCTCGTCACGGAAGCTCATTTCAGCTACGCACACACCTAGTTTTGTATACCCAGTTGTGCATGTGGAAATGAGCTTGGTTGAAGAGAAGCACATGGCAGTGACACCTATGCGGTGACCGAGATTTACGTCAAAGACTTACAATAATATGGAACTAGCCTACTTTCATCTATTCCCTGATGCAAGCCTGGCGGAGCCCGTCTTTTGAAGAAAAGCACACGAAAACTGTCTCCTTTTCAGTTACACTGATTGCCGTTACATACGTTCACTAAATTGTGGCACGTACCGTCTCGGCAACGCATTTAAATGAGGTTACATTGACTTTATGAAAGATCTACATTTAATCAGCGAAATATAGCCATAAAGCAGGTTCGTGTCAAATGGGTCAGCTAAGAGGGGCGCATATGCATGTCACATACCTAGGACACAACGTGTTCCGCCTATAGGCTAGTAATGCCGTTTCGCCATGAAAACAGACCCTCATTATTGATATAGTGAGGGGATAGTGGATGGCCCGATGGTACATGTAGGCGAGAAAGCAGAGAAAATCCACGAACTGCCCATAATGATGTCAAACCGTCGCTTTCGTGACGACCCGCAGATATTCAGCTAATAGCTCTACAACCTGGGCCAAGCACACATTAAACCCGCAGTGCTGGAGAAACGCTGCCCACCTACTTGGACTCATCACATTCATATGCCTGTATAACCTTACTCTGTCACCCTTCGGGGTAGCCGAGTACCTAAGGCGCTAGCATACTCGGTTCGAAATTGCGGGCTAATCCCCGGCTCCGGAGATTGCAGTTTGAATGGAGGCACACTGCGAAGACGCCCGTGTGCATCGTAGCGCACGTTAAAGATCCCCAGTTGGGCAAAATTCTCCGTAGACCTCCACTACGGCGTCCGTGTGACGTAAAACCAACCCCCCCCCCCCCCTATTGGCGATAAAACTATCGTTACTCTACCCCGTTTTTTCCGAAACTATACTTTTCTCGAGCTTGTTAAAAAAACGCCTATTTTTTCCCACAGCGATCGGCCCATGCGGCTAACAATGACCTTACGTACCAGTGAGAGTAGACGGAATGGTCAAATCAAGGTTGCACGAACACCTTTCTTTTTCTATAATAGACTACTTGACAGATCTGCCTATTTCACTACATTGAAGTGCGGCTGATACGTAGCGCTACATGTTGGGGTCCACAAGCTTTATTGAAAAGGGGCACATACCTCGTGGCCCATATCCAGTGACGCAAATGCTCGTCACGGAAGTTCATTTCAGCTTCGCACATGCCTAGTTTTGTATACCTAGTTATGCATGTGGAAATGAGCTTGGTTGAAGAGAAGCACATGGCAGTGACACCTATGCGGTGACCGAGGTTTACGTCAAAGACGTACAATAATCTGGAACTAGCCTGCTTTCATCTATTCCCTGATGCTAGTCTGGCGGAGCCCGTCTTTTGAAGAAAAGCACATGCAAACTGTCTCCATTTCAGTTACACTGATTGCCGTTACATACGTTCACTAAATTGTGGCACGTACCATCTCGGCAACGCATTTAAATGAGGTTACATTGACTTTATGAAAGATCTACATGTAATCAGCGAAATATAGCCATAAAGCAGGTTCGTGTCAAATGGGTCAGCTAAGAGGGGCGCATATGCATGTCACATACCTAGGACACAACGTGTTCCGCCTATAGGCTAGTAATGCCGTTTCGCCATGAAAACAGACCCTCATTATTGATATAGTGAGGGGATAGTGGATGGCCCGATGGTACATGTAGGCGAGAAAGCAGAGAAAATCCACGAACTGCCCATAATGATGTCAAACCGTCGCTTTCGTGACGACCCCCAGATATTCAGCTAATAGCTCTACAACCTGGGCCAAGCACACATTAAACCCGCAGTGCTGGAGAAACGCTGCCCACCTACCTGGACTCATCACATTCATATGCCTGTATAACCTTACTCTGTCACCCTTCGGGGTAGCCGAGTACCTAAGGCGCTAGCATACTCGGTTCGAAATTGCGGGCTAATCCCCGGCTCCGGAGATTGCAGTTTGAATGGAGGCACACTGCGAAGACGCCCGTGTGCATCGTAGCGCACGTTAAAGATCCCCAGTTGGGCAAAATTCTCCGTAGACCTCCACTACGGCGTCCCTGTGACGTAAAACCAACCCCCCCCCCCCCCTATTGGCGATAAAACTATCGTTACTCTACCCCGTTTTTTCCGAAACTATACTTTTCTCGAGCTTGTTAAATAACGCCTATTTTTTTGCCACAGCGATCGGCCCATGCGGCTAACAATGACCTTACGTACCAGTGAGAGTAGACGGAATGGTCAAATCAAGGTTGCACGAACACCTTTCTTTTTCTATAATAGACTACTTGACAGATCTGCCTATTTCACTACATTGAAGTGCGGCTGATACGTAGCGCTACGTGTTGGGGTCCACAAGCTTTATTGAAAAGGGGCACATACCTCGTGGCCCATCTCCAGTGACGCAAATGCTCGTCACGGAAGTTCATTTCAGCTTCGCACACGCCTAGTTTTGTATACCTAGTTATGCATGTGGAAATGAGCTTGGTTGAAGAGAAGCACATGGTAGTGACACCTATGCGGTGACCGAGATTTACGTCAAAGACGTACAATAATCTGGAACTAGCCTGCTTTCATCTATTCCCTGATGCTAGTCTGGCGGAGCCCGTCTTTTGAAGAAAAGCACATGAAAACTGTCTCCATTTCAGTTACACTGATTGCCGTTACATACGTTCACTAAATTGTGGCACGTACCGTCTCGGCAACGCATTTAAATGAGGTTACATTGACTTTATGAAAGATCTACATGTAATCAGCGAAATATAGCCATAAAGCAGGTTCGTGTCAAATGGGTCAGCTAAGAGAGGCGCATATGCATGTCACATACCTAGGACACAACCTGTTCCGCCTATAGGCTAGTAATGCCGTTTCACCACGAAAACAGCCCCTCATTACTGATATAGTGAGGGGATAGTGGATGGCCCGATGGTACATGTAGGCGAGAAAGCAGAGAAAATCCACGAACTGCCCATAATGATGTCAAACCGTCGCTTTCGTGACGACCCCCAGATATTCAGCTAATAGCTCTACAACCTGGGCCAAGCACACATTAAACCCGCAGTGCTGGAGAAACGCTGCCCACCTACCTGGACTCATCGCATTCATATGCCTGTATAACCTTACTCTGTCACCCTTCGGGGTAGCCGAGTACCTAAGGCGCTAGTATACTCGGCTCGAAATTGCGGGCTAATCCCCGGCTCCGGAGATTGCAGTTTGAATGGAGGCACACTGCGAAGACGCCCGTGTGCATCGTAGCGCACGTTAAAGATCCCCAGTTGGGCAAAATTCTCCGTAGACCTCCACTACGGCGTCCCTGTGACGTAAAACCACCCCCCCCCCCTATTGGCGATAAAACTATCCTTACTCTACCCCGTTTTTTCCGAAACTATACTTTTCTCGAGCTTGTTAAAAAAACGCCTATTTTTTTGCCACAGCGATCGGCCCATGCGGCTAACAATGACCTTACGTACCAGTGAGAGTAGACGGAATGGTCAAATCAAGGTTGCACGAACACCTTTCTTTTTCTATAATAGACTACTTGACAGATCTTCCTATTTCACTACATTGAAGTGCGGCTGATACGTAGCGCTACATGTTGGGGTCCACAAGCTTTATTGAAAAGGGGCACATACCTCGTGGCCCATCTCCAGTGACACAAATGCTCGTCACGGAAGCTCATTTCAGCTACGCACACACCTAGTTTTGTATACCCAGTTGTGCATGTGGAAATGAGCTTGGTTGAAGAGAAGCACATGGCAGTGACACCTATGCGGTGACCGAGATTTACGTCAAAGACTTACAATAATATGGAACTAGCCTACTTTCATCTATTCCCTGATGCAAGCCTGGCGGAGCCCGTCTTTTGAAGAAAAGCACACGAAAACTGTCTCCTTTTCAGTTACACTGATTGCCGTTACATACGTTCACTAAATTGTGGCACGTACCGTCTCGGCAACGCATTTAAATGAGGTTACATTGACTTTATGAAAGATCTACATGTAATCAGCGAAATATAGCCATAAAGCAGGTTCGTGTCAAATGGGTCAGCTAAGAGGGGCGCATATGCATGTCACATACCTAGGACACAACGTGTTCCGCCTATAGGCTAGTAATGCCGTTTCGCCATGAAAACAGACCCTCATTATTGATATAGTGAGGGGATAGTGGATGGCCCGATGGTACATGTAGGCGAGAAAGCAGAGAAAATCCACGAACTGCCCATAATGATGTCAAACCGTCGCTTTCGTGACGACCCCCAGATATTCAGCTAATAGCTCTACAACCTGGGCCAAGCACACATTAAACCCGCAGTGCTGGAGAAACGCTGCCCACCTACTTGGACTCATCACATTCATATGCCTGTATAACCTTACTCTGTCACCCTTCGGGGTAGCCGAGTACCTAAGGCGCTAGCATACTCGGTTCGAAATTGCGGGCTAATCCCCGGCTCCGGAGATTGCAGTTTGAATGGAGGCACACTGCGAAGACGCCCGTGTGCATCGTAGCGCACGTTAAAGATCCCCAGTTGGGCAAAATTCTCCGTAGACCTCCACTACGGCGTCCGTGTGACGTAAAACCAACCCCCCCCCCTATTGGCGATAAAACTATCGTTACTCTACCCCGTTTTTTCCGAAACTATACTTTTCTCGAGCTTGTTAAAAAAACGCCTATTTTTTTGCCACAGCGATCGGCCCATGCGGCTAACAATGACCTTACGTACCAGTGAGAGTAGACGGAATGGTCAAATCAAGGTTGCACGAACACCTTTCTTTTTCTATAATAGACTACTTGACAGATCTGCCTATTTCACTACATTGAAGTGCGGCTGATACGTAGCGCTACATGTTGGGGTCCACAAGCTTTATTGAAAAGGGGCACATACCTCGTGGCCCATCTCCAGTGACGCAAATGCTCGTCACGGAAGTTCATTTCAGCTTCGCACATGCCTAGTTTTGTATACCTAGTTATGCATGTGGAAATGAGCTTGGTTGAAGAGAAGCACATGGCAGTGACACCTATGCGGTGAGCGAGGTTTACGTCAAAGACGTACAATAATCTGTAACTAGCCTGCTTTCATCTATTCCCTGATGCTAGTCTGGCGGAGCCCGTCTTTTGAAGAAAAGCACATGCAAACTGTCTCCATTTCAGTTACACTGATTGCCGTTACATACGTTCACTAAATTGTGGCACGTACCATCTCGGCAACGCATTTAAATGAGGTTACATTGACTTTATGAAAGATCTACATGTAATCAGCGAAATATAGCCATAAAGCAGGTTCTTGTCAAATGGGTCAGCTAAGAGGGGCGCATATGCATGTCACATACCTAGGACACAACGTGTTCCGCCTATAGGCTAGTAATGCCGTTTCGCCATGAAAACAGACCCTCATTATTGATATAGTGAGGGGATAGTGGATGGCCCGATGGTACATGTAGGCGAGAAAGCAGAGAAAATCCACGAACTGCCCATAATGATGTCAAACCGTCGCTTTCGTGACGACCCCCAGATATTCAGCTAATAGCTCTACAACCTGGGCCAAGCACACATTAAACCCGCAGTGCTGGAGAAACGCTGCCCACCTACTTGGACTCATCACATTCATATGCCTGTATAACCTTACTCTGTCACCCTTCGGGGTAGCCGAGTACCTAAGGCGCTAGCATACTCGGTTCGAAATTGCGGGCTAATCCCCGGCTCCGGAGATTGCAGTTTGAATGGAGGCACACTGCGAAGACGCCCGTGTGCATCGTAGCGCACGTTAAAGATCCCCAGTTGGGCAAAATTCTCCGTAGACCTCCACTACGGCGTCCCTGTGACGTAAAACCAACCCCCCCCCTATTGGCGATAAAACTATCGTTACTCTACCCCGTTTTTTCCGAAACTATACTTTTCTCGAGCTTGTTAAAAAAACGCCTATTTTTTTGCCACAGCGATCGGCCCATGCGGCTAACAATGACCTTACGTACCAGTGAGAGTAGACGGAATGGTCAAATCAAGGTTGCACGAACACCTTTCTTTTTCTATAATAGACTACTTGACAGATCTGCCTATTTCACTACATTGAAGTGCGGCTGATACGTAGCGCTACATGTTGGGGTCCACAAGCTTTATTGAAAAGGGGCACATACCTCGTGGCCCATCTCCAGTGACGCAAATGCTCGTCACGGAAGTTCATTTCAGCTTCGCACATGCCTAGTTTTGTATACCTAGTTATGCATGTGGAAATGAGCTTGGTTGAAGAGAAGCACATGGCAGTGACACCTATGCGGTGACCGAGGTTTACGTCAAAGACGTACAGTAATCTGGAACTAGCCTGCTTTCATCTATTCCCTGATGCTAGTCTGGCGGAGCCCGTCTTTTGAAGAAAAGCACATGAAAACTGTCTCCATTTCAGTTACACTGATTGCCGTTACATACGTTCACTAAATTGTGGCACGTACCGTCTCGGCAACGCATTTAAATGAGGTTACATTGACTTTATGAAAGATCTACATGTAATCAGCGAAATATAGCCATAAAGCAGGTTCGTGTCAAATGGGTCAGCTAAGAGAGGCGCATATGCATGTCACATACCTAGGACACAACCTGTTCCGCCTATAGGCTAGTAATGCCGTTTCACCACGAAAACAGCCCCTCATTACTGATATAGTGAGGGGATAGTGGATGGCCCGATGGTACATGTAGGCGAGAAAGCAGAGAAAATCCACGAACTGCCCATAATGATGTCAAACCGTCGCTTTCGTGACGACCCCCAGATATTCAGCTAATAGCTCTACAACCTGGGCCAAGCACACATTAAACCCGCAGTGCTGGAGAAACGCTGCCCACCTACCTGGACTCATCGCATTCATATGCCTGTATAACCTTACTCTGTCACCCTTCGGGGTAGCCGAGTACCTAAGGCGCTAGTATACTCGGCTCGAAATTGCGGGCTAATCCCCGGCTCCGGAGATTGCAGTTTGAATGGAGGCACACTGCGAAGACGCCCGTGTGCATCGTAGCGCACGTTAAAGATCCCCAGTTGGGCAAAATTCTCCGTAGACCTCCACTACGGCGTCCCTGTGACGTAAAACCACCCCCCCCCCTATTGGCGATAAAACTATCCTTACTCTACCCCGTTTTTTCCGAAACTATACTTTTCTCGAGCTTGTTAAAAAAACGCCTATTTTTTTGCCACAGCGATCGGCCCATGCGGCTAACAATGACCTTACGTACCAGTGAGAGTAGACGGAATGGTCAAATCAAGGTTGCACGAACACCTTTCTTTTTCTATAATAGACTACTTGACAGATCTTCCTATTTCACTACATTGAAGTGCGGCTGATACGTAGCGCTACATGTTGGGGTCCACAAGCTTTATTGAAAAGGGGCACATACCTCGTGGCCCATCTCCAGTGACACAAATGCTCGTCACGGAAGCTCATTTCAGCTACGCACACACCTAGTTTTGTATACCCAGTTGTGCATGTGGAAATGAGCTTGGTTGAAGAGAAGCACATGGCAGTGACACCTATGCGGTGACCGAGATTTACGTCAAAGACTTACAATAATATGGAACTAGCCTACTTTCATCTATTCCCTGATGCAAGCCTGGCGGAGCCCGTCTTTTGAAGAAAAGCACACGAAAACTGTCTCCTTTTCAGTTACACTGATTGCCGTTACATACGTTCACTAAATTGTGGCACGTACCGTCTCGGCAACGCATTTAAATGAGGTTACATTGACTTTATGAAAGATCTACATGTAATCAGCGAAATATAGCCATAAAGCAGGTTCGTGTCAAATGGGTCAGCTAAGAGGGGCGCATATGCATGTCACATACCTAGGACACAACGTGTTCCGCCTATAGGCTAGTAATGCCGTTTCGCCATGAAAACAGACCCTCATTATTGATATAGTGAGGGGATAGTGGATGGCCCGATGGTACATGTAGGCGAGAAAGCAGAGAAAATCCACGAACTGCCCATAATGATGTCAAACCGTCGCTTTCGTGACGACCCCCAGATATTCAGCTAATAGCTCTACAACCTGGGCCAAGCACACATTAAACCCGCAGTGCTGGAGAAACGCTGCCCACCTACTTGGACTCATCACATTCATATGCCTGTATAACCTTACTCTGTCACCCTTCGGGGTAGCCGAGTACCTAAGGCGCTAGCATACTCGGTTCGAAATTGCGGGCTAATCCCCGGCTCCGGAGATTGCAGTTTGAATGGAGGCACACTGCGAAGACGCCCGTGTGCATCGTAGCGCACGTTAAAGATCCCCAGTTGGGCAAAATTCTCCGTAGACCTCCACTACGGCGTCCGTGTGACGTAAAACCAACCCCCCCCCCCTATTGGCGATAAAACTATCGTTACTCTACCCCGTTTTTTCCGAAACTATACTTTTCTCGAGCTTGTTAAAAAAACGCCTATTTTTTTGCCACAGCGATCGGCCCATGCGGCTAACAATGACCTTACGTACCAGTGAGAGTAGACGGAATGGTCAAATCAAGGTTGCACGAACACCTTTCTTTTTCTATAATAGACTACTTGACAGATCTGCCTATTTCACTACATTGAAGTGCGGCTGATACGTAGCGCTACATGTTGGGGTCCACAAGCTTTATTGAAAAGGGGCACATACCTCGTGGCCCATCTCCAGTGACGCAAATGCTCGTCACGGAAGTTCATTTCAGCTTCGCACATGCCTAGTTTTGTATACCTAGTTATGCATGTGGAAATGAGCTTGGTTGAAGAGAAGCACATGGCAGTGACACCTATGCGGTGAGCGAGGTTTACGTCAAAGACGTACAATAATCTGGAACTAGCCTGCTTTCATCTATTCCCTGATGCTAGTCTGGCGGAGCCCGTCTTTTGAAGAAAAGCACATGCAAACTGTCTCCATTTCAGTTACACTGATTGCCGTTACATACGTTCACTAAATTGTGGCACGTACCATCTCGGCAACGCATTTAAATGAGGTTACATTGACTTTATGAAAGATCTACATGTAATCAGCGAAATATAGCCATAAAGCAGGTTCTTGTCAAATGGGTCAGCTAAGAGGGGCGCATATGCATGTCACATACCTAGGACACAACGTGTTCCGCCTATAGGCTAGTAATGCCGTTTCGCCATGAAAACAGACCCTCATTATTGATATAGTGAGGGGATAGTGGATGGCCCGATGGTACATGTAGGCGAGAAAGCAGAGAAAATCCACGAACTGCCCATAATGATGTCAAACCGTCGCTTTCGTGACGACCCCCAGATATTCAGCTAATAGCTCTACAACCTGGGCCAAGCACACATTAAACCCGCAGTGCTGGAGAAACGCTGCCCACCTACTTGGACTCATCACATTCATATGCCTGTATAACCTTACTCTGTCACCCTTCGGGGTAGCCGAGTACCTAAGGCGCTAGCATACTCGGTTCGAAATTGCGGGCTAATCCCCGGCTCCGGAGATTGCAGTTTGAATGGAGGCACACTGCGAAGACGCCCGTGTGCATCGTAGCGCACGTTAAAGATCCCCAGTTGGGCAAAATTCTCCGTAGACCTCCACTACGGCGTCCGTGTGACGTAAAACCAACCCCCCCCCCCCCTATTGGCGATAAAACTATCGTTACTCTACCCCGTTTTTTCCGAAACTATACTTTTCTCGAGCTTGTTAAAAAAACGCCTATTTTTTTGCCACAGCGATCGGCCCATGCGGCTAACAATGACCTTACGTACCAGTGAGAGTAGACGGAATGGTCAAATCAAGGTTGCACGAACACCTTTCTTTTTCTATAATAGACTACTTGACAGATCTGCCTATTTCACTACATTGAAGTGCGGCTGATACGTAGCGCTACATGTTGGGGTCCACAAGCTTTATTGAAAAGGGGCACATACCTCGTGGCCCATCTCCAGTGACGCAAATGCTCGTCACGGAAGTTCATTTCAGCTTCGCACATGCCTAGTTTTGTATACCTAGTTATGCATGTGGAAATGAGCTTGGTTGAAGAGAAGCACATGGCAGTGACACCTATGCGGTGACCGAGGTTTACGTCAAAGACGTACAATAATCTGGAACTAGCCTGCTTTCATCTATTCCCTGATGCTAGTCTGGCGGAGCCCGTCTTTTGAAGAAAAGCACATGCAAACTGTCTCCATTTCAGTTACACTGATTGCCGTTACATACGTTCACTAAATTGTGGCACGTACCGTCTCGGCAACGCATTTAAATGAGGTTACATTGACTTTATGAAAGATCTACATGTAATCAGCGAAATATAGCCATAAAGCAGGTTCGTGTCAAATGGGTCAGCTAAGAGGGGCGCATATGCATGTCACATACCTAGGACACAACGTGTTCCGCCTATAGGCTAGTAATGCCGTTTCGCCATGAAAACAGACCCTCATTATTGATATAGTGAGGGGATAGTGGATGGCCCGATGGTACATGTAGGCGAGAAAGCAGAGAAAATCCACGAACTGCCCATAATGATGTCAAACCGTCGCTTTCGTGACGACCCCCAGATATTCAGCTAATAGCTCTACAACCTGGGCCAAGCACACATTAAACCCGCAGTGCTGGAGAAACGCTGCCCACCTACTTGGACTCATCACATTCATATGCCTGTATAACCTTACTCTGTCACCCTTCGGGGTAGCCGAGTACCTAAGGCGCTAGCATACTCGGTTCGAAATTGCGGGCTAATCCCCGGCTCCGGAGATTGCAGTTTGAATGGAGGCACACTGCGAAGACGCCCGTGTGCATCGTAGCGCACGTTAAAGATCCCCAGTTGGGCAAAATTCTCCGTAGACCTCCACTACGGCGTCCCTGTGACGTAAAACCAACCCCCCCCCTATTGGCGATAAAACTATCGTTACTCTACCCCGTTTTTTCCGAAACTATACTTTTCTCGAGCTTGTTAAAAAAACGCCTATTTTTTTGCCACAGCGATCGGCCCATGCGGCTAACAATGACCTTACGTACCAGTGAGAGTAGACGGAATGGTCAAATCAAGGTTGCACGAACACCTTTCTTTTTCTATAATAGACTACTTGACAGATCTGCCTATTTCACTACATTGAAGTGCGGCTGATACGTAGCGCTACATGTTGGGGTCCACAAGCTTTATTGAAAAGGGGCACATACCTCGTGGCCCATCTCCAGTGACGCAAATGCTCGTCACGGAAGTTCATTTCAGCTTCGCACATGCCTAGTTTTGTATACCTAGTTATGCATGTGGAAATGAGCTTGGTTGAAGAGAAGCACATGGCAGTGACACCTATGCGGTGACCGAGGTTTACGTCAAAGACGTACAGTAATCTGGAACTAGCCTGCTTTCATCTATTCCCTGATGCTAGTCTGGCGGAGCCCGTCTTTTGAAGAAAAGCACATGCAAACTGTCTCCATTTCAGTTACACTGATTGCCGTTACATACGTTCACTAAATTGCGGCACGTACCATCTCGGCAACGCATTTAAATGAGGTTACATTGACTTTATGAAAGATCTACATGTAATCAGCGAAATATAGCCATAAAGCAGGTTCGTGTCAAATGGGTCAGCTAAGAGGGGCGCATATGCATGTCACATACCTAGGACACAACGTGTTCCGCCTATAGGCTAGTAATGCCGTTTCGCCATGAAAACAGACCCTCATTATTGATATAGTGAGGGGATAGTGGATGGCCCGATGGTACATGTAGGCGAGAAAGCAGAGAAAATCCACGAACTGCCCATAATGATGTCAAACCGTCGCTTTCGTGACGACCCCCAGATATTCAGCTAATAGCTCTACAACCTGGGCCAAGCACACATTAAACCCGCAGTGCTGGAGAAACGCTGCCCACCTACCTGGACTCATCACATTCATATGCCTGTATAACCTTACTCTGTCACCCTTCGGGGTAGCCGAGTACCTAAGGCGCTAGCATACTCGGTTCGAAATTGCGGGCTAATCCCCGGCTCCGGAGATTGCAGTTTGAATGGAGGCACACTGCGAAAACGCCCGTGTGCATCGTAGCGCACGTTAAAGATCCCCAGTTGGGCAAAATTCTCCGTAGACCTCCACTACGGCGTCCCTGTGACGTAAAACCAACCCCCCCCCTATTGGCGATAAAACTATCGTTACTCTACCCCGTTTTTTCCGAAACTATACTTTTCTCGAGCTTGTTAAATAACGCCTATTTTTTGCCACAGCGATCGGCCCATGCGGCTAACAATGACCTTACGTACCAGTGAGAGTAGACGGAATGGTCAAATCAAGGTTGCACGAACACCTTTCTTTTTCTATAATAGACTACTTGACAGATCTGCCTATTTCACTACATTGAAGTGCGGCTGATACGTAGCGCTACATGTTGGGGTCCACAAGCTTTAGTGAAAAGGGGCACATACCTCGTGGCCCATCTCCAGTGACGCAAATGCTCGTCACGGAAGTTCATTTCAGCTTCGCACACGCCTAGTTTTGTATACCTAGTTATGCATGTGGAAATGAGCTTGGTTGAAGAGAAGCACATGGTAGTGACACCTATGCGGTGACCGAGATTTACGTCAAAGACGTCTGGAACTAGCCTGCTTTCATCTATTCCCTGATGCTAGTCTGGCGGAGCCCGTCTTTTGAAGAAAAGCACATGAAAACTGTCTCCTTTTCAGTTACACTGATTGCCGTTACATACGTTCACTAAATTGTGGCACGTACCGTCTCGGCAACGCATTTAAATGAGGTTACATTGACTTTATGAAAGAGCTACATGTAATCAGCGAAATATAGCCATAAAGCAGGTTCGTGTCAAATGGGTCAGCTAAGAGAGGCGCATATGCATGTCACGTACCTAGGACACAACCTGTTCCGCCTATAGGCTAGTAATGCCGTTTCGCCACGAAAACAGCCCCTCATTACTGATATAGTGAGGGGATAGTGGATGGCCCGATGGTACATGTAGGCGAGAAAGCAGAGAAAATCCACGAACTGCCCATAATGATGTCAAACCGTCGCTTTCGTGACGACCCCCAGATATTCAGCTAATAGCTCTACAACCTGGGCCAAGCACACATTAAACCCGCAGTGCTGGAGAAACGCTGCCCACCTACCTGGACTCATCACATTCATATGCCTGTATAACCTTACTCTGTCACCCTTCGGGGTAGCCGAGTACCTAAGGCGCTAGTATACTCGGCTCGAAATTGCGGGCTAATCCCCGGCTCCGGAGATTGCAGTTTGAATGGAGGCACACTGCGAAGACGCCCGTGTGCATCGTAGCGCACGTTAAAGATCCCCAGTTGGGCAAAATTCTCCGTAGACCTCCACTACGGCGTCCCTGTGACGTAAAACCACCCCCCCCCCTATTGGCGATAAAACTATCGTTACTCTACCCCGTTTTTTCCGAAACTATACTTTTCCCGAGCTTGTTAAAAAAACGCCTATTTTTTTGCCACAGCGATCGGCCCATGCGGCTAACAATGACCTTACGTACCAGTGAGAGTAGACGGAATGGTCAAATCAAGGTTGCACGAACACCTTTCTTTTTCTATAATAGACTACTTGACAGATCTTCCTATTTCACTACATTGAAGTGCGGCTGATACGTAGCGCTACATGTTGGGGTCCACAAGCTTTATTGAAAAGGGGCACATACCTCGTGGCCCATCTCCAGTGACACAAATGCTCGTCACGGAAGCTCATTTCAGCTACGCACACACCTAGTTTTGTATACCCAGTTGTGCATGTGGAAATGAGCTTGGTTGAAGAGAAGCACATGGCAGTGACACCTATGCGGTGACCGAGATTTACGTCAAAGACGTACAATAATATGGAACTAGCCTACTTTCATCTATTCCCTGATGCAAGCCTGGCGGAGCCCTTCTTTTGAAGAAAAGCACACGAAAACTGTCTCCTTTTCAGTTACACTGATTGCCGTTACATACGTTCACTAAATTGTGGCACGTACCATCTCGGCAACGCATTTAAATGAGGTTACATTGACTTTATGAAAGATCTACATGTAATCAGCGAAATATAGCCATAAAGCAGGTTCGTGTCAAATGGGTCAGCTAAGAGGGGCGCATATGCATGTCACATACCTAGGACACAACGTGTTCCGCCTATAGGCTAGTAATGCCGTTTCGCCATGAAAACAGACCCTCATTATTGATATAGTGAGGGGATAGTGGATGGCCCGATGGTACATGTAGGCGAGAAAGCAGAGAAAATCCACGAACTGCCCATAATGATGTCAAACCGTCGCTTTCGTGACGACCCCCAGATATTCAGCTAATAGCTCTACAACCTGGGCCAAGCACACATTAAACCCGCAGTGCTGGAGAAACGCTGCCCACCTACCTGGACTCATCACATTCATATGCCTGTATAACCTTACTCTGTCACCCTTCGGGGTAGCCGAGTACCTAAGGCGCTAGCATACTCGGTTCGAAATTGCGGGCTAATCCCCGGCTCCGGAGATTGCAGTTTGAATGGAGGCACACTGCGAAAACGCCCGTGTGCATCGTAGCGCACGTTAAAGATCCCCAGTTGGGCAAAATTCTCCGTAGACCTCCACTACGGCGTCCCTGTGACGTAAAACCAACCCCCCCCCTATTGGCGATAAAACTATCGTTACTCTACCCCGTTTTTTCCGAAACTATACTTTTCTCGAGCTTGTTAAATAACGCCTATTTTTTGCCACAGCGATCGGCCCATGCGGCTAACAATCACCTTACGTACCAGTGAGAGTAGACGGAATGGTCAAATCAAGGTTGCACGAACACCTTTCTTTTTCTATAATAGACTACTTGACAGATCTGCCTATTTCACTACATTGAAGTGCGGCTGATACGTAGCGCTACATGTTGGGGTCCACAAGCTTTAGTGAAAAGAGGCACATACCTCGTGGCCCATCTCCAGTGACGCAAATGCTCGTCACGGAAGTTCATTTCAGCTTCGCACACGCCTAGTTTTGTATACCTAGTTATGCATGTGGAAATGAGCTTGGTTGAAGAGAAGCACATGGTAGTGACACCTATGCGGTGACCGAGATTTACGTCAAAGACGTCTGGAACTAGCCTGCTTTCATCTATTCCCTGATGCTAGTCTGGCGGAGCCCGTCTTTTGAAGAAAAGCACATGAAAACTGTCTCCTTTTCAGTTACACTGATTGCCGTTACATACGTTCACTAAATTGTGGCACGTACCGTCTCGGCAACGCATTTAAATGAGGTTACATTGACTTTATGAAAGAGCTACATGCAATCAGCGAAATATAGCCATAAAGCAGGTTCGTGTCAAATGGGTCAGCTAAGAGAGGCGCATATGCATGTCACGTACCTAGGACACAACCTGTTCCGCCTATAGGCTAGTAATGCCGTTTCGCCACGAAAACAGCCCCTCATTACTGATATAGTGAGGGGATAGTGGATGGCCCGATGGTACATGTAGGCGAGAAAGCAGAGAAAATCCACGAACTGCCCATAATGATGTCAAACCGTCGCTTTCGTGACGACCCCCAGATATTCAGCTAATAGCTCTACAACCTGGGCCAAGCACACATTAAACCCGCAGTGCTGGAGAAACGCTGCCCACCTACCTGGACTCATCACATTCATATGCCTGTATAACCTTACTCTGTCACCCTTCGGGGTAGCCGAGTACCTAAGGCGCTAGTATACTCGGCTCGAAATTGCGGGCTAATCCCCGGCTCCGGAGATTGCAGTTTGAATGGAGGCACACTGCGAAGACGCCCGTGTGCATCGTAGCGCACGTTAAAGATCCCCAGTTGGGCAAAATTCTCCGTAGACCTCCACTACGGCGTCCCTGTGACGTAAAACCACCCCCCCCCCCCTATTGGCGATAAAACTATCGTTACTCTACCCCGTTTTTTCCGAAACTATACTTTTCCCGAGCTTGTTAAAAAAACGCCTATTTTTTTGCCACAGCGATCGGCCCATGCGGCTAACAATGACCTTACGTACCAGTGAGAGTAGACGGAATGGTCAAATCAAGGTTGCACGAACACCTTTCTTTTTCTATAATAGACTACTTGACAGATCTTCCTATTTCACTACATTGAAGTGCGGCTGATACGTAGCGCTACATGTTGGGGTCCACAAGCTTTATTGAAAAGGGGCACATACCTCGTGGCCCATCTCCAGTGACACAAATGCTCGTCACGGAAGCTCATTTCAGCTACGCACACACCTAGTTTTGTATACCCAGTTGTGCATGTGGAAATGAGCTTGGTTGAAGAGAAGCACATGGCAGTGACACCTATGCGGTGACCGAGATTTACGTCAAAGACGTACAATAATATGGAACTAGCCTACTTTCATCTATTCCCTGATGCAAGCCTGGCGGAGCCCTTCTTTTGAAGAAAAGCACACGAAAACTGTCTCCTTTTCAGTTACACTGATTGCCGTTACATACGTTCACTAAATTGTGGCACGTACCATCTCGGCAACGCATTTAAATGAGGTTACATTGACTTTATGAAAGATCTACATGTAATCAGCGAAATATAGCCATAAAGCAGGTTCGTGTCAAATGGGTCAGCTAAGAGGGGCGCATATGCATGTCACATACCTAGGACACAACGTGTTCCGCCTATAGGCTAGTAACGCCGTTTCGCCATGAAAACAGACCCTCATTATTGATATAGTGAGGGGATAGTGGATGGCCCGATGGTACATGTAGGCGAGAAAGCAGAGAAAATCCACGAACTGCCCATAATGATGTCAAACCGTCGCTTTCGTGACGACCCCCAGATATTCAGCTAATAGCTCTACAACCTGGGCCAAGCACACATTAAACCCGCAGTGCTGGAGAAACGCTGCCCACCTACCTGGACTCATCACATTCATATGCCTGTATAACCTTACTCTGTCACCCTTCGGGGTAGCCGAGTACCTAAGGCGCTAGCATACTCGGTTCGAAATTGCGGGCTAATTCCCGGCTCCGGAGATTGCAGTTTGAATGGAGGCACACTGCGAAGACGCCCGTGTGCATCGTAGCGCACGTTAAAGATCCCCAGTTGGGCAAAATTCTCCGTAGACCTCCACTACGGCGTCCCTGTGACGTAAAACCACCCCCCCCCCCCCCTATTGGCGATAAAACTATCGTTACTCTACCCCGTTTTTTCCGAAACTATACTTTTCCCGAGCTTGTTAAAAAAACGCCTATTTTTTTGCCACAGCGATCGGCCCATGCGGCTAACAATGACCTTACGTACCAGTGAGAGTAGACGGAATGGTCAAATCAAGGTTGCACGAACACCTTTCTTTTTCTATAATAGACTACTTGACAGATCTTCCTATTTCACTACATTGAAGTGCGGCTGATACGTAGCGCTACATGTTGGGGTCCACAAGCTTTATTGAAAAGGGGCACATACCTCGTGGCCCATCTCCAGTGACACAAATGCTCGTCACGGAAGCTCATTTCAGCTACGCACACACCTAGTTTTGTATACCCAGTTGTGCATGTGGAAATGAGCTTGGTTGAAGAGAAGCACATGGCAGTGACACCTATGCGGTGACCGAGATTTACGTCAAAGACGTACAATAATATGGAACTAGCCTACTTTCATCTATTCCCTGATGCAAGCCTGGCGGAGCCCTTCTTTTGAAGAAAAGCACACGAAAACTGTCTCCTTTTCAGTTACACTGATTGCCGTTACATACGTTCACTAAATTGTGGCACGTACCATCTCGGCAACGCATTTAAATGAGGTTACATTGACTTTATGAAAGATCTACATGTAATCAGCGAAATATAGCCATAAAGCAGGTTCGTGTCAAATGGGTCAGCTAAGAGGGGCGCATATGCATGTCACATACCTAGGACACAACGTGTTCCGCCTATAGGCTAGTAACGCCGTATCGCCATGAAAACAGACCCTCATTATTGATATAGTGAGGGGATAGTGGATGGCCCGATGGTACATGTAGGCGAGAAAGCAGAGAAAATCCACGAACTGCCCATAATGATGTCAAACCGTCGCTTTCGTGACGACCCCCAGATATTCAGCTAATAGCTCTACAACCTGGGCCAAGCACACATTAAACCCGCAGTGCTGGAGAAACGCTGCCCACCTACCTGGACTCATCACATTCATATGCCTGTATAACCTTACTCTGTCACCCTTCGGGGTAGCCGAGTACCTAAGGCGCTAGCATACTCGGTTCGAAATTGCGGGCTAATCCCCGGCTCCGGAGATTGCAGTTTGAATGGAGGCACACTGCGAAGACGCCCGTGTGCATCGTAGCGCACGTTAAAGATCCCCAGTTGGGCAAAATTCTCCGTAGACCTCCACTACGGCGTCCCTGTGACGTAAAACCAACCCCCCCCTATTGGCGATAAAACTATCGTTACTCTACCCCGTTTTTTCCGAAACTATACTTTTCTCGAGCTTGTTAAAAAACGCCTATTTTTTTGCCACAGCGATCGGCCCATGCGGCTAACAATGACCTTACGTACCAGTGGGAGTAGACGGAATGGTCAAATCAAGGTTGCACGAACACCTTTCTTTTTCTATAATAGACTACTTGACAGATCTGCCTATTTCACTACATTGAAGTGCGGCTGATACGTAGCGCTACATGTTGGGGTCCACAAGCTTTATTGAAAAGGGGCACATACCTCGTGGCCCATCTCCAGTGACGCAAATGCTCGTCACGGAAGTTCATTTCAGCTTCGCACACGCCTAGTTTTGTATACCTAGTTATGCATGTGGAAATGAGCTTGGTTGAAGAGAAGCACATGGTAGTGACACCTATGCGGTGACCGAGATTTACGTCAAAGACGTCTGGAACTAGCCTGCTTTCATCTATTCCCTGATGCTAGTCTGGCGGAGCCCGTCTTTTGAAGAAAAGCACATGAAAACTGTCTCCTTTTCAGTTACACTGATTGCCGTTACATACGTTCACTAAATTGTGGCACGTACCTTCTCGGCAACGCATCTAAATGAGGTTACATTGACTTTATGAAAGATCTACATGTAATCAGCGAAATATAGCCATAAAGCAGGTTGGTGTCAAATGGGTCAGCTAAGAGAGGCGCATATGCATGTCACATACCTAGGACACAACCTGTTCCGCCTATAGGCTAGTAATGCCGTTTCGCCACGAAAACAGCCCCTCATTACTGATATAGTGAAGGGATAGTGGATGGCCCGATGGTACATGTAGGCGAGAAAGCAGAGAAAATCCACGAACTGCCCATAATGATGTCAAACCGTCGCTTTCGTGACGACCCCCAGATATTCAGCTAATAGCTCTACAACCTGGGCCAAGCACACATTAAACCCGCAGTGCTGGAGAAACGCTGCCCACCTACCTGGACTCATCACATTCATATGCCTGTATAACCTTACTCTGTCACCCTTCGGGGTAGCCGAGTACCTAAGGCGCTAGTATACTCGGCTCGAAATTGCGGGCTAATCCCCGGCTCCGGAGATTGCAGTTTGAATGGAGGCACACTGCGAAGACGCCCGTGTGCATCGTAGCGCACGTTAAAGATCCCCAGTTGGGCAAAATTCTCCGTAGACCTCCACTACGGCGTCCCTGTGACGTAAAACCACCCCCCCCCCCTATTGGCGATAAAACTATCGTTACTCTACCCCGTTTTTTCCGAAACTATACTTTTCTCGAGCTTGTTAAAAAAACGCCTATTTTTTTGCCACAGCGATCGGCCCATGCGGCTAACAATGACCTTACGTACCAGTGAGAGTAGACGGAATGGTCAAATCAAGGTTGCACGAACACCTTTCTTTTTCTATAATAGACTACTTGACAGATCTTCCTATTTCACTACATTGAAGTGCGGCTGATACGTAGCGCTACATGTTGGGGTCCACAAGCTTTATTGAAAAGGGGCACATACCTCGTGGCCCATCTCCAGTGACACAAATGCTCGTCACGGAATCTCATTTCAGCTACGCACACACCTAGTTTTGTATACCCAGTTGTGCATGTGGAAATGAGCTTGGTTGAAGAGAAGCACATGGCAGTGACACCTATGCGGTGACCGAGATTTACGTCAAAGACGTACAATAATATCGAACTAGCCTACTTTCATCTATTCCCTGATGCAAGCCTGGCGGAGCCCGTCTTTTGAAGAAAAGCACACGAAAACTGTCTCCTTTTCAGTTACACTGATTGCCGTTACATACGTTCACTAAATTGTGGCACGTACCGTCTCGGCAACGCATTTAAATGAGGTTACATTGACATTATGAAAGATCTACATGTAATCAGCGAAATATAGCCATAAAGCAGGTTCGTGTCAAATGGGTCAGCTAAGAGGGGCGCATATGCATGTCACATACCTAGGACACAACGTGTTCCGCCTATAGGCTAGTAATGCCGTTTCGCCATGAAAACAGACCCTCATTATTGATATAGTGAGGGGATAGTGGATGGCCCGATGGTACATGTAGGCGAGAAAGCAGAGAAAATCCACGAACTGCCCATAATGATGTCAAACCGTCGCTTTCGTGACGACCCCCAGATATTCAGCTAATAGCTCTACAACCTGGGCCAAGCACAAATTAAACCCGCAGTGCTGGAGAAACGCTGCCCACCTACCTGGACTCATCACATTCATATGCCTGTATAACCTTACTCTGTCACCCTTCGGGGTAGCCGAGTATCTAAGGCGCTAGCATACTCGGTTCGAAATTGCGGGCTAATCCCCGGCTCCGGAGATTGCAGTTTGAATGGAGGCACACTGCGAAGACGCCCGTGTGCATCGTAGCGCACGTTAAAGATCCCCAGTTGGGCAAAATTCTCCGTAGACCTCCACTACGGCGTCCCTGTGACGTAAAACCAACCCCCCCCCCCCTATTGGCGCTAAAATTATCGTTACTCTACCCCGTTTTTTCCGAAACTATACTTCTCTCGAGCTTGTTAAAAAAATGCCTATTTTTTTGCCACAGCGATCGGCCCATGCGGCTAACAATGACCTTACGTACCAGTGAGAGTAGACGGAATGGTCAAATCAAGGTTGCACGAACACCTTTCCTTTTCTATAATAGACTACTTGACAGATCTGCCTATTTCACTACATTGAAGTGCGGCTGATACGTAGCGCTACATGTTGGGGTCCACAAGCTTTATTGAAAAGGGGCACATACCTCGTGGCCCATCTCCAGTGACGCAAATGCTCGTCACGGAAGTTCATTTCAGCTTCGCACATGCCTAGTTTTGTATACCTAGTTATGCATGTGGAAATGAGCTTGGTTGAAGAGAAGCACATGGCAGTGACACCTATGCGGTGACCGAGGTTTACGTCAAAGACGTACAATATTCTGGAACTAGCCTGCTTTCATCTATTCCCTGATGCTAGTCTGGCGGAGCCCGTCTTTTGAAGAAAAGCACATGAAAACTGTCTCCATTTCAGTTACACTGATTGCCGTTACATACGTTCACTAAATTGTGGCACGTACCGTCTCGGCAACGCATTTAAATGAGGTTACATTGACTTTATGAAAGATCTACATGTAATCAGCGAAATATAGCCATAAAGCAGGTTCGTGTCAAATGGGTCAGCTAAGAGAGGCGCATATGCACGTCACATACCTAGGACACAACCTGTTCCGCCTATAGGCTAGTAATGCCGTTTCACCACGAAAACAGCCCCTCATTACTGATATAGTGAGGGGATAGTGGATGGCCCGATGGTACATGTAGGCGAGAAAGCAGAGAAAATCCACGAACTGCCCATAATGATGTCAAACCGTCGCTTTCGTGACGACCCCCAGATATTCAGCTAATAGCTCTACAACCTGGGCCAAGCACACATTAAACCCGCAGTGCTGGAGAAACGCTGCCCACCTACCTGGACTCATCACATTCATATGCCTGTATAACCTTACTCTGTCACCCTTCGGGGTAGCCGAGTACCTAAGGCGCTAGTATACTCGGCTCGAAATTGCGGGCTAATCCCCGGCTCCGGAGATTGCAGTTTGAATGGAGGCACACTGCGAAGACGCCCGTGTGCATCGTAGCGCACGTTAAAGATCCCCAGTTGGGCAAAATTCTCCGTAGACCTCCACTACGGCGTCCCTGTGACGTAAAACCACCCCCCCCCCCCTATTGGCGATAAAACTATCGTTACTCTACCCCGTTTTTTCCGAAACTATACTTTTCTCGAGCTTGTTAAAAAAACGCCTATTTTTTTGCCACAGCGATCGGCCCATGCGGCTAACAATGACCTTACGTACCAGTGAGAGTAGACGGAATGGTCAAATCAAGGTTGCACGAACACCTTTCTTTTTCTATAATAGACTACTTGACAGGTCTTCCTATTTCACTACATTGAAGTGCGGCTGATACGTAGCGCTACATGTTGGGGTCCACAAGCTTTATTGAAAAGGGGCACATACCTCGTGGCCCATCTCCAGTGACACAAATGCTCGTCACGGAAGCTCATTTCAGCTACGCACACACCTAGTTTTGTATACGCAGTTGTGCATGTGGAAATGAGCTTGGTTGAAGAGAAGCACATGGCAGTGACACCTATGCGGTGACCGAGATTTACGTCAAAGACGTTCAATAATATGGAACTAGCCTACTTTCATCTATTCCCTGATGCAAGCCTGGCGGAGCCCGTCTTTTGAAGAAAAGCACACGAAAACTGTCTCCTTTTCAGTTACACTGATTGCCGTTACATACGTTCACTAAATTGTGGCACGTACCGTCTCGGCAACGCATTTAAATGAGGTTACATTGACTTTATGAAAGATCTACATGTAATCAGCGAAATATAGCCATAAAGCAGGTTCGTGTCAAATGGGTCAGCTAAGAGAGGCGCATATGCACGTCACATACCTAGGACACAACCTGTTCCGCCTATAGGCTAGTAATGCCGTTTCACCACGAAAACAGCCCCTCATTACTGATATAGTGAGGGGATAGTGGATGGCCCGATGGTACATGTAGGCGAGAAAGCAGAGAAAATCCACGAACTGCCCATAATTATGTCAAATCGTCGCTTTCGTGACGACCCCCAGATATTCAGCTAATAGCTCTACAACCTGGGCCAAGCACACATTAAACCCGCAGTGCTGGAGAAACGCTGCCCACCTACCTGGACTCATCACATTCATATGCCTGTATAACCTTACTCTGTCACCCTTCGGGGTAGCCGAGTACCTAAGGCGCTAGTATACTCGGCTCGAAATTGCGGGCTAATCCCCGGCTCCGGAGATTGCAGTTTGAATGGAGGCACACTGCGAAGACGCCCTTGTGCATCGTAGCGCACGTTAAAGATCCCCGGTTGGGCAAAATTCTCCGTAGACCTCCACTACGGCGTCCCTGTGACGTAAAACCACCCCCCCCCCTATTGGCGATAAAACTATCGTTACTCTACCCCGTTTTTTCCGAAACTATACTTTTCTCGAGCTTGTTAAAAAAACGCCTATTTTTTTGCCACAGCGATCGGCCCATGCGGCTAACAATGACCTTACGTACCAGTGAGAGTAGACGGAATGGTCAAATCAAGGTTGCACGAACACCTTTCTTTTTCTATAATAGACTACTTGACAGATCTTCCTATTTCACTACATTGAAGTGCGGCTGATACGTAGCGCTACATGTTGGGGTCCACAAGCTTTATTGAAAAGGGGCACATACCTCGTGGCCCATCTCCAGTGACACAAATGCTCGTCACGGAAGCTCATTTCAGCTACGCACACACCTAGTTTTGTATACCCAGTTGTGCATGTGGAAATGAGCTTGGTTGAAGAGAAGCACATGGCAGTGACACCTATGCGGTGACCGAGATTTACGTCAAAGACGTACAATAATATGGAACTAGCCTACTTTCATCTATTCCCTGATGCAAGCCTGGCGGAGCCCGTCTTTTGAAGAAAAGCACACGAAAACTGTCTCCTTTTCAGTTACACTGATTGCCGTTACATACGTTCACTAAATTGTGGCACGTACCGTCTCGGCAACGCATTTAAATGAGGTTACATTGACTTTATGAAAGATCTACATGTAATCAGCGAAATATAGCCATAAAGCAGGTTCGTGTCAAATGGGTCAGCTAAGAGGGGCGCATATGCATGTCACATACCTAGGACACAACGTGTTCCGCCTATAGGCTAGTAATGCCGTTTCGCCATGAAAACAGACCCTCATTATTGATATAGTGAGGGGATAGTGGATGGCCCGATGGTACATGTAGGCCAGAAAGCAGAGAAAATCCACGAACTGCCCATAATGATGTCAAACCGTCGCTTTCGTGACGACCCCCAGATATTCAGCTAATAGCTCTACAACCTGGGCCAAGCACACATTAAACCCGCAGTGCTGGAGAAACGCTGCCCACCTACCTGGACTCATCACATTCATATGCCTGTATAACCTTACTCTGTCACCCTTCGGGGTAGCCGAGTACCTAAGGCGCTAGCATACTCGGTTCGAAATTGCGGGCTAATCCCCGGCACCGGAGATTGCAGTTTGAATGGAGGCACACTGCGAAGACGCCCGTGTGCATCGTAGCGCACGTTAAAGATCCCCAGTTGGGCAAAATTCTCCGTAGACCTCCACTACGGCGTCCCTGTGACGTAAAACCAACCCCCCCCCCCCCCCTATTGGCGATAAAACTATCGTTACTCTACCCCGTTTTTTCCGAAACTATACTTTTCTCGAGCTTGTTAAAAAAACGCCTATTTTTTTGCCACAGCGATCGGCCCATGCGGCTAACAATGACCTTACGTACCAGTGAGAGTAGACGGAATGGTCAAATCAAGGTTGCACGAACACCTTTCTTTTTCTATAATAGACTACTTGACAGATCTGCCTATTTCACTACATTGAAGTGCGGCTGATACGTAGCGCTACATGTTGGGGTCCACAAGCTTTATTGAAAAGGGGCACATACCTCGTGGCCCATCTCCAGTGACGCAAATGCTCGTCATGGAAGTTCATTTCAGCTTCGCACACGCCTAGTTTTGTATACCTAGTTATGCATGTGGAAATGAGCTTGGTTGAAGAGAAGCACATGGTAGTGACACCTATGCGGTGACCGAGATTTACGTCAAAGACGTCTGGAACTAGCCTGCTTTCATCTATTCCCTGATGCTAGTCTGGCGGAGCCCGTCTTTTGAAGAAAAGCACATGAAAACTGTCTCCTTTTCAGTTACACTGATTGCCGTTACATACGTTCACTAAATTGTGGCACGTACCGTCTCGGCAACGCATTTAAATGAGGTTACATTGACTTTATGAAAGATCTACACGTAATCAGCGAAATATAGCCATAAAGCAGGTTCGTGTCAAATGGGTCAGCTAAGAGAGGCGCATATGCATGTCACATACCTAGGACACAACCTGTTCCGCCTATAGGCTAGTAATGCCGTTTCGCCACGAAAACAGCCCCTCATTACTGATATAGTGAGGGGATAGTGGATGGCCCGATGGTACATGTAGGCGAGAAAGCAGAGAAAATCCACGAACTGCCCATAATGATGTCAAACCGTCGCTTTCGTGACGACCCCCAGATATTCAGCTAATAGCTCTACAACCTGGGCCAAGCACACATTAAACCCGCAGTGCTGGAGAAACGCTGCCCACCTACCTGGACTCATCACATTCATATGCCTGTATAACCTTACTCTGTCACCCTTCGGGGTAGCCGAGTACCTAAGGCGCTAGTATACTCGGCTCGAAATTGCGGGCTAATCCCCGGCTCCGGAGATTGCAGTTTGAATGGAGGCACACTGCGAAGACGCCCGTGTGCATCGTAGCGCACGTTAAAGATCCCCAGTTGGGCAAAATTCTCCGTAGACCTCCACTACGGCGTCCCTGTGACGTAAAACCACCCCCCCCCCCTATTGGCGATAAAACTATCGTTACTCTACCCCGTTTTTTCCGAAACTATACTTTTCCCGAGCTTTTTAAAAAAACGCCTATTTTTTTGCCACAGCGATCGGCCCATGCGGCTAACAATGACCTTACGTACCAGTGAGAGTAGACGGAATGGTCAAATCAAGGTTGCACGAACACCTTTCTTTTTCTATAATAGACTACTTGACAGATCTTCCTATTTCACTACATTGAAGTGCGGCTGATATGTAGCGCTACATGTTGGGGTCCACAAGCTTTATTGAAAAGGGGCACATACCTCGTGGCCCATCTCCAGTGACACAAATGCTCGTCACGGAAGCTCATTTCAGCTACGTACACACCTAGTTTTGTATACCCAGTTGTGCATGTGGAAATGAGCTTGGTTGAAGAGAAGCACATGGCAGTGACACCTATGCGGTGACCGAGATTTACGTCAAAGACGTACAATAATATGGAACTAGCCTACTTTCATCTATTCCCTGATGCAAGCCTGGCGGAGCCCGTCTTTTGAAGAAAAGCACACGAAAACTGTCTCCTTTTCAGTTACACTGATTGCCGTTACATACGTTCACTAAATTGTGGCACGTACCATCTCGGCAACGCATTTAAATGAGGTTACATTGACTTTATGAAAGATCTACATGTAATCAGCGAAATATAGCCATAAAGCAGGTTCGTGTCAAATGGGTCAGCTAAGAGGGGCGCATATGCATGTCACATACCTAGGACACAACGTGTTCCGCCTATAGGCTAGTAACGCCGTTTCGCCATGAAAACAGACCCTCATTATTGATATAGTGAGGGGATAGTGGATGGCCCGATGGTACATGTAGGCGAGAAAGCAGAGAAAATCCACGAACTGCCCATAATGATGTCAAACCGTCGCTTTCGTGACGACCCCCAGATATTCAGCTAATAGCTCTACAACCTGGGCCAAGCACACATTAAACCCGCAGTGCTGGAGAAACGCTGCCCACCTACCTGGACTCATCACATTCATATGCCTGTATAACCTTACTCTGTCACCCTTCGGGGTAGCCGAGTACCTAAGGCGCTAGCATACTCGGTTCGAAATTGCGGGCTAATCCCCGGCTCCGGAGATTGCAGTTTGAATGGAGGCACACTGCGAAGACGCCCGTGTGCATCGTAGCGCACGTTAAAGATCCCCAGTTGGGCAAAATTCTCCGTAGACCTCCACTACGGCGTCCCTGTGACGTAAAACCAACCCCCCCCTATTGGCGATAAAACTATCGTTACTCTACCCCGTTTTTTCCGAAACTATACTTTTCTCGAGCTTGTTAAAAAACGCCTATTTTTTTGCCACAGCGATCGGCCCATGCGGCTAACAATGACCTTACGTACCAGTGAGAGTAGACGGAATGGTCAAATCAAGGTTGCACGAACACCTTTCTTTTTCTATAATAGACTACTTGACAGATCTGCCTATTTCACTACATTGAAGTGCGGCTGATACGTAGCGCTACATGTTGGGGTCCACAAGCTTTATTGAAAAGGGGCACATACCTCGTGGCCCATCTCCACTGACGCAAATGCTCGTCACGGAAGTTCATTTCAGCTTCGCACACGCCTAGTTTTGTATACCTAGTTATGCATGTGGAAATGAGCTTGGTTGAAGAGAAGCACATGGTAGTGACACCTATGCGGTGACCGAGATTTACGTCAAAGACGTCTGGAACTAGCCTGCTTTCATCTATTCCCTGATGCTAGTCTGGCGGAGCCCGTCTTTTGAAGAAAAGCACATGAAAACTGTCTCCTTTTCAGTTACACTGATTGCCGTTACATACGTTCACTAAATTGTGGCACGTACCGTCTCGGCAACGCATTTAAATGAGGTTACATTGACTTTATGAAAGATCTACACGTAATCAGCGAAATATAGCCATAAAGCAGGTTCGTGTCAAATGGGTCAGCTAAGAGAGGCGCATATGCATGTCACATACCTGGGACACAACCTGTTCCGCCTATAGGCTAGTAATGCCGTTTCGCCACGAAAACAGCCCCTCATTACTGATATAGTGAGGGGATAGTGGATGGCCCGATGGTACATGTAGGCGAGAAAGCAGAGAAAATCCACGAACTGCCCATAATGATGTCAAACCGTCGCTTTCGTGACGACCCCCAGATATTCAGCTAATAGCTCTACAACCTGGGCCAAGCACACATTAAACCCGCAGTGCTGGAGAAACGCTGCCCACCTACCTGGACTCATCACATTCATATGCCTGTATAACCTTACTCTGTCACCCTTCGGGGTAGCCGAGTACCTAAGGCGCTAGTATACTCGGCTCGAAATTGCGGGCTAATCCCCGGCTCCGGAGATTGCAGTTTGAATGGAGGCACACTGCGAAGACGCCCGTGTGCATCGTAGCGCACGTTAAAGATCCCCAGTTGGGCAAAATTCTCCGTAGACCTCCACTACGGCGTCCCTGTGACGTAAAACCACCCCCCCCCCCCCTATTGGCGATAAAACTATCGTTACTCTACCCCGTTTTTTCCGAAACTATACTTTTCCCGAGCTTGTTAAAAAAACGCCTATTTTTTGCCACAGCGATCGGCCCATGCGGCTAACAATGACCTTACGTACCAGTGAGAGTAGACGGAATGGTCAAATCAAGGTTGCACGAACACCTTTCTTTTTCTATAATAGACTACTTGACAGATCTTCCTATTTCACTACATTGAAGTGCGGCTGATACGTAGCGCTACATGTTGGGGTCCACAAGCTTTATTGAAAAGGGGCACATACCTCGTGGCCCATCTCCAGTGACACAAATGCTCGTCACGGAAGCTCATTTCAGCTACGTACACACCTAGTTTTGTATACCCAGTTGTGCATGTGGAAATGAGCTTGGTTGAAGAGAAGCACATGGCAGTGACACCTATGCGGTGACCGAGATTTACGTCAAAGACGTACAATAATATGGAACTAGCCTACTTTCAACTATTCCCTGATGCAAGCCTGGCGGAGCCCGTCTTTTGAGGAAAAGCACACGAAAACTGTCTCCTTTTCAGTTACACTGATTGCCGTTACATACGTTCACTAAATTGTGGCACGTACCATCTCGGCAACACATTTAAATGAGGTTACATTGACTTTATGAAAGATCTACATGTAATCAGCGAAATATAGCCATAAAGCAGGTTCGTGTCAAATGGGTCAGCTAAGAGGGGCGCATATGCATGTCACATACCTAGGACACAACGTGTTCCGCCTATAGGCTAGTAACGCCGTTTCGCCATGAAAACAGACCCTCATTATTGATATAGTGAGGGGACAGTGGATGGCCCGATGGTACATGTAGGCGAGAAAGCAGAGAAAATCCACGAACTGCCCATAATGATGTCAAACCGTCGCTTTCGTGACGACCCCCAGATATTCAGCTAATAGCTCTACAACCTGGGCCAAGCACACATTAAACCCGCAGTGCTGGAGAAACGCTGCCCACCTACCTGGACTCATCACATTCATATGCCTGTATAACCTTACTCTGTCACCCTTCGGGGTAGCCGAGTACCTAAGGCGCTAGCATACTCGGTTCGAAATTGCGGGCTAATCCCCGGCTCCGGAGATTGCAGTTTGAATGGAGGCACACTGTGAAGACGCCCGTGTGCATCGTAGCGCACGTTAAAGATCCCCAGTTGGGCAAAATTCTCCGTAGACCTCCACTACGGCGTCCCTGTGACGTAAAACCAACCCCCCCCTATTGGCGATAAAACTATCGTTACTCTACCCCGTTTTTTCCGAAACTATACTTTTCTCGAGCTTGTTAAAAAACGCCTATTTTTTTGCCACAGCGATCGGCCCATGCGGCTAACAATGACCTTACGTACCAGTGAGAGTAGGCGGAATGGTCAAATCAAGGTTGCACGAACACCTTTCTTTTTCTATAATAGACTACTTGACAGATCTGCCTATTTCACTACATTGAAGTGCGGCTGATACGTAGCGCTACATGTTGGGGTCCACAAGCTTTATTGAAAAGGGGCACATACCTCGTGGCCCATCTCCAGTGACGCAAATGCTCGTCACGGAAGTTCATTTCAGCTTCGCACACGCCTAGTTTTGTATACCTAGTTATGCATGTGGAAATGAGCTTGGTTGAAGAGAAGCACATGGTAGTGACACCTATGCGGTGACCGAGATTTACGTCAAAGACGTCTGGAACTAGCCTGCTTTCATCTATTCCCTGATGCTAGTCTGGCGGAGCCCGTCTTTTGAAGAAAAGCACATGAAAACTGTCTCCTTTTCAGTTACACTGATTGCCGTTACATACGTTCACTAAATTGTGGCACGTACCTTCTCGGCAACGCATTTAAATGAGGTTACATTGACTTTATGAAAGATCTACATGTAATCAGCGAAATATAGCCATAAAGCAGGTTCGTGTCAAATGGGTCAGCTAAGAGAGGTGCATATGCATGTCACATACCTAGGACACAACCTGTTCCGCCTATAGGCTAGTAATGCCGTTTCGCCACGAAAACAGCCCCTCATTACTGATATAGTGAGGAGATAGTGGATGGCCCGATGGTACATGTAGGCGAGAAAGCAGAGAAAATCCACGAACTGCCCATAATGATGTCAAACCGTCGCTTTCGTGACGTCCCCCAGATATTCAGCTAATAGCTCTACAACCTGGGCCAAGCACACATTAAACCCGCAGTGCTGGAGAAACGCTGCCCACCTACCTGGACTCATCACATTCATATGCCTGTATAACCTTACTCTGTCACCCTTCGGGGTAGCCGAGTACCTAAGGCGCTAGTATACTCGGCTCGAAATTGCGGGCTAATCCCCGGCTCCGGAGATTGCAGTTTGAATGGAGGCACACTGCGAAGACGCCCGTGTGCATCGTAGCGCACGTTAAAGATCCCCAGTTGGGCAAAATTCTCCGTAGACCTCCACTACGGCGTCCCTGTGACGTAAAACCACCCCCCCCCCCTATTGGCGATAAAACTATCGTTACTCTACCCCGTTTTTTCCGAAACTATACTTTTCTCGAGCTTGTTAAAAAAACGCCTATTTTTTTGCCACAGCGATCGGCCCATGCGGCTAACAATGACCTTACGTACCAGTGAGAGTAGACGGAATGGTCAAATCGAGGTTGCACGAACACCTTTCTTTTTCTATAATAGACTACTTGACAGATCTTCCTATTTCACTACATTGAAGTGCGGCTGATACGTAGCGCTACATGTTGGGGTCCACAAGCTTTATTGAAAAGGGGCACATACCTCGTGGCCCATCTCCAGTGACACAAATGCTCGTCACGGAAGCTCATTTCAGCTACGCACACACCTAGTTTTGTATACCCAGTTGTGCATGTGGAAATGAGCTTGGTTGAAGAGAAGCACATGGCAGTGACACCTATGCGGTGACCGAGATTTACGTCAAAGACGTACAATAATATGGAACTAGCCTACTTTCATCTATTCCCTGATGCAAGCCTGGCGGAGCCCGTCTTTTGAAGAAAAGCACACGAAAACTGTCTCCTTTTCAGTTACACTGATTGCCGTTACATACGTTCACTAAATTGTGGCACGTACCGTCTCGGCAACGCATTTAAATGAGGTTACATTGACTTTATGAAAGATCTACATGTAATCAGCGAAATATAGCCATAAAGCAGGTTCGTGTCAAATGGGTCAGCTAAGAGGGGCGCATATGCATGTCACATACCTAGGACACAACGTGTTCCGCCTATAGGCTAGTAATGCCGTTTCGCCATGAAAACAGACCCTCATTATTGATATAGTGAGGGGATAGTGGATGGCCCGATGGTACATGTAGGCGAGAAAGCAGAGAAAATCCACGAACTGCCCATAATGATGTCAAACCGTCGCTTTCGTGACGACCCCCAGATATTCAGCTAATAGCTCTACAACCTGGGCCAAGCACACATTAAACCCGCAGTGCTGGAGAAACGCTGCCCACCTACCTGGACTCATCACATTCATATGCCTGTATAACCTTACTCTGTCACCCTTCGGGGTAGCCGAGTATCTAAGGCGCTAGCATACTCGGTTCGAAATTGCGGGCTAATCCCCGGCTCCGGAGATTGCAGTTTGAATGGAGGCACACTGCGAAGACGCCCGTGTGCATCGTAGCGCACGTTAAAGATCCCCAGTTGGGCAAAATTCTCCGTAGACCTCCACTACGGCGTCCCTGTGACGTAAAACCAACCCCCCCCCCCCTATTGGCGATAAAACTATCGTTACTCTACCCCGTTTTTTCCGAAACTATACTTTTCTCGAGCTTGTTAAAAAAACGCCTATTTTTTTGCCACAGCGATCGGCCCATGCGGCTAACAATGACCTTACGTACCAGTGAGAGTAGACGGAATGGTCAAATCAAGGTTGCACGAACACCTTTCTTTTTCTATAATAGACTACTTGACAGATCTGCCTATTTCACTACATTGAAGTGCGGCTGATACGTAGCGCTACATGTTGGGGTCCACAAGCTTTATTGAAAAGGGGCACATACCTCGTGGCCCATCTCCAGTGACGCAAATGCTCGTCACGGAAGTTCATTTCAGCTTCGCACATGCCTAGTTTTGTATACCTAGTTATGCATGTGGAAATGAGCTTGGTTGAAGAGAAGCACATGGCAGTGACACCTATGCGGTGACCGAGGTTTACGTCAAAGACGTACAATAATCTGGAACTAGCCTGCTTTCATCTATTCCCTGATGCTAGTCTGGCGGAGCCCGTCTTTTGAAGAAAAGCACATGAAAAGTGTCTCCATTTCAGTTACACTGATTGCCGTTACATACGTTCACTAAATTGTGGCACGTACCATCTCGGCAACGCATTTAAATGAGGTTACATTGACTTTATGAAAGATCTACATGTAATCAGCGAAATATAGCCATAAAGCAGGTTCGTGTCAAATGGGTCAGCTAAGAGGGGCGCATATGCATGTCACATACCTAGGACACAACGTGTTCCGCCTATAGGCTAGTAATGCCGTTTCGCCATGAAAACAGACCCTCATTATTGATATAGTGAGGGGATAGTGGATGGCCCGATGGTACATGTAGGCGAGAAAGCAGAGAAAATCCACGAACTGCCCATAATGATGTCAAACCGTCGCTTTCGTGACGACCCCCAGATATTCAGCTAATAGCTCAACAACCTGGGCCAAGCACACATTAAACCCGCAGTGCTGGAGAAACGCTGCCCACCTACCTGGACTCATCACATTCATATGCCTGTATAACCTTACTCTGTCACCCTTCGGGGTAGCCGAGTACCTAAGGCGCTAGCATACTCGGTTCGAAATTGCGGGCTAATCCCCGGCTCCGGAGATTGCAGTTTGAATGGAGGCACACTGCGAAGACGCCCGTGTGCATCGTAGCGCACGTTAAAGATCCCCAGTTGGGCAAAATTCTCCGTAGACCTCCACTACGGCGTCCCTGTGACGTAAAACCAACCCCCCCCCCTATTGGCGATAAAACTATCGTTACTCTACCCCGTTTTTTCCGAAACTATACTTTTCTCGAGCTTGTTAAAAAACGCCTATTTTTTTGCCACAGCGATCGGCCCATGCGGCTAACAATGACCTTACGTACCAGTGAGAGTAGACGGAATGGTCAAATCAAGGTTGCACGAACACCTTTCTTTTTCTATAATAGACTACTTGACAGATCTGCCTATTTCACTACATTGAAGTGCGGCTGATACGTAGCGCTACATGTTGGGGTCCACAAGCTTTATTGAAAAGGGGCACATACCTCGTGGCCCATCTCCAGTGACGCAAATGCTCGTCACGGAAGTTCATTTCAGCTTCGCACACGCCTAGTTTTGTATACCTAGTTATGCATGTGGAAATGAGCTTGGTTGAAGAGAAGCACATGGTAGTGACACCTATGCGGTGACCGAGATTTACGTCAAAGACGTCTGGAACTAGCCTGCTTTCATCTATTCCCTGATGCTAGTCTGGCGGAGCCCGTCTTTTGAAGAAAAGCACATGAAAACTGTCTCCTTTTCAGTTACACTGATTGCCGTTACATACGTTCACTAAATTGTGGCACGTACCTTCTCGGCAACGCATTTAAATGAGGTTACATTGACTTTATGAAAGATCTACATGTAATCAGCGAAATATAGCCATAAAGCAGGTTCGTGTCAAATGGGTCAGCTAAGAGAGGCGCATATGCATGTCACATACCTAGGACACAACCTGTTCCGCCTATAGGCTAGTAATGCCGTTTCGCCACGAAAACAGCCCCTCATTACTGATATAGTGAGGGGATAGTGGATGGCCCGATGGTACATGTAGGCGAGAAAGCAGAGAAAATCCACGAACTGCCCATAATGATGTCAAACCGTCGCTTTCGTGACGACCCCCAGATATTCAGCTAATAGCTCTACAACCTGGGCCAAGCACACATTAAACCCGCAGTGCTGGAGAAACGCTGCCCACCTACCTGGACTCATCACATTCATATGCCTGTATAACCTTACTCTGTCACCCTTCGGGGTAGCCGAGTACCTAAGGCGCTAGTATACTCGGCTCGAAATTGCGGGCTAATCCCCGGCTCCGGAGATTGCAGTTTGAATGGAGGCACACTGCGAAGACGCCCGTGTGCATCGTAGCGCACGTTAAAGATCCCCAGTTGGGCAAAATTCTCCGTAGACCTCCACTACGGCGTCCCTGTGACGTAAAACCACCCCCCCCCCCCTATTGGCGATAAAACTATCGTTACTCTACCCCGTTTTTTCCGAAACTATACTTTTCTCGAGCTTGTTAAAAAAACGCCTATTTTTTTGCCACAGCGATCGGCCCATGCGGCTAACAATGACCTTACGTACCAGTGAGAGTAGACGGAATGGTCAAATCAAGGTTGCACGAACACCTTTCTTTTTCTATAATAGACTACTTGACAGATCTTCCTATTTCACTACATTGAAGTGCGGCTGATACGTAGCGCTACATGTTGGGGTCCACAAGCTTTATTGAAAAGGGGCACATACCTCGTGGCCCATCTCCAGTGACACAAATGCTCGTCACAGAAGCTCATTTCAGCTACGCACACACCTAGTTTTGTATACCCAGTTGTGCATGTGGAAATGAGCTTGGTTGAAGAGAAGCACATGGCAGTGACACCTATGCGGTGACCGAGATTTACGTCAAAGACGTACAATAATATGGAACTAGCCTACTTTCATCTATACCCTGATGCAAGCCTGGCGGAGCCCGTCTTTTGAAGAAAAGCACACGAAAACTGTCTCCTTTTCAGTTACACTGATTGCCGTTACATACGTTCACTAAATTGTGGCACGTACCGTCTCGGCAACGCATTTAAATGAGGTTACATTGACTTTATGAAAGATCTACATGTAATCAGCGAAATATAGCCATAAAGCAGGTTCGTGTCAAATGGGTCAGCTAAGAGGGGCGCATATGCATGTCACAAACCTAGGACACAACGTGTTCCGCCTATAGGCTAGTAATGCCGTTTCGCCATGAAAACAGACCCTCATTATTGATATAGTGAGGGGATAGTGGATGGCCCGATGGTACATGTAGGCGAGAAAGCAGAGAAAATCCACGAACTGCCCATAATGATGTCAAACCGTCGCTTTCGTGACGACCCCCAGATATTCAGCTAATAGCTCTACAACCTGGGCCAAGCACACATTAAACCCGCAGTGCTGGAGAAACGCTGCCCACCTACCTGGACTCATCACATTCATATGCCTGTATAACCTTACTCTGTCACCCTTCGGGGTAGCCGAGTATCTAAGGCGCTAGCATACTCGGTTCGAAATTGCGGGCTAATCCCCGGCTCCGGAGATTGCAGTTTGAATGGAGGCACACTGCGATGACGCCCGTGTGCATCGTAGCGCACGTTAAAGATCCCCAGTTGGGCAAAATTCTCCGTAGACCTCCACTACGGCGTCCCTGTGACGTAAAACCAACCCCCCCCCTATTGGCGATAAAACTATCGTTACTCTACCCCGTTTTTTCCGAAACTATACTTTTCTCGAGCTTGTTAAAAAAACGCCTATTTTTTTGCCACAGCGATCGGCCCATGCGGCTAACAATGACCTTACGTACCAGTGAGAGTAGACGGAATGGTCAAATCAAGGTTGCACGAACACCTTTCTTTTTCTATAATAGACTACTTGACAGATCTGCCTATTTCACTACATTGAAGTGCGGCTGATACGTAGCGCTACATGTTGGGGTCCACAAGCTTTATTGAAAAGGGGCACATACCTCGTGGCCCATCTCCAGTGACGCAAATGCTCGTCACGGAAGTTCATTTCAGCTTCGCACATGCCTAGTTTTGTATACCTAGTTATGCATGTGGAAATGAGCTTGGTTGAAGAGAAGCACATGGCAGTGACACCTATGCGGTGACCGAGGTTTACGTCAAAGACGTACAATAATCTGGAACTAGCCTGCTTTCATCTATTCCCTGATGCTAGTCTGGCGGAGCCCGTCTTTTGAAGAAAAGCACATGAAAACTGTCTCCATTTCAGTTACACTGATTGCCGTTACATACGTTCACTAAATTGTGGCACGTACCATCTCGGCAACGCATTTAAATGAGGTTACATTGACTTTATGAAAGATCTACATGTAATCAGCGAAATATAGCCATAAAGCAGGTTCGTGTCAAATGGGTCAGCTAAGAGGGGCGCATATGCATGTCACATACCTAGGACACAACGTGTTCCGCCTATAGGCTAGTAATGCCGTTTCGCCATGAAAACAGACCCTCATTATTGATATAGTGAGGGGATAGTGGATGGCCCGATGGTACATGTAGGCGAGAAAGCAGAGAAAATCCACGAACTGCCCATAATGATGTCAAACCGTCGCTTTCGTGACGACCCCCAGATATTCAGCTAATAGCTCTACAACCTGGGCCAAGCACACATTAAACCCGCAGTGCTGGAGAAACGCTGCCCACCTACCTGGACTCATCACATTCATATGCCTGTATAACCTTACTCTGTCACCCTTCGGGGTAGCCGAGTACCTAAGGCGCTAGCATACTCGGTTCGAAATTGCGGGCTAATCCCCGGCTCCGGAGATTGCAGTTTGAATGGAGGCACACTGCGAAGACGCCCGTGTGCATCGTAGCGCACGTTAAAGATCCCCAGTTGGGCAAAATTCTCCGTAGACCTCCACTACGGCGTCCCTGTGACGTAAAACCAACCCCCCCCCCCCTATTGGCGATAAAACTATCGTTACTCTACCCCGTTTTTTCCGAAACTATACTTTTCTCGAGCTTGTTAAAAAACGCCTATTTTTTTGCCACAGCGATCGGCCCATGCGGCTACCAATGACCTTACGTACCAGTGAGAGTAGACGGAATGGTCAAATCAAGGTTGCACGAACACCTTTCTTTTTCTATAATAGACTACTTGACAGATCTGCCTATTTCACTACATTGAAGTGCGGCTGATACGTAGCGCTACATGTTGGGGTCCACAAGCTTTATTGAAAAGGGGCACATACCTCGTGGCCCATCTCCAGTGACGCAAATGCTCGTCACGGAAGTTCATTTCAGCTTCGCACACGCCTAGTTTTGTATACCTAGTTATGCATGTGGAAATGAGCTTGGTTGAAGAGAAGCACATGGTAGTGACACCTATGCGGTGACCGAGATTTACGTCAAAGACGTCTGGAACTAGCCTGCTTTCATCTATTCCCTGATGCTAGTCTGGCGGAGCCCGTCTTTTGAAGAAAAGCACATGAAAACTGTCTCCTTTTCAGTTACACTGATTGCCGTTACATACGTTCACTAAATTGTGGCACGTACCGTCTCGGCAACGCATTTAAATGAGGTTACATTGACTTTATGAAAGATCTACATGTAATCAGCGAAATATAGCCATAAAGCAGGTTCGTGTCAAATGGGTCAGCTAAGAGAGGCGCATATGCATGTCACATACCTAGGACACAACCTGTTCCGCCTATAGGCTAGTAATGCCGTTTCGCCACGAAAACAGCCCCTCATTACTGATATAGTGAGGGGATAGTGGATGGCCCGATGGTACATGTAGGCGAGAAAGCAGAGAAAATCCACGAACTGCCCATAATGATGTCAAACCGTCGCTTTCGTGACGACCCCCAGATATTCAGCTAATAGCTCTACAACCTGGGCCAAGCACACATTAAACCCGCAGTGCTGGAGAAACGCTGCCCACCTACCTGGACTCATCACATTCATATGCCTGTATAACCTTACTCTGTCACCCTTCGGGGTAGCCGAGTACCTAAGGCGCTAGTATACTCGGCTCGAAATTGCGGGCTAATCCCCGGCTCCGGAGATTGCAGTTTGAATGGAGGCACACTGCGAAGACGCCCGTGTGCATCGTAGCGCACGTTAAAGATCCCCAGTTGGGCAAAATTCTCCGTAGACCTCCACTACGGCGTCCCTGTGACGTAAACCCCCCCCCCCCCTATTGGCGATAAAACTATCGTTACTCTACCCCGTTTTTTCCGAAACTATACTTTTCTCGAGCTTGTTAAAAAAAACGCCTATTTTTTTGCCACAGCGATCGGCCCATGCGGCTAACAATGACCTTACGTACCAGTGAGAGTAGACGGAATGGTCAAATCAAGGTTGCACGAACACCTTTCTTTTTCTATAATAGACTACTTGACAGATCTTCCTATTTCACTACATTGAAGTGCGGCTAATACGTAGCGCTACATGTTGGGGTCCACAAGCTTTATTGAAAAGAGGCACATACCTCGTGGCCCATCTCCAGTGACACAAATGCTCGTCACGGAAGCTCATTTCAGCTACGCACACACCTAGTTTTGTATACCCAGTTGTGCATGTGGAAATGAGCTTGGTTGAAGAGAAGCACATGGCAGTGACACCTATGCGGTGACCGAGATTTACGTCAAAGACGTACAATAATATGGAACTAGCCTACTTTCATCTATTCCCTGATGCAAGCCTGGCGGAGCCCGTCTTTTGAAGAAAAGCACACGAAAACTGTCTCCTTTTCAGTTACACTGATTGCCGTTACATACGTTCACTAAATTGTGGCACGTACCGTCTCGGCAACGCATTTAAATGAGGTTACATTGACTTTATGAAAGATCTACATGTAATCAGCGAAATATAGCCATAAAGCAGGTTCGTGTCAAATGGGTCAGCTAAGAGGGGCGCATATGCATGTCGCATACCTAGGACACAACGTGTTCCGCCTATAGGCTAGTAATGCCGTTTCGCCATGAAAACAGTCCCTCATTATTGATATAGTGAGGGGATAGTGGATGGCCCGATGGTACATGTAGGCGAGAAAGCAGAGAAAATCCACGAACTGCCCATAATGATGTCAAACCGTCGCTTTCGTGACGACCCCCAGATATTCAGCTAATAGCTCTACAACCTGGGCCAAGCACACATTAAACCCGCAGTGCTGGAGAAACGCTGCCCACCTACCTGGACTCATCACATTCATATGCCTGTATAAGCTTACTCTGTCACCCTTCGGGGTAGCCGAGTATCTAAGGCGCTAGCATACTCGGTTCGAAATTGCGGGCTAATCCCCGGCTCCGGAGATTGCAGTTTGAATGGAGGCACACTGCGAAGACGCCCGTGTGCATCGTAGCGCACGTTAAAGATCCCCAGTTGGGCAAAATTCTCCGTAGACCTCCACTACGGCGTCCCTGTGACGTAAAACCAACCCCCCCCCCCTATTGGCGATAAAATTATCGTTACTCTACCCCGTTTTTTCCGAAACTATGCTTCTCTCGAGCTTGTTAAAAAAATGCCTATTTTTTTTCCACAGCGATCGGCCCATGCGGCTAACAATGACCTTACGTACCAGTGAGAGTAGACGGAATGGTCAAATCAAGGTTCCACGAACACCTTTCTTTTTCTATAATAGACTACTTGACAGATCTGCCTATTTCACTACATTGAAGTGCGGCTGATACGTAGCGCTACATGTTGGGGTCCACAAGCTTTATTGAAAAGGGGCACATACCTCGTGGCCCATCTCCAGTGACGCAAATGCTCGTCACGGAAGTTCATTTCAGCTTCGCACATGCCTAGTTTTGTATACCTAGTTATGCATGTGGAAATGAGCTTGGTTGAAGAGAAGCACATGGCAGTGACACCTATGCGGTGACCGAGGTTTACGTCAAAGACGTACAATAATCTGGAACTAGCCTGCTTTCATCTATTCCCTGATGCTAGTCTGGCGGAGCCCGTCTTTTGAAGAAAAGCACATGAAAACTGTCTCCATTTCAGTTACACTGATTGCCGTTACATACGTTCACTAAATTGTGGCACGTACCGTCTCGCAACGCATTTAAATGAGGTTACATTGACTTTATGAAAGATCTACATGTAATCAGCGAAATATAGCCATAAAGCAGGTTCGTGTCAAATGGGTCAGCTAAGAGAGGCGCATATGCACGTCACATACCTAGGACACAACCTGTTCCGCCTATAGGCTAGTAATGCCGTTTCACCACGAAAACAGCCCCTCATTACTGATATAGTGAGGGGATAGTGGATGGCCCCATGGTACATGTAGGCGAGAAAGCAGAGAAAATCCACGAACTGCCCATAATGATGTCAAACCGTCGCTTTCGTGACGACCCCCAGATATTCAGCTAATAGCTCTACAACCTGGGCCAAGCACACATTAAACCCGCAGTGCTGGAGAAACGCTGCCCACCTACCTGGACTCATCACATTCATATGCCTGTATAACCTTACTCTGTCACCCTTCGGGGTAGCCGAGTATCTAAGGCGCTAGTATACTCGGCTCGAAATTGCGGGCTAATCCCCGGCTCCGGAGATTGCAGTTTGAATGGAGGCACACTGCGAAGACGCCCGTGTGCATCGTAGCGCACGTTAAAGATCCCCAGTTGGGCAAAATTCTCCGTAGACCTCCACTACGGCGTCCCTGTGACGTAAAACCACCCCCCCCCCCTATTGGCGATAAAACTATCGTTACTCTACCCCGTTTTTTCCGAAACTATACTTTTCTCGAGCTTGTAAAAAAAACGCCTATTTTTTTGCCACAGCGATCGGCCCATGCGGCTAACAATGACCTTACGTACCAGTGAGAGTAGACGGAATGGTCAAATCAAGGTTGCACGAACACCTTTCTTTTTCTATAATAGACTACTTGACAGATCTGCCTATTTCACTACATTGAAGTGCGGCTGATACGTAGCGCTACATGTTGGGGTCCACAAGCTTTATTGAAAAGGGGCACATACCTCGTGGCCCATCTCCAGTGACGCAAATGCTCGTCACGGAAGTTCATTTCAGCTTCGCACATGCCTAGTTTTGTATACCTAGTTATGCATGTGGAAATGAGCTTGGTTGAAGAGAAGCACATGGCAGTGACACCTATGCGGTGACCGAGGTTTACGTCAAAGACGTACAATAATCTGGAACTAGCCTGCTTTCATCTATTCCCTGATGCTAGTCTGGCGGAGCCCGTCTTTTGAAGAAAAGCACATGAAAACTGTCTCCATTTCAGTTACACTGATTGCCGTTACATACGTTCACTAAATTGTGGCACGTACCGTCTCGGCAACGCATTTAAATGAGGTTACATTGACTTTATGAAAGATCTACATGTAATCAGCGAAATATAGCCATAAAGCAGGTTCGTGTCAAATGGGTCAGCTAAGAGAGGCGCATATGCACGTCACATACCTAGGACACAACCTGTTCCGCCTATAGGCTAGTAATGCCGTTTCACCACGAAAACAGCCCCTCATTACTGATATAGTGAGGGGATAGTGGATGGCCCGATGGTACATGTAGGCGAGAAAGCAGAGAAAATCCACGAACTGCCCATAATGATGTCAAACCGTCGCTTTCGTGACGACCCCCAGATATTCAGCTAATAGCTCTACAACCTGGGCCAAGCACACATTAAACCCGCAGTGCTGGAGAAACGCTGCCCACCTACCTGGACTCATCACATTCATATGCCTGTATAACCTTACTCTGTCACCCTTCGGGGTAGCCGAGTACCTAAGGCGCTAGTATACTCGGCTCGAAATTGCGGGCTAATCCCCGGCTCCGGAGATTGCAGTTTGAATGGAGGCACACTGCAAAGACGCCCGTGTGCATCGTAGCGCACGTTAAAGATCCCCAGTTGGGCAAAATTCTCCGTAGACCTCCACTACGGCGTCCCTGTGACGTAAAACCACCCCCCCCCCCCTATTGGCGATAAAACTATCGTTACTCTACCCCGTTTTTTCCGAAACTATACTTTTCTCGAGCTTGTTAAAAAAACGCCTATTTTTTTGCCACAGCGATCGGCCCATGCGGCTAACAATGACCTTACGTACCAGTGAGAGTAGACGGAATGGTCAAATCAAGGTTGCACGAACACCTTTCTTTTTCTATAATAGACTACTTGACAGATCTTCCTATTTCACTACATTGAAGTGCGGCTGATACGTAGCGCTACATGTTGGGGTCCACAAGCTTTATTGAAAAGGGGCACATACCTCGTGGCCCATCTCCAGTGACACAAATGCTCGTCACGGAAGCTCATTTCAGCTACGCACACACCTAGTTTTGTATACCCAGTTGTGCATGTGGAAATGAGCTTGGTTGAAGAGAAGCACATGGCAGTGACACCTATGCGGTGACCGAGATTTACGTCAAAGACGTACAATAATATGGAACTAGCCTACTTTCATCTATTCCCTGATGCAAGCCTGGCGGAGCCCGTCTTTTGAAGAAAAGCACACGAAAACTGTCTCCTTTTCAGTTACACTGATTGCCGTTACATACGTTCACTAAATTGTGGCACGTACCGTCTCGGCAACGCATTTAAATGAGGTTACATTGACTTTATGAAAGATCTACATGTAATCAGCGAAATATAGCCATAAAGCAGGTTCGTGTCAAATGGGTCAGCTAAGAGAGGCGCATATGCACGTCACATACCTAGGACACAACCTGTTCCGCCTATAGGCTAGTAATGCCGTTTCGCCACAAAAACAGCCCCTCATTACTGATATAGTGAGGGGATAGTGGATGGCCCGATGGTACATGTAGGCGAGAAAGCAGAGAAAATCCACGAACTGCCCATAATGATGTCAAACCGTCGCTTTCGTGACGACCCCCAGATATTCAGCTAATAGCTCTACAACCTGGGCCAAGCACACATTAAACCCGCAGTGCTGGAGAAACGCTGCCCACCTACCTGGACTCATCACATTCATATGCCTGTATAACCTTACTCTGTCACCCTTCGGGGTAGCCGAGTACCTAAGGCGCTAGTATACTCGGCTCGAAATTGCAGGCTAATCCCCGGCTCCGGAGATTGCAGTTTGAATGGAGGCACACTGCGAAGACGCCCTTGTGCATCTTAGCGCACGTTAAAGATCCCCAGTTGGGCAAAATTCTCCGTAGACCTCCACTACGGCGTCCCTGTGACGTAAAACCACCCCCCCCCCCTATTGGCGATAAAACTATCGTTACTCTACCCCGTTTTTTCCGAAACTATACTTTTCTCGAGCTTGTTAAAAAAACGCCTATTTTTTTGCCACAGCGATCGGCCCATGCGGCTAACAATGACCTTACGTACCAGTGAGAGTAGACGGAATGGTCAAATCAAGGTTGCACGAACACCTTTCTTTTTCTATAATAGACTACTTGACAGATCTTCCTATTTCACTACATTGAAGTGCGGCTGATACGTAGCGCTACATGTTGGGGTCCACAAGCTTTATTGAAAAGGGGCACATACCACGTGGCCCATCTCCAGTGACGCAAATGCTCGTCACGGAAGTTCATTTCAGCTTCGCACACGCCTAGTTTTGTATACCCAGTTATGCATGTGGAAATGAGCTTGGTTGAAGAGAAGCACATGGCAGTGACACCTATGCGGTGACCGAGGTTTACGTCAAAGACGTACAATAATCTGGAACTAGCCTGCTTTCATCTATTCCCTGATGCTAGTCTGGCGGAGCCCGTCTTTTGAAGAAAAGCACACGAAAACTGTCTCCATTTCAGTTACACTGATTGCCGTTACATACGTTCACTAAATTGTGGCACGTACCGTCTCGGCAACGCATTTAAATGAGGTTACATTGACTTTATGAAAGATCTACATGTAATCAGCGAAATATAGCCATAAAGCAGGTTCGTGTCAAATGGGTCAGCTAAGAGGGGCGCATATGCACGTCACATACCTAGGACACAACGTGTTCCGCCTATAGGCTAGTAATGCCGTTTCGCCATGAAAACAGACCCTCATTACTGATATAGTGAGGGGATAGTGGATGGCCCGATGGTACATGTAGGCGAGAAAGCAGAGAAAATCCACGAACTGCCCATAATGATGTCAAACCGTCGCTTTCGTGACGACCCCCAGATATTCAGCTAATAGCTCTACAACCTGGGCCAAGCACACATTAAACCCGCAGTGCTGGAGAAACGCTGCCCACCTACCTGGACTCATCACATTCATATGCCTGTATAACCTTACTCTGTCACCCTTCGGGGTAGCCGAGTATCTAAGGCGCTAGCATACTCGGTTCGAAATTGCGGGCTAATCCCCGGCTCCGGAGATTGCAGTTTGAATGGAGGCACACTGCGAAGACGCCCGTGTGCATCGTAGCGCACGTTAAAGATCCCCAGTTGGGCAAAATTCTCCGTAGACCTCCACTACGGCGTCCCTGTGACGTAAAACCAACCCCCCCCCCCACTATTGGCGATAAAACTATCGTTACTCTACCCCGTTTTTTCCGAAACTATACTTTTCTCGAGCTTGTTAAAAAAACGCCTATTTTTTTGCCACAGCGATCGGCCCATGCGGCTAACAATGACATTACGTACCAGTGAGAGTAGACGGAATGGTCAAATCAAGGTTGCACGAACACCTTTCTTTTTCTATAATAGACTACTTGACAGATCTGCCTATTTCACTACATTGAAGTGCGGCTGATACGTAGCGCTACATGTTGGGGTCCACAAGCTTTATTGAAAAGGGGCACATACCTCGTGGCCCATCTCCAGTGACGCAAATGCTCGTCACGGAAGTTCATTTCAGCTTCGCACATGCCTAGTTTTGTATACCTAGTTATGCATGTGGAAATGAGCTTGGTTGAAGAGAAGCACATGGCAGTGACACCTATGCGGTGACCGAGGTTTACGTCAAAGACGTACAATAATCTGGAACTAGCCTGCTTTCATCTATTCCCTGATGCTAGTCTGGCGGAGCCCGTCTTTTGAAGAAAAGCACATGAAAACTGTCTCCATTTCAGTTACACTGATTGCCGTTACATACGTTCACTAAATTGTGGCACGTACCATCTCGGCAACGCATTTAAATGAGGTTACATTGACTTTATGAAAGATCTACATGTAATCAGCGAAATATAGCCATAAAGCAGGTTCGTGTCAAATGGGTCAGCTAAGAGGGGCGCATATGCATGTCACATACCTAGGACACAACGTGCTCCGCCTATAGGCTAGTAATGCCGTTTCGCCATGAAAACAGACCCTCATTATTGATATAGTGAGGGGATAGTGGATGGCCCGATGGTACATGTAGGCGAGAAAGCAGAGAAAATCCACGAACTGCCCATAATGATGTCAAACCGTCGCTTTCGTGACGACCCCCAGATATTCAGCTTATAGCTCTACAACCTGGGCCAAGCACACATTAAACCCGCAGTGCTGGAGAAACGCTGCCCACCTACCTGGACTCATCACATTCATATGCCTGTATAACCTTACTCTGTCACCCTTCGGGGTAGCCGAGTACCTAAGGCGCTAGTATACTCGGCTCGAAATTGCGGGCTAATCCCCGGCTCCGGAGATTGCAGTTTGAATGGAGGCACACTGCAAAGACGCCCGTGTGCATCGTAGCGCACGTTAAAGATCCCCAGTTGGGCAAAATTCTCCGTAGACCTCCACTACGGCGTCCCTGTGACGTAAAACCACCCCCCCCCCCTATTGGCGATAAAACTATCGTTACTCTACCCCGTTTTTTCCGAAACTATACTTTTCTCGAGCTTGTTAAAAAAACGCCTATTTTTTCGCCACAGCGATCGGCCCATGCGGCTAACAATGACCTTACGTACCAGTGAGAGTAGACGGAATGGTCAAATCAAGGTTGCACGAACACCTTTCTTTTTCTATAATAGACTACTTGACAGATCTGCCTATTTCACTACATTGAAGTGCGGCTGATACGTAGCGCTACATGTTGGGGTCCACAAGCTTTATTGAAAAGGGGCACATACCTCGTGGCCCATCTCCAGTGACGCAAATGCTCGTCACGGAAGTTCATTTCAGCTTCGCACACGCCTAGTTTTGTATACCTAGTTATGCATGTGGAAATGAGCTTGGTTGAAGAGAAGCACATGGTAGTGACACCTATGCGGTGACCGAGATTTACGTCAAAGACGTCTGGAACTAGCCTGCTTTCATCTATTCCCTGATGCTAGTCTGGCGGAGCCCGTCTTTTGAAGAAAAGCACATGAAAACTGTCTCCTTTTCAGTTACACTGATTGCCGTTACATACGTTCACTAAATTGTGGCACGTACCGTCTCGCCAACGCATTTAAATGAGGTTACATTGACTTTATGAAAGATCTACATGTAATCAGCGAAATATAGCCATAAAGCAGGTTCGTGTCAAATGGGTCAGCTAAGAGAGGCGCATATGCATGTCACATACCTAGGACACAACCTGTTCCGCCTATACGCTAGTAATGCCGTTTCGCCACGAAAACAGCCCCTCATTACTGATATAGTGAGGGGATAGTGGATGGCCCGATGGTACATGTAGGCGAGAAAGCAGAGAAAATCCACGAACTGCCCATAATGATGTCAAACCGTCGCTTTCGTGACGACCCCCAGATATTCAGCTAATAGCTCTACAACCTGGGCCAAGCACACATTAAACCCGCAGTGCTGGAGAAACGCTGCCCACCTACCTGGACTCATCACATTCATATGCCTGTATAACCTTACTCTGTCACCCTTCGGGGTAGCCGAGTACCTAAGGCGCTAGTATACTCGGCTCGAAATTGCGGGCTAATCCCCGGCTCCGGAGATTGCAGTTTGAATGGAGGCACACTGCGAAGACGCCCGTGTGCATCGTAGCGCACGTTAAAGATCCCCAGTTGGGCAAAATTCTCCGTAGACCTCCACTACGGCGTCCCTGTGACGTAAAACCACCCCCCCCCCCCTATTGGCGATAAAACTATCGTTACTCTACCCCGTTTTTTCCGAAACTATACTTTTCCCGAGCTTGTTAAAAAAACGCCTATTTTTTTGCCACAGCGATCGGCCCATGCGGCTAACAATGACCTTACGTACCAGTGAGAGTAGACGGAATGGTCAAATCAAGGTTGCACGAACACCTTTCTTTTTCTATAATAGACTACTTGACAGATCTTCCTATTTCACTACATTGAAGTGCGGCTGATACGTAGCGCTACATGTTGGGGTCCACAAGCTTTATTGAAAAAGGGCACATACCTCGTGGCCCATCTCCAGTGACACAAATGCTCGTCACGGAAGCTCATTTCAGCTACGTACACACCTAGTTTTGTATACCCAGTTGTGCATGTGGAAATGAGCTTGGTTGAAGAGAAGCACATGGCAGTGACACCTATGCGGTGACCGAGATTTACGTCAAAGACGTACAATAATATGGAACTAGCCTACTTTCATCTATTCCCTGATGCAAGCCTGGCGGAGCCCGTCTTTTGAAGAAAAGCACACGAAAACTGTCTCCTTTTCAGTTACACTGATTGCCGTTACATACGTTCACTAAATTGTGGCACGTACCATCTCGGCAACGCATTTAAATGAGGTTACATTGACTTTATGAAAGATCTACATGTAATCAGCGAAATATAGCCATAAAGCAGGTTCGTGTCAAATGGGTCAGCTAAGAGGGGCGCATATGCATGTCACATACCTAGGACACAACGTGTTCCGCCTATAGGCTAGTAACGCCGTTTCGCCATGAAAACAGACCCTCATTATTGATATAGTGAGGGGATAGTGGATGGCCCGATGGTACATGTAGGCGAGAAAGCAGAGAAAATCCACGAACTGCCCATAATGATGTCAAACCGTCGCTTTCGTGACGACCCCCAGATATTCAGCTAATAGCTCTACAACCTGGGCCAAGCACACATTAAACCCGCAGTGCTGGAGAAACGCTGCCCACCTACCTGGACTCATCACATTCATATGCCTGTATAACCTTACTCTGTCACCCTACGGGGTAGCCGAGTACCTAAGGCGCTAGCATACTCGGTTCGAAATTGCGGGCTAATCTTCGGCTCCGGAGATTGCAGTTTGAATGGAGGCACACTGCGAAGACGCCCGTGTGCATCGTAGCGCACGTTAAAGATCCCCAGTTGGGCAAAATTCTCCGTAGACCTCCACTACGGCGTCCCTGTGACGTAAAACCAACCCCCCCCTATTGGCGATAAAACTATCGTTACTCTACCCCGTTTTTTCCGAAACTATACATTTCTCGAGCTTGTTAAAAAACGCCTATTTTTTTGCCACAGCGATCGGCCCATGCGGCTAACAATGACCTTACGTACCAGTGAGAGTAGACGGAATGGTCAAATCAAGGTTGCACGAACACCTTTCTTTTTCTATAATAGACTACTTGACAGATCTGCCTATTTCACTACATTGAAGTGCGGCTGATACGTAGCGCTACATGTTGGGGTCCACAAGCTTTATTGAAAAGGGGCACATACCTCGTGGCCCATCTCCAGTGACGCAAATGCTCGTCACGGAAGTTCATTTCAGCTTCGCACACGCCTAGTTTTGTATACCTAGTTATGCATGTGGAAATGAGCTTGGTTGAAGAGAAGCACATGGTAGTGACACCTATGCGGTGACCGAGATTTACGTCAAAGACGTCTGGAACTAGCCTGCTTTCATCTATTCCCTGATGCTAGTCTGGCGGAGCCCGTCTTTTGAAGAAAAGCACATGAAAACTGTCTCCTTTTCAGTTACACTGATTGCCGTTACATACGTTCACTAAATTGTGGCACGTACCTTCTCGGCAACGCATTTAAATGAGGTTACATTGACTTTATGAAAGATCTACATGTAATCAGCGAAATATAGCCATAAAGCAGGTTCGTGTCAAATGGGTCCGCTAAGAGAGGCGCATATGCATGTCACATACCTAGGACACAACCTGTTCCGCCTATAGGCTAGTAATGCCGTTTCGCCACGAAAACAGCCCCTCATTACTGATATAGTGAGGGGATAGTGGATGGCCCGATGGTACATGTAGGCGAGAAAGCAGAGAAAATCCACGAACTGCCCATAATGATGTCAAACCGTCGCTTTCGTGACGACCCCCAGATATTCAGCTAATAGCTCTACAACCTGGGCCAAGCACACATTAAACCCGCAGTGCTGGAGAAACGCTGCCCACCTACCTGGACTCATCACATTCATATGCCTGTATAACCTTACTCTGTCACCCTTCGGGGTAGCCGAGTACCTAAGGCGCTAGTATACTCGGCTCGAAATTGCGGGCTAATCCCCGGCTCCGGAGATTGCAGTTTGAATGGAGGCACACTGCGAAGACGCCCGTGTGCATCGTAGCGCACGTTAAAGATCCCCAGTTGGGCAAAATTCTCCGTAGACCTCCACTACGGCGTCCCTGTGACGTAAAACCACCCCCCCCCCTATTGGCGATAAAACTATCGTTACTCTACCCCGTTTTTTCCGAAACTATACTTTTCTCGAGCTTGTTAAAAAAACGCCTATTTTTTTGCCACAGCGATCGGCCCATGCGGCTAACAATGACCTTACGTACCAGTGAGAGTAGACGGAATGGTCAAATCAAGGTTGCACGAACACCTTTCTTTTTCTATAATAGACTACTTGACAGATCTTCCTATTTCACTACATTGAAGTGCGGCTGATACGTAGCGCTACATGTTGGGGTCCACAAGCTTTATTGAAAAGGGGCACATACCTCGTGGCCCATCTCCAGTGACACAAATGCTCGTCACGGAAGCTCATTTCAGCTACGCACACACCTAGTTTTGTATACCCAGTTGTGCATGTGGAAATGAGCTTGGTTGAAGAGAAGCACATGGCAGTGACACCTATGCGGTGACCGAGATTTACGTCAAAGACGTACAATAATATGGAACTAGCCTACTTTCATCTATTCCCTGATGCAAGCCTGGCGGAGCCCGTCTTTTGAAGAAAAGCACACGAAAACTGTCTCCTTTTCAGTTACACTGATTGCCGTTACATACGTTCACTAAATTGTGGCACGTACCGTCTCGGCAACGCATTTAAATGAGGTTACATTGACTTTATGAAAGATCTACATGTAATCAGCGAAATATAGCCATAAAGCAGGTTCGTGTCAAATGGGTCAGCTAAGAGGGGCGCATATGCATGTCACATACCTAGGACACAACGTGTTCCGCCTATAGGCTAGTAATGCCGTTTCGCCATGAAAACAGACCCTCATTATTGATATAGTGAGGGGATAGTGGATGGCCCGATGGTACATGTAGGCGAGAAAGCAGAGAAAATCCACGAACTGCCCATAATGATGTCAAACCGTCGCTTTCGTGACGACCCCCAGATATTCAGCTAATAGCTCTACAACCTGGGCCAAGCACACATTAAACCCGCAGTGCTGGAGAAACGCTGCCCACCTACCTGGACTCATCACATTCATATGCCTGTATAACCTTACTCTGTCACCCTTCGGGGTAGCCGAGTACCTAAGGCGCTAGTATACTCGGCTCGAAATTGCGGGCTAATCCCCGGCTCCGGAGATTGCAGTTTGAATGGAGGCACACTGCGAAGACGCCCGTGTGCATCGTAGCGCACGTTAAAGATCCCCAGTTGGGCAAAATTCTCCGTAGACCTCCACTACGGCGTCCCTGTGACGTAAAACCACCCCCCCCCCTATTGGCGATAAAACTATCGTTACTCTACCCCGTTTTTTCCGAAACTATACTTTTCTCGAGCTTGTTAAAAAAACGCCTATTTTTTTGCCACAGCGATCGGCCCATGCGGCTAACAATGACCTTACGTACCAGTGAGAGTAGACGGAATGGTCAAATCAAGGTTGCACGAACACCTTTCTTTTTCTATAATAGACTACTTGACAGATCTTCCTATTTCACTACATTGAAGTGCGGCTGATACGTAGCGCTACATGTTGGGGTCCACAAGCTTTATTGAAAAGGGGCACATACCTCGTGGCCCATCTCCAGTGACACAAATGCTCGTCACGGAAGCTCATTTCAGCTACGCACACACCTAGTTTTGTATACCCAGTTGTGCATGTGGAAATGAGCTTGGTTGAAGAGAAGCACATGGCAGTGACACCTATGCGGTGACCGAGATTTACGTCAAAGACGTACAATAATATGGAACTAGCCTACTTTCATCTATTCCCTGATGCAAGCCTGGCGGAGCCCGTCTTTTGAAGAAAAGCACACGAAAACTGTCTCCTTTTCAGTTACACTGATTGCCGTTACATACGTTCACTAAATTGTGGCACGTACCGTCTCGGCAACGCATTTAAATGAGGTTACATTGACTTTATGAAAGATCTACATGTAATCAGCGAAATATAGCCATAAAGCAGGTTCGTGTCAAATGGGTCAGCTAAGAGGGGCGCATATGCATGTCACATACCTAGGACACAACGTGTTCCGCCTATAGGCTAGTAATGCCGTTTCGCCATGAAAACAGACCCTCATTATTGATATAGTGAGGGGATAGTGGATGGCCCGATGGTACATGTAGGCGAGAAAGCAGAGAAAATCCACGAACTGCCCATAATGATGTCAAACCGTCGCTTTCGTGACGACCCCCAGATATTCAGCTAATAGCTCTACAACCTGGGCCAAGCACACATTAAACCCGCAGTGCTGGAGAAACGCTGCCCACCTACCTGGACTCATCACATTCATATGCCTGTATAACCTTACTCTGTCACCCTTCGGGGTAGCCGAGTATCTAAGGCGCTAGCATACTCGGTTCGAAATTGCGGGCTTTTCCCCGGCTCCGGAGATTGCAGTTTGAATGGAGGCACACTGCGAAGACGCCCGTGTGCATCGTAGCGCACGTTAAAGATCCCCAGTTGGGCAAAATTCTCCGTAGACCTCCACTACGGCGTCCCTGTGACGTAAAACCAACCCCCCCCCCCCTATTGGCGATAAAACTATCGTTACTCTACCCCGTTTTTTCCGAAACTATACTTTTCTCGAGCTTGTTAAAAAAACGCCTAATTTTTGCCACAGCGATCGGCCCATGCGGCTAACAATGACCTTACGTACCAGTGAGAGTAGACGGAATGGTCAAATCAAGGTTGCACGAACACCTTTCTTTTTCTATAATAGACTACTTGACAGATCTGCCTATTTCACTACATTGAAGTGCGGCTGATACGTAGCGCTACATGTTGGGGTCCACAAGCTTTATTGAAAAGGGGCACATACCTCGTGGCCCATCTCCAGTGACGCAAATGCTCGTCACGGAAGTTCATTTCAGCTTCGCACATGCCTAGTTTTGTATACCTAGTTATGCATGTGGAAATGAGCTTGGTTGAAGAGAAGCACATGGCAGTGACACCTATGCGGTGACCGAGGTTTACGTCAAAGACGTACAATAATCTGGAACTAGCCTGCTTTTATCTATTCCCTGATGCTAGTCTGGCGGAGCCCGTCTTTTGAAGAAAAGCACATGAAAACTGTCTCCATTTCAGTTACACTGATTGCCGTTACATACGTTCACTAAATTGTGGCACGTACGATCTCGGCAACGCATTTAAATGAGGTTACATTGACTTTATGAAAGATCTACATGTAATCAGCGAAATATAGCCATAAAGCAGGTTCGTGTCAAATGGGTCAGCTAAGAGGGGCGCATATGCATGTCACATACCTAGGACACAACGTGTTCCGCCTATAGGCTAGTAATGCCGTTTCGCCATGAAAACAGACCCTCATTATTGATATAGTGAGGGGATAGTGGATGGCCCGATGGTACATGTAGGCGAGAAAGCAGAGAAAATCCACGAACTGCCCATAATGATGTCAAACCGTCGCTTTCGTGACGACCCCCAGATATTCAGCTAATAGCTCTACAACCTGGGCCAAGCACACATTAAACCCGCAGTGCTGGAGAAACGCTGCCCACCTACCTGGACTCATCACATTCATATGCCTGTATAACCTTACTCTGTCACCCTTCGGGGTAGCCGAGTACCTAAGGCGCTAGCATACTCGGTTCGAAATTGCGGGCTAATCCCCGGCTCCGGAGATTGCAGTTTGAATGGAGGCACACTGCGAAGACGCCCGTGTGCATCGTAGCGCACGTTAAAGATCCCCAGTTGGGCAAAATTCTCCGTAGACCTCCACTACGGCGTCCCTGTGACGTAAAACCAACCCCCCCCCCTATTGGCGATAAAACTATCGTTACTCTACCCCGTTTTTTCCGAAACTATACTTTTCTCGAGCTTGTTAAAAAACGCCTATTTTTTTGCCACAGCGATCGGCCCATGCGGCTAACAATGACCTTACGTACCAGTGAGAGTAGACGGAATGGTCAAATCAAGGTTGCACGAACACCTTTCTTTTTCTATAATAGACTACTTGACAGATCTGCCTATTTCACTACATTGAAGTGCGGCTGATACGTAGCGCTACATGTTGGGGTCCACAAGCTTTATTGAAAAGGGGCACATACCTCGTGGCCCATCTCCAGTGACGCAAATGCTCGTCACGGAAGTTCATTTCAGCTTCGCACACGCCTAGTTTTGTATACCTAGTTATGCATGTGGAAATGAGCTTGGTTGAAGAGAAGCACATGGTAGTGACACCTATGCGGTGACCGAGATTTACGTCAAAGACGTCTGGAACTAGCCTGCTTTCATCTATTCCCTGATGCTAGTCTGGCGGAGCCCGTCTTTTGAAGAAAAGCACATGAAAACTGTCTCCTTTTCAGTTACACTGATTGCCGTTACATACGTTCACTAAATTGTGGCACGTACCGTCTCGGCAACGCATTTAAATGAGGTTACATTGACTTTATGAAAGATCTACATGTAATCAGCGAAATATAGCCATAAAGCAGGTTCGTGTCAAATGGGTCAGCTAAGAGGGGCGCATATGCATGTCACATACCTAGGACACAACGTGTTCCGCCTATAGGCTAGTAATGCCGTTTCGCCATGAAAACAGACCCTCATTATTGATATAGTGAGGGGATAGTGGATGGCCCGATGGTACATGTAGGCGAGAAAGCAGAGAAAATCCACGAACTGCCCATAATGATGTCAAACCGTCGCTTTCGTGACGACCCCCAGATATTCAGCTAATAGCTCTACAACCTGGGCCAAGCACACATTAAACCCGCAGTGCTGGAGAAACGCTGCCCACCTACCTGGACTCATCACATTCATATGCCTGTATAACCTTACTCTGTCACCCTTCGGGGTAGCCGAGTATCTAAGGCGCTAGCATACTCGGTTCGAAATTGCGGGCTAATCCCCGGCTCCGGAGATTGCAGTTTGAATGGAGGCACACTGCGAAGACGCCCGTGTGCATCGTAGCGCACGTTAAAGATCCCCAGTTGGGCAAAATTCTCCGTAGACCTCCACTACGGCGTCCCTGTGACGTAAAACCACCCCCCCCTATTGGCGATAAAACTATCGTTACTCTACCCCGTTTTTTCCGAAACTATACTTTTCTCGAGCTTGTTAAAAAAACGCCTATTTTTTTGCCACAGCGATCGGCCCATGCGGCTAACAATGACCTTACGTACCAGTGAGAGTAGACGGAATGGTCAAATCAAGGTTGCACGAACACCTTTCTTTTTCTATAATAGACTACTTGACAGATCTTCCTATTTCACTACATTGAAGTGCGGCTGATACGTAGCGCTACATGTTG